>NC_086448.1:477220086-477589461 GCF_028390025.1 Pseudophryne corroboree | reverse complement strand
CCAGGGGTCCAGGCTCCTCGGGAAATCCAGGGGTAATCCACGTACTTGCATAAAATAAGAAAACGGAAAGCCGAGCCACGAACTGAAAGGGGCCCCATGTTTTCACATGGGACTCCTTTCCACGAATGCCAGAAACCCACTCTGACTGATGTCTAAGTGGGTTTCTTCAGCCAATCAGGGAGTGCCACGTTGTAGCACTCTCCTGATCGGCTGTGTGCTCTTGTCCTCACTGACAGGCAGCACACGGCAGTGTTACAATGTAGCGCCTATGCGCTACATTGTAACCAATGATGGGAACTTTCTGCCCTGCGGTTGACCTAAAGTGACGTCACCGCTGAGCTGAAAGTTCCCATCATTGGTTACAATGTAGCGCATAGGCGCTACATTGTAACACTGCCGTGTGCTGCCTGTCAGTGAGGACAGGAGCACACAGCTGATCAGGAGAGTGCTACAACGTGCCGCTCCCTGATTGGCTGCCGAAACCCACTTAGACAGAAGTCAAAGTGGGTTTCTGGCATTCGTGGAAAGGTGACCCATGTGCAAACATGGGTCCCCTTTCAGTTCGTGGTCGGGACACCGTTTTGTTTTTTTTGTCAAGTACGTGGATTACCCCTGGATTTCCCGAGGAGCCTGGACCCCTGGATCTCGTGAGTATAATTTCTTCAACAGGTACCCCTTGGATTCTACTGGAGAAGAGGACCGACCTGCGTGGGAACATAAGGTAAGTATGTATGTATGTATGTGTGTATGTATGTAATAAAATTATACTTTCACGGTGTGTGTGTCTTGTGTTTTTTTGGGTATTTTTTTAGTAGTAGTACTACAGGTACCAGCGGGCCCGTTTTTCCGTCGCATGCTGGTACTTGTGGTTCTCCAAGTACCAGCATGCGGGGGAGGCTTGCTGGGCCTTGTAGTACTGCTACTAAAAACAATATATTTTCTTTTACAACAAAGGCTATCAGCCTCCCCATCCGCAGCCCATTGGATGGGGGGGGGACAGCCTCGGGCTTCACCCCTGGCCCTTGGGTGGCTGGGGGGGGGACCCCTTGATTGAAGGGGTCCCCACTCCCCCAGGGTACCCCGGCCAGGGGTGACTAGTTGGATTTTTGATGCCACGGCCGCAGGGCACTATATAAAAGTGACCCCCGGCTGTGGCATTATCTGTCCAGCTAGTGGAGCCCGGTGCTGGTTTTAAAAATACGGGGGACCCCTACTCTTTTTGTCCCCCGTATTTTTGGGACCAGGACCAGGCGCAGAGCCCGATGCTGGTTGCTTAAATATGGTGGAACCCCTGTCATTTTTTTCCCCATATTTCTGCAACCAGGATCGGCTCAAAGAGCCCGAGGCTGGTTATGCTTAGGAGGGGGGACCCCACGCAATTTTTTTTGAAAAAATAAGCACTTTCCCACCCCTTCCCACTGATATACATGCACGGATCTCATGGATCCGTGCATGCCTATCCAATCACGAATAAAAAAAGCAGGTCTGTTTTTTTTAGCACTTTTTTACGAGTTGTAATTTTTCACGGCAGTGTTTGTTCTTTTTTTGCTTTGCACTTCTTAGTAAATGACCGAGATTCATACTTAAACAGCCGCGTTTTGACCGATGGTGTATTCATTCGTAATTTTTTACCTGAACTTGCAAAAAATTACGAATGCCCTCATCACTGCCGTGATTAGTGCTTAGTAAATTACCGAGATGACACTTTGATGAAAAAACGGCATCTCGGTCAAAATCGGGAGCTTAGTAAATTTCCCCCTGTGTGTGTGTGTGTGTGTGTGTGTGTGTGTATATATATATATATATATATATATATACACTCACACATACACATGGAAACCCCGCCGACTAGATCCTGCGTTTGCCTCTGGATCTATATGTTCTGTATGGGATCCGGTCTCTAGGTCGACAGTAACTAGGTCGACACTATCTAGGTCGACCACTATTGTTCAACAGTATTCTGTATCATGCTCTCCCCACCCTTCCTGTTTTTCTGTTTTACAGTATGTACTACATCTCGCAACCCCCAAAAGTGTATTTCCCTCCTCTATATGTCCTATAGAGTACGCCACAATTTCTATGTTTTTGTATTGTGCCCCCACACCATCTGTATGTGCTATACCAAGTTGCCCCTTTCTGCATGTTTTGTATTGTCTGCTCTCCCCCACCAAAGACCCTATGTTTTGTACTGTGCTCTCAATACCCCCCACCACACACACAATTACACAAGTATGGTAACTTACCTACTGCATGCTACTCTCTAGTCACTAATTCCTCTGCGACCCCTCCCGTCGTCTTCAACTGACACTTTGCAGATCTCTTTGCCGGTCACCCGACACTCTGCAAATCTCTTTGCCAGATGATCAAAAAAACACAAAAGACTTTCATTAAGCATAGTACTAGTTTAAGTACAATAAAATGTCCATGAGTCAACAAATTTCCCAATTTTCCTTAATCCAAACAAGACACTTTCAAAGTTAATAATATCCCATTTATCTATTTTATTAACTTTTTCATCCCAAAGCCACGATCCTGCCTCATAGAGAGCCAGGTTATCTGCATCACCTGTATGTGTGCTTATCCTCCATACTGCCCTCTTTATTCCTGTAACACTACATAAACCTCCTAATGATAATGTGTGGACCCCTTATTCAAAAGTAAAGCAATCAGTACCTTTAATACCAAGAAATAATAACACGGAGACTTGAATTTGGCAGAAAATTGTTAGCTATTCATTGTACCCTAACTTTTAGAAAACCTGGAGGTGAGTGCACCTAAACCACACCAAACTGTAAATTACTGCAACTAACAAGACAAACTACAACCTGCCATTTTTTTCCGCCAACAAATAGCCAACGATAAAACCAGACTAACAATTCAAAGCCAAGGCACTCCGTGCCAGAACCTCTACCAAACAGGGTGGGAGGGCGGGAAGGCAATTCAGCAGCAAGAAAGACCAAGCTGGCCTAGCAGTCCCTATATATACTGAACCCTCCCCTCTCTACCATGGGCTGTACTTTTCCTCAAAGCTAGGTCCACCCCTCACAGGAGGTTTAACTCTCTCTATTCCTATGCAGTCATTTCGCTCTCCTAAACCTCCTAATGATAATGTGTGGACCCCTTATTCAAAAGTAAAGCATTCAGTACCTTTAATACCAAGAAATAATGACACGGAGACTTGAATTTGGCAGAAAATTGTTAGCTATTTGTTGTACCCTAACCATTAGAAAACCTGTAAATTGAAAATTTTAGTTAACATGCCGATTCAGCTGGCATATGGTGGCAGAAAAAAGAACGGCTATATTCAACTGACGATAACCTTAAAACATAAAATTTCCAAACTATCCTAATTTTAACACAAACTATAAAATAGGTAATAGGTGCCCGACTCAGACCCCACGGTGACTACCCACCCTGATGGGTGATGCCGCTGCCCCCGGACGGGTGGTCAAGCGGCCTTAAAAGTCAATGGAGGTGAGTGCACCTAAACCACACCAAACTGTAAATCACTGCAACTAACATGACAAACTACAACCTGCCGTTCTTTTCCGCCAACAGCGAAAGACTCCTCCCCAGAGTCTTCGCACCACCACCATACCCTCTACCTAACTCCTGCAACACGAGAAACAGATCCTCCAGGAAAAGCATCATCCCCTCATTGGACAGATGCACACCATCAGGCCGAAAAAGGTGACTGTCACGAAACCGAATCCTAGGGTGGCGAACCACTTTTCCTCCGTGGGACAACACCCACTTCGCCACCGCCCCATTCACCTTTTGCCTGGCCTCATCAATCAGGCGACCGTCCGCCACACCTCGCCAACTCAACCTTGGCACCATCATAGAGAACACCAAGACACAATTGGTCCATGCTACGGCCACACTGGCCAGATCCTTCATCATGGCTCCAAAGATGTCCTCTTCCCCAGGTCGTTGCCACCTAAATGGACAACCAGCACCTTAGGGACTCCATGCTCGCTGACCTGACTGACCAATCTACTCTTCAGATCTTTCCACATCATCCCCCGCCAACCAAGCCAATGAACGCCATGAGCCCTAGGAAACATCTGTGCCCCCTCCGAGGCCAAAAACCTGGCTGCCCAGTACACATAAGAGTGCCAACCACCCAGACTGCCAAATCATCTTCTACCCAACCTGAAGAGAAGGAAAGGGGTAAAAATTCGGTTAATAAGAATCTAAAGCAGAGTTTATTAAACGCATTAACCTGAAGGATCTGCCAAAATAAAAAATGGGTTTTCGTGTCTTGCAGAATTAACGGCCTAGCCGATCTGCACAAGCTTCCAGCCAATTGAAGCAGAACATAAACACACAATGGGAAAAATCAAAATAAAATAAGGAACATAAATGGGGGGGGGGAGGGGGGTATAAAATGGGAAAAACATGTAAGAACTCAGCTGGAGGTGAAAGCGTAAAAACCTGCTGAGGGACTTTTATTTTAACTGATCAGCCAAATTGTAGATTAGAATTCAGTCTGTCAAGTCAGGCAAAAAAATCGCAAAAGAACTCCAGACCCCCACTGCCAGCAGCGGCGAGTGGCTAATCCCTGAGTAGGATAAACAGGGGAGACAAACAGACACACCACACAAGGACGTACTGAACTTTACAACATGACTTATACAACTACAAATAAACAGAACCGTTATTCATAGTAAAATAGAAACATTGTATCTGAGGTTGAAAAAAGACAATTGTCCATCGAGTTCAACCTATTTGTGGTCTCCTATGCATGATGATTTGACTAAAATTTCTGACTGATGCTGCTGTCAGCCATTACATTTTATCCCTATTTATAGTAACTATAATGCATGACTATGCACCATACCCCTGGATATCCTTATCCATTAGGAATTTATCTAACCCATTCTTAAAGGTGTTGACAGATTCCGCCATTACAACTCCCTCGGGCAGGGAATTCCAAACATGTATTGTCCTTACCGTGAAAAAGCCTTTACGCCGTATTGTGCGGAATCTCCTCTCCTCTAACCTGAGCGAGTGTCCACGAGTCTTCTGTGTTGATCTAACCAAAAACAGGTCCCGCGCAAGCTCTGTGTATTGTCCCCTTATATATTTTTAGATGTTGATCATATCCCCTCTTAGTCTCCGCTTTTCCAATGTAAACATGCCTAGTCTTTCAAGCCTATCCTTGTATTCCATCGTCTCCATGCCCTTAATTAGTTTGGTCGCCCTCCTCTGTACCTTTTCAAGCTCCAGGATATTGTTTTTGTAGTACGGTGCCCAGAATTGTACACAGTATTCAAGGTGTGGCCTCACTAGTGATTTATATAACGGGAGTATAATACTCTCGTCCCTAGCATCAATACCCCGTTTTATGCATGCTAATATCTTATTAGCCTTCTTTGCTGCAGTCCCACTTTGGGTACTACTGCTTAGCTTGCTATCTATGAGGACACCTAAGTCCTTTTCCAGTACAGAATCCCCTAATTTTACCCCATTTAGTAGGTAGGTGTAATTTATGTTCTTGTTACCACAGTGCATTACCTTACACTTGTCTGTGTTGAAGCGCATTCTCCATTTGGCTGCCCATGCTTCTAATTTAACTAAGTCGTTCTGAAGAGACTCGGCATCCTCCTCTGTATTTATAGCCTTACATAATTTGGTATCATCTGCAAAAATTGACACCATGTTCTCTAGACCTTCTGTTAGGTCGTTAATGAAAATATTGAACAATAGCGGTCCTAATACTGAGCCTTGCGGCACACCACTTAGCACTTCAGTCCAAGTTGAAAAAGATCCATTAACCACAACGCGCTGCTTCCTATTATCTAACCAGTTTTTGACCCAAGTGCATATTGTGCTTCCTAGCCCTGATTCTTGTAGCTTGTAGATAAGTCTCATGTGTGGTACAGTATCGAACGCTTTGGCAAAGTCTAAAAAGATTACTGTCACGATCCGGGTATCTGGACGCCATTTCTTACCCATCAGATGCCTCCTAAGGCTGGCTCAGCGCTCCAGGACCGGATCCCATCTGTTATCCTAATGTTCACATTCCTGCATCCTCTCCTGTCTCTCTGAGACGCTGTCACAGTAACGCCTTATTACATCTGGCATGGCGTCTCCCGCGGCCTCCGCCGCCGTCCCTGAGCTTCTGCATGCAGAGTGTCAGAGTGGCGATTACGTCAGCAGCGGCCTCCGCTGTGTCCGCGTGGTTGGATGTGCACTTGTCAGCCTGGCTTCTCCTGTCTCCAGTGGCCGGCGCCGCCATTACTGTTTTCATTACCACATGGATTACAAACCAAACTTCCCTCCAAGTGTCTGCATGGGCGCAGCCATCTTGGATTCTGTCAGCTGATCATTTCCTCCAATCTGTTGTCAGTATTGTTAATCTGCATAATTGCCTAGCCAATCCCTTCCTTGCTGCAGGTATAAATACACTGTGCCTGAGCAAGGAAGGCGTCAGTGCTTTGGTTGTCAAACCTAGTTCCTGTTTGTCTCTCTCCTGTGATTGTCTTCCAGGTTCCAGCTCCTGTCTCAAGACTTCCACCATAGAGACCCGCACCAGCATTCCACCTGCGGTGTAGCCTGACTCTCCAATCCATTGTGGATTCATCTGTTTCCAGCTACAACATTACCTGCTTCCAGCAGAGTACAGCTTCTCTTAAAGGGCCGGTGTCCTTTCTACACTTTACCACTCTCCACCGGTATTATTATTTCTCCGCTCTCAAGTTCTACATTTCAGTTCATATTTCATCGCTCCCAAGTTCATTTATTATTTAACTGGTTCCAGCCAGTATCCACTCCGTGCTAACAACAGTCTGGTTCCAGCCAGTATCCACAGCAGCCGTTTTATCTTCAGCAACCCAGCTTTTCCTGGAACACCAGCTGGTACAATCCTGGGTTATCTCCATTGCTACAGTCGGGCCTGGTAAGGACTTTCCATCTAGAAGATTATAAGAACTATCTCACACTACCAGTGCCCTGTGGCTCCTGCCATCCTGTAGTACCCAGGAACTGTATTTATTCTTTGCTGACTTTTACGTTTTCTTTTACTGCTGCTGTGTTGCGGAGTTGTCATAATAAACATCATTGACTTTTATCTAAGTTGTCGTGGTCACGCCTTCGGGCAGTTATTATTCATGTTACTTACATGTCCAGGGGTCTGATACAACCTCCCAGGTTCCGGTACATCTCAGCCCCTACAACTGAGGCTGCCTCCCGTCAGCTCAGGCCCTCAGTTGTGACAGTAAGCACTGACCTAATGAATCCAGCCGGAGACCAGGATCAAGCGGCCAGGCCGATGCAAGAACTGGCAGCCCGACTAGAACATCAGGAGGCTGCACAGGGCCACATCATCCGCTGTCTCCAGGATTTCTCTACTCGGCTGGATGGGATTCAGACAACTCTCCGTGGATCAGGCGCGTCTGGTGCGTCAACCACAGTGACTCCAGCTATAACCCCACCCACCTTACCCATTTCTGCTCCACGTCTTCATCTTCCAACGCCAGCAAAATTTGACGGATCTCCAAGATTCTGCAGGGGATTTCTCAACCAGTGTGAGATTCAGTTTGAGCTACAACCTGGCAATTTTCCCAGTGACCGTACAAAAATTGCCTACATTATTTCTCTTCTCAGTGGCTCAGCCCTTGATTGGGCATCACCGTTATGGGAGAGGTCCGACACCCTGCTATCTTCCTACACTGCCTTCGTGTCAACATTCAGGCGCATCTTCGACGAGCCAGGCCGGGTAACCTCAGCTTCATCTGAGATTCTCCGTTTACGCCAGGGGTCACGTACTGTAGGACAATATCTGATACAGTTCCAGATCCTGGCATCCGAACTGGCATGGAACGACGAGGCCCTGTATGCTGCATTCTGGCATGGCTTATCTGAGCGTATTAAAGATGAGTTAGCTACCAGAGACTTACCTTCTAAGTTAGATGAGCTAATCTCACTCTGCACGAAAGTTGATTTACGTTTCAGAGAGAGAGCAACTGAGCGTGGAAGATCATCTGCTCCAAAATCTTCTGCCCCTCCTCCTCGTCAACTGTCACCATCTAAAGATGAGCCCATGCAACTTGGCCGTTCCCGTTTAACTCCTGCTGAGCGCCGAAGACGTCTCTCCGAGTCTCTCTGTCTCTATTGTGCAGCTCTGTCTCACACCATTAATGACTGTCCCAAACGTCCGGGAAACTCCAAATCCTAGCTCGCCAAGGAGAGGGCCGGCTAGGAGTAATGATCTCCTCTCCATCTCCTCAAGATTGTAATCTCCCAGTCTCGCTTCAAGTTGCTCAACGTTATCGGAACGTCATTGCCCTCCTTGATTCCGGAGCAGCTGGGAACTTTATTACCGAAGCCTATGTTAAACGGTGGTCCCTACCCACCGAGAGACTTCCTTCGTCCATTTCTTTAACTGCCGTGGATGGCAGCAAAATTTTTGATGCAGTTATTTCTTTAAGGACTCTACCAGTTCGTCTGAGAGTGGGAGTTCTTCATTCCGAACTTATTTCTTTTTTAGTGATTCCAAGAGCCACACATCCTGTGGTCCTGGGCCTTCCATGGCTCCGTCTTCACAATCCTACAATTGATTGGACGACTACGCAAATCCTGGCATGGGGTTCCTCCTGTGCTGAGACATGTTTGTTTAAAGTATTGCCTGTCTGTTCTTCCTCCCCCAGGTCGTCTGATGTTCCACCTCCTCCATATCAAGATTTCACGGATGTGTTCAGTAAAGCTTCTGCTGATATCCTTCCTCCTCATAGAGAATGGGACTGCCCGATTGATCTCGTTCCAGGGAAGGTTCCACCTCGAGGCCGAACTTATCCGTTGTCTCTGCCTGAGACGCATTCTATGGAGGAATACATTAAAGAGAACCTAGCAAAGGGGTTCATTCGACCTTCTTCTTCCCCAGCCGGCGCAGGCTTCTTTTTTGTAAAAAAGAAAGATGGTGGTCTGCGGCCGTGCATCGACTACAGAGGTTTGAA
This sequence comes from Pseudophryne corroboree, assembly GCF_028390025.1. Taxonomy (NCBI): domain Eukaryota; kingdom Metazoa; phylum Chordata; class Amphibia; order Anura; family Myobatrachidae; genus Pseudophryne; species Pseudophryne corroboree. The sequence goes on along the minus strand of NC_086448.1, from coordinate 477,580,501 downwards.
CGACATTACCATCAAGAACCGTTATCCTTTACCCCTGATTACTGAGCTCTTTGACAGAGTTAGCGGAGCTACCATCTTTACAAAGCTGGACTTGAGAGGTGCATACAATCTCATCCGGATCCGTGAGGGTGACGAGTGGAAGACCGCCTTTAACACCCGTGACGGACATTATGAGTACCTCGTCATGCCCTTCGGATTGAGTAATGCTCCAGCTGTCTTCCAGCATTTTGTCAATGAGATCTTCAGAGACATTCTATACCGTCATGTCGTGGTCTATCTAGACGATATCCTCATTTTTGCCAACGATTTAGAGGAACATCGTTTTTGGGTTAAAGAGGTTCTGTCCCGTCTCCGTGTCAATCATCTCTATTGCAAATTAGAGAAATGCGTCTTTGAAGTCAAGTCCATTCCGTTTCTAGGGTACATTGTGTCCGGTTCCGGACTAGAGATGGATCCTGAGAAACTACAAGCAATCCAAAATTGGCCGATACCCTTAACCCTCAAAGGGGTCCAGAGGTTCTTGGGGTTCGCCAACTATTACCGAAAGTTTATACGAGACTTTTCCACCATTGTGGCGCCTATTACTGCTTTCACTAAGAAGGGTGCTAACCCGTCCAAGTGGTCTGAAGAAGCCATGCAAGCATTTCATCTTTTAAAACAAAGGTTCATCTCTGCGCCTGTTCTGAAACAGCCTGACATCGACTCTCCTTTCATCTTAGAGGTGGATGCCTCCTCCGTTGGAGTAGGAGCGGTGTTATCTCAGAGGGCTAAAGATGGCCATTTACACCCTTGCAGTTTCTTCTCCCGGAAGTTCTCCCCAGCTGAGCGCAACTATGCCATTGGCGACCAGGAGTTGCTAGCCATCAAGCTCGCTCTAGAAGAGTGGAGGTATCTGTTGGAGGGAGCTTCTCATTCAATCACCATACTTACAGACCACAAGAACCTTTTATATCTGAAAGGCGCACAATGTCTCAACCCTCGTCAGGCCAGATGGGCACTTTTCTTTTCCAGGTTCGACTTTAAACTCCAGTTCTGTCCGGGCTCTCAGAATCGCAAGGCCGATGCCCTTTCCCGCTCATGGGAGCAAGAAAATGAGTCAGAGTCTTCAGACAAGCATCCTATTATAAATCCGTTGGCATTCTCCACGGTAGGGATGGACTCTACGCCCCCATCAGGGAAAAGTTTTGTGAAACCGATGCTAAGGAAGAAGCTCATGCATTGGGCCCATGCTTCCCGATTTGCCGGACATACAGGTATCCAAAAAACCCTGGAGTTTATCTCTAGGTCCTATTGGTGGCCAACTCTGAAAAAGGACGTCTTGGAGTTTATTGCATCTTGCCCAAAGTGTGCTCAACATAAGGTATCCCGCCAGTCGCCTGCGGGGCAACTGGTTCCACTATCTGTTCCCCGTCGACCTTGGACCCATTTGTCGATGGATTTTATTACAGATTTACCCATGTGCAACAAGTTCAATACCATCTGGGTGGTAGTTGACCGGTTCACCAAGATGGCACACTTCATTCCTCTCACCGGTCTTCCGTCAGCTTCCAAGTTGGCTCAAGTATTCATACAAGAGATCTTCCGACTCCACGGTCTTCCTGAAGAAATTATCTCAGATCGAGGAGTTCAATTCACAGCCAAATTCTGGCGAAGTTTATGTCAAGTCCTTCAAGTCAAGCTAAAGTTTTCCACGGCTTACCATCCTCAGACCAATGGTCAAACCGAGAGGGTGAATCAGGACTTGGAGGCCTTCCTCCGCATCTATGTGTCCTCCTCTCAAGATGACTGGGTTCAATTAATTCCCTGGGCCGAGTTCTGTCATAACAACCAGTATCATTCTTCATCTGCTTCAACACCATTCTTCACTAACTTTGGATTCCACCCTAAAGTCCCTGAGTTCCAACCGCTTCCAGCAACTTCTGTTCCCGCAGTGGATATCACCTTGCATCAGTTTGCCAATATCTGGAAGAGCGTACGATCAGCTCTGCTCAAGGCATCGTTCAGGTACAAGAAGTTTGCGGATAAGAAGCGTCGAGCAGTTCCTGCTCTCAAGGTGGGTGATCGGGTATGGTTATCCACGAAGAATTTGAGGTTAAGAGTTCCCAGTATGAAGTTTGCACCTCGCTATATCGGTCCTTTCAAGATTGAACAAGTCATCAATCCTGTTGCTTACAGACTTCAGTTGCCTCCCTTCTTAAAAATACCCAGGACATTCCATGTTTCCCTGTTGAAACCGCTGATCTTGAATCGGTTTCATTCCTCGCTTCCTCCAACTCCGAAAGTCCAAACTCAACGAGGCGTTGAGTATGAAGTGGCCAAGATCCTGGACTCACGTCACCGTTACGGTCAACTACAGTATCTTATTGACTGGAAGGGTTACGGCCCTGAGGAACGTTCATGGACAAATGCTTCTGATGTCCATGCTCCTGCCTTGGTCCGGAGATTCCATTCCAAGTTTCCTCAAAAGCCAAAGAAGTGTCCTGGGGCCACTCCTAAAGGGGGGGTGCTGTCACGATCCGGGTATCTGGACGCCATTTCTTACCCATCAGATGCCTCCTAAGGCTGGCTCAGCGCTCCAGGACCGGATCCCATCTGTTATCCTAATGTTCACATTCCTGCATCCTCTCCTGTCTCTCTGAGACGCTGTCACAGTAACGCCTTATTACATCTGGCATGGCGTCTCCCGCGGCCTCCGCCGCCGTCCCTGAGCTTCTGCATGCAGAGTGTCAGAGTGGCGATTATGTCAGCCGCGGCCTCCGCTGTGTCCGCGTGGTTGGATGTGCACTTGTCAGCCTGGCGTCTCCTGTCTCCAGTGGCCGGCGCCGCCATTACTGTTTTCATTACCACATGGATTACAAACCAAACTTCCCTCCAAGTGTCTGCATGGGCGCAGCCATCTTGGATTCTGTCAGCTGATCATTTCCTCCAATCTGTTGTCAGTATTGTTAATCTGCATAATTGCCTAGCCAATCCCTTCCTTGCTGCAGGTATAAATACACTGTGCCTGAGCAAGGAAGGCGTCAGTGCTTTGGTTGTCAAACCTAGTTCCTGTTTGTCTCTCTCCTGTGATTGTCTTCCAGGTTCCAGCTCCTGTCTCAAGACTTCCACCATAGAGACCCGCACCAGCATTCCACCTGCGGTGTAGCCTGACTCTCCAATCCATTGTGGATTCATCTGTTTCCAGCTACAACATTACCTGCTTCCAGCAGAGTACAGCTTCTCTTAAAGGGCCGGTGTCCTTTCTACACTTTACCACTCTCCACCGGTATTATTATTTCTCCGCTCTCAAGTTCTACATTTCAGTTCATATTTCATCGCTCCCAAGTTCATTTATTATTTAACTGGTTCCAGCCAGTATCCACTCCGTGCTAACAACAGTCTGGTTCCAGCCAGTATCCACAGCAGCCGTTTTATCTTCAGCAACCCAGCTTTTCCTGGAACACCAGCTGGTACAATCCTGGGTTATCTCCATTGCTACAGTCGGGCCTGGTAAGGACTTTCCATCTAGAAGATTATAAGAACTATCTCACACTGCCAGTGCCCTGTGGCTCCTGCCATCCTGTAGTACCCAGGAACTGTATTTATTCTTTGCTGACTTTTACGTTTTCTTTTACTGCTGCTGTGTTGCGGAGTTGTCATAATAAACATAATTGACTTTTATCTAAGTTGTCGTGGTCACGCCTTCGGGCAGTTATTATTCATGTTACTTACATGTCCAGGGGTCTGATACAACCTCCCAGGTTCCGGTACATCTCAGCCCCTACAACTGAGGCTGCCTCCCGTCAGCTCAGGCCCTCAGATGTGACAATTACATCCACGTCTTTACCCTGATCTAGGTTTGCGCTTACTGTTTCATAAAAGCCAAGTAAGTTGGTTTGACAGGATCTGTCCTTCATAAACCCATGTTGATTCCATTTAATGACCTTATTGGTTTCAAGGAACTTCTGAATACTATCTCTTAGAATACCTTCCAATACTTTCCCCACTATAGATGTAAGACTAACTGGTCTATAATTACCTGGTTCAGCTTTACTTCCCTTTTTGAATATAGGCACTACTTCCGCTATACGCCAGTCTTTGGGAACCATACCTGATATAACTGAATCCTTAAAGATCAAAGATAGCGGTTTTGCCAGTTCAGAGTGAAGCTCCATTAGAACCCTTGGATGAATACCATCGGGCCCTGGTGATTTATTAATCTTTAAATGTTTTAATCGGTCACAGACTACTTCCTCGCTTAAATAAGTACCTATCAGTGTGATATTCTCATTATTGAGATTGTGCGTTAGTCCCTGAATTGGGTCCTCACGAGTGAATACTGTTGAAAAAAACTCATTTAGTGTGTCCGCTATGTCATTATCATTTTTGCTTAAGACTCCCAACTTGTCTTTTAAAGGGCCTATACTCTCCTTCTTTAATCTCTTGCTATTAATGTATTTAAAGAATTTTTTGGGATTCGCTTTGCTTTCCTTTGCTACTAGTTTTTCAGTTTCTACTTTAGCCGCTCTTATTTCCTTTCTGCAAATTTTGTTACATTCCTTATAGTGCTGAAATGACTCTGCTTCCCCGTCAGATTTGTATTTATTAAATGCTCGCCTTTTCTTGCCCATTAGTTCCTTAATCTTTTTGTTAAGCCACATCGGTTTATGATTTTTATTCCTTTTTTTGCTACTCATAGGAATACATTTGAGTGTATTTTTAGCTAGCAGGAATTTTAGTATCTCCCATTTCTCCGTAGTATTTTTTCCTAAAAACAAACCTTCCCATTCAATATCCCTGAAAAATACCCTCATCTTTTCAAAATTTGCTTTGCTAAAGTTTAAAGTCCTAGTTGAGCCAGTATAGGGCTGTTTATAGAAACTGATATTGAATGTGACCATATTGTGGTCGCTGTTTCCTATGGGTTCCCCTACTATAATACCTGATACCAAATCCCCATTGTTTGTTAATACCAGGTCTAAGATTGCATTGTACCTAGTTGGTTCCTCAATTAGTTGGACTAAGTAGTTATCATTAAGTGTGTATAAAAAAAGATATTGCCCCTAGCAGTATCACATGAATCGTTTTTCCAGTTTATCTCTGGATAGTTAAAATCTCCCATCACTACTATGTCTCCTACTCCTGCTGCTCTTTCAATTTGCTTTAGTAACAATTCATCATCAGATGCGTTGATACCAGGTGGCCTATAGCATACACCCAATACTAACTTTTTTATTCCTTTTTCCCCGCATGCAATTTCTACCCATAATGTCTCGACAGTGTCTACAGTCCCCTCCTGAATATCTTCCCATATATTAGGTTTTAAAAACGGCTTTACGTAAAGACACACCCCTCCACCCTTTTTATTTAGTCTGTCTCTCCTAAACAGTGTATAGCCCTCTAGATTGACTGTCCAATCATGAGATTCATCCCACCAAGTTTCAGTAATGCCTATAATATCATACTGTTTGCTTGCTGCAAGTATTTCTAGTTCACCCTTTTTACCAGTAATGCTTCTGGCGTTTACATACATACAACTAAGATAAGTATTTTCCCTTGCGTTAGGGACATCTTTCACCTAATGTAGCAAGGATGACCTGTAATCGTCATTGGTTAGTGCTTTGGTAATATCCCTTTTAGTACCCATGTTAGTAACCTTACCACTTGCTCTTACCCTCCCCCCAACTTCTCCCCCATTTCGTTTACTACCACCATCCCCACTATTCTCACTGCATGACCCGTAGTTTCTAGCTAAACCCTCCCCCCAGGCTCCTAGTTTAAAATCTCCTCCAACCTTCTAACCATCCTTCCCCCCAGAACCGCTGCCCCCTCCTCAGTCAGGTGCAATCCGTCACGACAAAAGAGATGGCGCCTGACTGAGAAGTCCGCCCAGTGTTCCAGGAACACAAACCCCTCTTTCCTGCACCAATCCCTAAGCCACACATTTACCTCCCAAATCTCCCTCTGCCTCCCTGGACTAGCGCGTGGCACGGGTAATAATTCCGAGAATATTACCTTAGATGTCCTTGCCTTCAGTTTCTTTCCTAAGTCCCTATAGTCTTTCTTAAGGACATCCCACCTTCCGCTAACTTTGTCATTGGTGCCAACGTGCACCAAGACCGCCGGGTCTTTGCCAGCCCCTCCCAACAATCTATCTACCCGGTCCGCGATGTGCCGTACCCGAGCACCCGGGAGACAACAGACTGTACGGCGATCACGGTCCCGGTAGCAGATTGCCCTATCTGCCTTCCTGATGATAGAATCCCCTACCACCACCATCTGACTAGGTACCTCTCTATCTTTTATCCCAACCGCGCCAGAGGGACCGCACCTCTGGATGCTAGAGGGAGCAGTCTCCTCCGGCACCGTCATTTCTTCACTATCATCCTCCGATTCCTCGTCCAATCGGGCAAATTTGTTCGGGTTTGATAGTTCGGAGATGTCGAGCCTCCCCCTCTTTTTCTTCCTTCTAACTGTGACCCAACTGGCTACCTGATAATCATCCTCTTCTACCAGTGACCCCTCCCGCAACTCCTCCACCGTTCTGTCTAAACTAAGCTCGAGATTGTGAATCTCCCTCAGTCGCGTAGCGGTTTGCTCTAGATCAGTTACCTGGGCTTCCAGGGCAACAGTTCGCACACACCTCCTGCAGATGTAATCACACTGGGTCGGTAGCTCCAGGTGTGCATACATCTTGCACGACATGCACTGAGTGAGGTCCTCAATCACAGCCCCTCCCATATTGTTTGTAAGGTCTAACTCCCTGTTACTCTCACAGAAAAAGCAGCAAAAATAAAAAGTAGAAGACAAGCAATCTCACTTATACAATAAATTAAGCTGGCTTATACTTATCTATCTTTGTGCGGTTCTTGGTCCTTCACTTTTATGCAGCCGTAGTACTCTCTCCTGCGGCACCTTTACTCCACTTAGCAGTTGCAGTTGTTCCAGCTCACTGCACCTCCTTTTCACTCGGCTTCCAGCTCCTGCTAATAAAAAAAGAGAAAAGAAAAAAAGCCCCTCACACACGCACAATCACAGCCCCTCTGCTACTCCAAGTAAGAGACCCTCTCACTCACTCAAAAGGTCAGCCCCTTGCAGCCTCACCAGAAGTTTAATGGTACTGCAAATGTGTGTTCCTGATTGTGTATTATAAAACTCACCTTTTTCTGTATTCTAACTCACCTTTTTGCTGTTTAAAACTCACACTTAGAAGTCCAAGCAGCACTTGGAAGAGACAAGTCCACAGTGCAAGCACCAAGAGTCTAGTCACTGCTTATATAGGCTCATCCAGCTGCTTTAATCAGCCCCTCCTTCAAACAAACAAATCATGCAACGGGGCAAATATATCGTCTGAAACTCGACGACTTCCATCGCCCCACTGCCTGGATTTCAGCCACGGAAAGCCCTGCCGACGCAGCCGACGTCGCAGCCCCGATGCGGAAGGAATGCTTCCCGAAAGCAGCGGGTGGAAGGCCCAAGCTCGCCAGACAGTGACCCAGCATCCAACGAAACTGATATTTCGTCAAGGGCAGACCGTCATAATGCAGCAACCACGACCCCTGACCACCGCGCCGAACTGCCGCATATTTCACTGCCAACCTCACCGGGCAAATGCGCTCCTCCGGCGCCGAAACCAAGGTGACCCATCGACCTCTACCTACTTGGTCCGTCTTAGAGCGACGCAATCTGCACAGCAAGGACCTCTCACCTACCACCACGTCCTCGAGAAGCATGCGCGAATCCGCCCGCTTAGATGGCGCCACCAGCTCCGAAACCCTAAAGGCTCCGTGGTAAGCCATGGAGAACGCCAAATGGAACAGAAGCGATTAAAAAATAGACGACGCGATACTGCCAACCGCCATGATGACAGCCGGTAGCAAGGCCGCATCGATGGGCCGCCTCCTATCAGGCGGCGTTGGCGCCACGCGCCCACCCCTTCATCGCCTTAAGCAGAAGCCCGCTCTTTGTCACTTTAGGGACACCCTTGATTTTGTTAAAGAACGAAATACCAGCTAAGTACCGGGACACCACCGCTCTAGACCTACCCGTAACAAACAGCTGCCAAATAAAAGAAAGCATCATCCGATGCCCGCTCTTACCTTGTTGATTTCGTCCTCGGACAAACTCCTCCCACTCGCTCCAAGCTTGTCCGTAAGCCTTGAGCGTGTTTGGAGTGACTGACCGCATCGCTAGACCCTCCAGTCCGGCCCGATCACCTGCCAGACATAACCGGGACATTGAAACCCTTGCTCATCGGCCTCGGGTGCCAACAAACGAAACCTCTCCCACTGACCTCGTGACAACGCGTCGGCAATTCCGTTCTCTAGACCAGGCACATGCTGCGCGCGGAACCACACATTCCTATGCAAGCATGTCAGCAGCAACTGCCCCAGCACCCTCAGGACCACCAGCGACTTCGCCCTCTGGTTATTGATCGCATGCACCATGCCCAGATTGTCACATCTAAACAAGATGCTGCGATGAGCCAGACGATCGCCCCAAACCTCCAGCGCCAACATAATGGGGAAAAGCTCCAGTAGCAAAAGGTCCTTAGTTAAACCCTCGCGATGCCATTCCGCCGGCCACAAGGCCACGCACCAAGATCCCTCAAGGTAGCAACCGAACCCAGAGGAACCCGCCGCATCGGTAAACAGCTGCAGCCGAGCGCTGTCGACCGTTGGGGCCTGCCAGATACGCACCCCGTTGAAGTCCCCCAGGAACGAGGCCCATACGGCCAAATCCCTCTTAATCTCGGAGGACAAGCGGATGAAATGGTGCGGCCTGGCACACCCCGCAGTCGCCCTCTCCAGCTTCCGGCAGAAAACCCTGCCCATCGGGATTACCCGACAAGCAAAGTTCAAAAGGCCCAGCAAGGACTGCGCCTGCCGCAGCGTGACTTTGCGCGACCTTACAAACTGGCAGATAGCTTCGCAACCTTGGCCTGAGGCAGGCGACACGATCCTGCCACCGTGTCGATTTCGATCCCCAAGAATGACAAACAGGAAACCGGCCCCTCCGTTTTATCCTCGGCCACAGGAACGCCAAAGTGAAAAAACAGCGCTCGGATGCTGAACAGCAAGTCGCCACAGCGTGGCGAATTCGCCGGACCCACACACAGGAAGTCATCGAGGTAATGTGCGACTCCATGACCCCCTGACGAAGACTCCACGCACCAATGTAAAAATGTGCTAAACCGTTTAAAAAAACGAGCAGAAAACGGAACATCCCATTGGCAAACATTTGTCAATGAAATACTCCGCTCCGATCCGAAAACCCATAAAACGGAATGAGACCGGATGCAACGGTAGCAACCGAAACGCGGATTCCACATCGATCTTAGCCATCAGGGCCCCAGGGCCGTAACTACGGACCAACTCTAGCGCCTCGTCAAACGACTGGTACACCACCGAGCAATGAGCCGGTGGTATCGCGTCGTTGACCGACGACCCTGACGGGTAAGAAAGATGCTGAATGAGCCGAAAAGCACCTGGAGTCTTCTTGGGAACTACCCCCACTGGGGAGATGACCAAGTCATCCACCGGGGTTGAGCTAAACGGTCCCTCCATCCTACCCAGCCATAACTCCTTATCAACTTTCTCTCGGAGAACCGATGGCAAGGAGCGAGCAGACTGGAGGTTCCGGTGAGCCCGGACCGCAACCTCGCTCGCAACAGGCAAGCGAAAACCAAATTGAAAACCCTGAAACAAAAACTGAGCGTCTGCCCTATTTGGATACCAATCCAACCATTTGGCCATTGCATCCAAATTAATTGGCGTTGGTGCCCTGCGGAGCGCTCCCGCCCGCGCCGGGTCTTGTGTAACTTTGATTACCCTGCGCACCCTGGCGACTGCCTTTAAAACAGGTAGAGGCTGGGTGGGAGCCGCCACATTGCAAGCACAAATGTCGAAACCGACACTGCTTGCCGAAGGAACAGGACGCATTTCCCTTTCGCGGCGGCCTGCCCCCCCCCCCCCACGGACGGCCAATCTACCTGTCTTGCCCTATCCGCCGTCCGCGCCGGTCCCTTGGGCGGACGACCCTGCGCGGTGCCCGTCCGCCCCCGGATTCCGGGGCTCCCTAACGGATTGAGAAGTCCGGGTGACCTGGAGCCAGACTTCCACGTCCTTGCAACCAAAGTCAATCACCTGCAAGCAGTCCTGTTTCTCCCGGAATTTCTCGTCATACATCCGCCATTCGATGCCTGACGATGTGCGCTGCATATCGTGTATTAAGTGCAGGTATCTAATGACGTTCATATGTTCGTCAGGCCTATCTTCTAGGTAACAAGCCGCAAAGATGCAAAAACCGGCCAGCCAGTTGTCGAAGGTACGGAAAGCCTCATCCCCCCCGATGCCCTTCTTAGCTGTCGCTGACTTATAGTCCTTCTTTGCGTCCTTCGTCAGGACGAACATATCAACGTAATCGCCCCTGCAGATCTTCCTACGGCAGCTATCCCGCAACCCCCGCATCACGGCCGTGTAATCGCAGTGAACTACCCCAGGCAAATCGCGGCGCTTCTTGGCCCTGCGAGCGTCCTCGCTAAGCCGCTTACCACTCTTCCGCCTCTCCTGCTGCCCCGCCGCCCTCTTGGCGTATTTTGTCGTGCGCTTTTTCGCCCTAGTCGTGCTACTGACTTCGGACGCCGGCGACGACAGGGAAGAAGAAGAGGAAGAACTGAGAGAACTTGAGCGCGTGCTGGAGCCCGACGCCGACTGCTCAACCTCACCTGATGCTGTCGACTGCTCGGACTGGGAATCCTTCGGTGTGGAAACTGTGAAATCCTCTTCGTCGCTCCCAACCATCTCAACTTCTCCGCGATCACCTGAAGAAGAAGACGGAGCAAAGGACCCAGAAACCAATCGGGGCGCATGCCTAGCAGTCCGGGGCGAAGGCGTCCCCACCCCACATGGGACGGCGTCCTAGCTGCGCCGCAGCCACCCCCAGCTCACGGCAAGCGCGAGCAATTCGCTGAGCCGCCGACCCCGGCCGCGCACTGGACACGTTCGCTACCGCGCGTGTGCCGGAACGCCTTGCCGCCCCCGGGGATGCGGCAGCGGCCAGCGGGCCCATTGCCACCACCACCATTGACAGGGCCGCCGCCAACTCTCCGGAGGGGTCCTGACCACCCCAAAAATCACTGCCGGAGCAACAGGGGGCCCGATGTCCGAAGCACCAACTGGCCCGCTGGGGAACCGGTAGCGCCCCTGACCACCAGCGGTGCGGTCCCCCACCAGTCACTGCTCCCAACTTGTGCCTGCCGTCTGTCGCCAGCGCTGCTCCCGCCGCTATCGCCCCCCCCACGCGCGTGCCCTCCCCCCGCAGGCCGGAGCTCCCTCCGCCCGCAAGGAGGGCGCCTCGGCGGGACTCCATGCTGCCCTGCTCGCCCCCGCTACGTCCCCCCCACCGCCTATCCCCATCGTACTCGGGCTGCAAGGGAGGCAGCAGGGGAGATGATGACACCAGTGGCGCCGCTGCGCGCACACGTGCGTGAGCGGCGCCACCTGTTGAGAGCGCGGGCGTGCGCGTGGCCCGCCGCTTACCGCCACTAACCCTCCGCTACTGTGCCCCGCTGAGAGGACCGTCGGACGAGACCCCGCGACACGTACGCGCACACGTGCGTGAACGGCGCCACCTGTTGAGAGTGCGGGCGTGCGCGCACCCTGTGCGCGCGGCCCGCCGCTTACCGCCACTAACCCTCCGCTACTGTGCCCCGCTGTGAGGACCGTCGGACGAGACCCCGCGACAGGCCTCGTCCGACTCGCCACCGCCCGCTCCGCCCCCCTCGCCCGGCACCGCCTCGCGGCCGCGACAAGGGGGATGAGATGGGAGACGAAACAGCAGCCTCCGTTGGCCGCCCAACTTGGCGCGCATGCGCGCGCCCGCGGGCGCCCGAACTCAGCACCTGAGCCGCCAACACTGCACCCGGAGGCGAGGGCCGATGCCCGGCCACCTCCGGGCGTCCTGCTTGTGCCCCCAGCCCTCCCCGCCGCCCGCGCCCGGCCGGTAAGACCGGACCGGAAAGCAGCGGCAAGGAGGACCGCGTCCGCCGCGCCCCGTCCTCACCGGCGCCCCCGTCTGCCCCGGAAGACGGGTAGCCGGTAGCAGGGCCAGCCAGCCTATCCTCGGGCCCAGACCCACCGCCTGATAAGCGGTAGCGAGCTGGGGTCCCGGCGGCACGGCGAGGGCGAGAGGCGGCCATCCCAAGCAGAGGGAAGTGCAGGTATCTATGAAGTGAAGGGGAGTGGGAAGAAACACAAAGCAATGCAAAGCTAATAAAACAAGCTAAAAAGTCTAGTGACTCTGCAATGCAGCACTCACCAGAGGCAATTCAGCAGCAAGAGAGACCATGCTGGCCTAGCAGTCCCTATATATACTGAACCCTCCCCTCTCTACCATGGGCTGTACTTTTCCTCAAAGCTAGGTCCACCCCTCACAGGAGGTTTAACTCTCTCTATTCCTATGCAGTCATTTTGCTCTCCTTTTTATTCCTAAATATGTCGTTCCTTCCTGCACTTCTCCTATTTATGTGTCCTTGTACCTGTATTCCCTGTTCTGTCTATCTTGTCTTGCCTTTCAGCTGACTATAATGCACTCTGTCTTCCTTACCCCCCTCCATCATACCCTGCTATGTAGGACTCACCTCCTCCTACCTGTCTTCCTGCATGGAAACTGGAAACGTCAGCAGCTGTAGATAGAATGTTACAGAAAGAAGCATTGTGATGTCACGGGCTAGTGATGTCACAGGCTAGGTGTGATGTCACATTAACCAGCAGCAAAGCTACAGAGTTACAGCTATCTTACATATACATTTTCTACATCAATTACAACTGGATATAGACGAGTTTCTAGTTTTAAAAAATGAGACTAGTGTAGAAAATGAAGTACAAGGCAATATTGCACAGAGTGCCTCAATATATAGGTAAAGGGAAAACATAAGTGACAGGAATTTCTAGAATAAATCACAGCTTATATTTTATAAGGAAATAAAGCTCTTTATCTATGAGGCTGAAATAATCATTTTCCGCTATGTGTGTGTGTATATATATATAGAGAGAGAGAGAGAGAGAGAAAGAGAGAGAGAGAGAGAGAGAGAGAGAGAGAGCTATACTAACTAGTGATGAGCAGGTTCGGTTTCTCGGAAACCAAACCCCCCCGAACTTCCCCCTTTTTACACGGGTCCGAGCCATACTCGGATTCTCCCGTATGGCTCGGTTAACCCGAGCACGCCCGAACGTCATCATCCCGCTGTCGGATTCTCGCGAGATTCGGATTCTATATAAGCAGCCGCGCGTCGCCGCCATTTTCACTCGTGCATTGGAAATGTTAGGGAGAGGACGTGGCTGGCGTCCTCTCCGTTTATTCATTGTTGAGTTGATGCAAATATTTGTGCTTGCTTATATCATTGTGGGGACTGTTGAGCATCTTTATATTAATATAGGAGGAGTACAGTGCAGAGTTTTGCTGATCAGTGACCACCAGTTTTATCCGTTCTCTGCCTGAAAAAAACACTCCATATCTGTGCTCAGTGTGCTGCATATATCTGTGCTCACACTGCTTAATTGTGGGGACTGGGGAGCAGCTGTATTATATAGCAGGAGTACAGTGCAGAGTTTTGCTGACAGTGACCACCAGTATACGTTGTCTGCCTGTAAAACACTCCATATCTGTGCTCAGTGTGCTGCTTTATTGTGGGGACTGGGGAGTCGGGACCACCAGTATAATATTATATAGGAGGAGTACAGTGCAGAGTTTTGCTGACACAGTGACCACCAGTATATATAGCAGTACGGTACGGAAGGCCACTGCTGTACCTACCTCTGTGTCGTCATTAAGTATACTATCCATCTACATTCTAATTCTATACCTGTGGTGCATTTTAGTTTTGCAGTTTGCTGACACAGTGACCACCAGTATATATAGTAGTACGGTACGGAAGGCCACTGCTGTACCTACCTCTGTGTCGTCAAGTATACTATCCATCTACATTCTATACCTGTGGTGCATTTTAGTTTTGCAGTTTGCTGACACAGTGACCACCAGTATATATAGCAGTACGGTACGGAAGGCCACTGCTGTACCTACCTCTGTGTCGTCAAGTATACTATCCATCTACATTCTATACCTGTGGTGCATTTTAGTTGTGCGCAGTATATTTAGTAGTAGGCCATTGCTATTGATACTGGCATATAATTCCACACATTAAAAAATGGAGAACAAAAATGTGGAGGTTAAAATAGGGAAAGATCAAGATCCACTTCCACCTCGTGCTGAAGCTGCTGCCACTAGTCATGGCCGAGACGATGAAATGCCATCAACGTCATCTGCCAAGGCCGATGCCCAATGTCATAGTAGAGAGCATGTAAAATCCAAAAAACAAAAGTTCAGTAAAATGACCCAAAAATCAAAATTGAAAGCGTCTGATAAGAAGCGTAAACTTGCCAATATGCCATTTACGACACGGAGTGGCAAGGAACGGCTGAGGCCCTGGCCTATGTTCATGGCTAGTGGTTCAGATTCACATGAGGATGGAAGCACTCATCCTCTCGCTAGAAAAATTAAAAGACTTAAGCTGGCAAAAGCACAGCAAAGAACTGTGCGTTCTTCTAAATCACAAATCCCCAAGGAGAGTCCAATTGTGTCGGTTGCGATGCCTGACCTTCCCAACACTGGACGGGAAGAGCTTGCGCCTTCCACCATTTTCACGCCCCCTGCAAGTGCTGGAAGGAGCACCCGCAGTCCAGTTCCTGATAGTCAAATTGAAGATGTCACTGTTGAAGTACACCAGGATGAGGATATGGGTGTTGCTGGCGCTGGGGAGGAAATTGACAAGGAGGATTCTGATGGTGAGGTGGTTTGTTTAAGTCAGGCACCCGGGGAGACACCTGTTGTCCGTAGGACGAATATGGCCATTGACATGCCTGGTCAAAATACAAAAAAAAAATCAGCTCTTCGGTGTGGAATTATTTCAACACATATGCGGACAACAGGTGTCAAGCCGTGTGTTGCCTTTGTCAAGCTGTAATAAGTAGGGGTAAGGATGTTAACCACCTCGGAACATCCTCCCTTATACGTCACCTGCAGCGCATTCATCATAAGTCAGTGACAAGTTCAAAAACTTTGGATGACAGCGGAAGCAGTCCACTGACCACTAAATCCCTTCCTCTTGTAACCAAGCTCCTGCAAACCACACCACCCACTCCCTCAGTGTCAATTTCCTCCTTACCCAGGAAAGCCAATAGTCCTGCAGGCCATGTCACTGGCCTGCCTGGGATTCCTCCGATGCATCCTTGAGTGTAACGCCTACTGCTGCTGGTGCTGCTGTTGTAGCTGCTGGGAGTCGATCGTCATCCTAGAGGGGAAATCGGAAGACCACTTGTACTACTTCCAGTAAGCAATTGACTGTCCAACAGTCCTTTGCGAGGAAGATGAAATATCACAGCAGTCATCCTGCTGCAAAGCAGATAACTCAGGCCTTGGCAGCCTGGGCGGTGAGAAACGTGGTTCCGGTATCCACCGTTAATTCAGAGGCAACTAGAGACTTGATTGAGATACTGTGTCCCCGGTACCAAATACCATCTAGGTTTCATTTCTCTAGGCAGGCGATACTAAAAATGTACACAGACATCAGAAAAAGAATCACCAGTGTCCTAAAAAATGCAGTTGTACCCAATGTCCACTTAACCACGGACATGTGGACAAGTGGAGCAGGGCAGACTCAGGAATATATGACTGTGACAGCCCACTGGGTAGATGTATTGCCTCCCGCAGGAAGAACAGCAGCAGCGGCACCAGTAGCAGCATCTCGCAAACGCCAACTCGTTCCTAGGCAGGCTACACTTTGTATCACCGCTTTCCAGAAGAGGCACACAGCTGACAACCTCTTACGGAAACTGAGGAAGATCATCGCAGAATGGCTTACCCCAATTGGACTCTCCTGGGGATTTGTGACATCGGACAACACCAGCAATATTGTGCGTGCATTACATCTGGGCAAATTCCAGCACGTCCCATGTTTTGCACATACATTGAATTTGGTGGTGCAGATTTATTTAAAAAACGACAGGGGCATGCATGAGATGCTGTCAGTGGCCCGAAGAATTGCGGGCCACTTTCGGCATTCAGCCACCATGTACAGAAGAGTGGAGCACCACCAAACAATCCTAAGCCTGCCCTGCCATCATCTGAAGCAAGAGATGGTAACGAGGTGGAATTCAACCCTCTATATGCTTCAGAGGATGGAGGAGCAGCAAATGGCCATTCAAGCCTATACATCTGCCCACTATATAGGCAAAGGAGGAGGAATGCACCTGACTCAAGCGCAGTGGAGAATTATTTCAACGTTGTGCAAGGTTCTGCAACCCTTTGAACTTGCCACACGTGAAGTCAGTTCAGACACTGCCAGTCTGAGTCAGGTCATTCCCCTCATCAGGCTTTTGCAGAAGAAGCTGGAAACATTGAAGGAGGAGCTAAAACAGAGCGATTCCGCTAGGCATGTGGGACTTGTGGATGGAGCCCTTTATTCGCTTAACCAGTATTCACGGGTGGTCAATCTGTTGAAATCAGAGCACTACATTTTGGCCACCATGCTCGATCCTAGATTTAAAACCTACGTTGTATCTCTCTTTCCGGCAGACACAAGTCTGAAGAGGTTCGAAGACCTGCTGGTGAGAAAATTGTCAAGTCAAGCGGAACGTGACCCGTCAACATCTCCTCCTTCACATTCTCCCGCAACTGGGGGTGCGAGGAAAAGGCTAAGAATTCCGAGCCCACCCGCTGGCGGTGATGCAGGTCAGTCTGGAGCGAGTGCTGACATCTGGTCCGGACTGAAGGACCTGCCAACGATTACTGACATGTCGTCTACTGTCACTGCATATGATTCTCTCACCATTGAAAGAATGGTGGAGGATTA
Organism: Pseudophryne corroboree; assembly: GCF_028390025.1. Lineage (NCBI taxonomy): Eukaryota > Metazoa > Chordata > Amphibia > Anura > Myobatrachidae > Pseudophryne > Pseudophryne corroboree. Next base: position 477,563,613 of record NC_086448.1, on the reverse strand, counting down.
TATGAGTGACCGCATCCAAGTAGGCATGTCAGACAGTCCGTACGTATACTGGCAGGAAAAAGAGGAAGCCCTTGCACAAACTGGCTTTATTCTACCTAAGTTGCCCTCCCTCCAGTGTTTACTCCGAAAGAGTGTTTAGTGCAGCCGCTCACCTTGTCAGCAATCGGCGTTCGAGGTTACTTCCAGAAAATGTGGAGAAGATGATGTACATCAAAATGAATTATAATCAATTCCTCCGTGGAGACATTGACCAGCAATTGCCTCCAGAAAGTACACAGGGATCTGAGATGGTGGATTCCAGTGAGGACGAATTAATAATCTGTGAGGAGGGGGATGTACACAGTGAAAGGGGTGAAGAATCGGAGGATGATGAGGAGGTGGACATCTTGCCTCTGTAGAGCCAGTTTGTGCAAGGAGAGATTGATTGCTTCTTTTTTGGTGGGGGCACAAACCAACCAGTCATTTCAGTCACAGTCGTGTGGCAGACCCTGTCGCTGGAATGATGGGTTCGTTAAAGTGTGCATGTCCTGTTTATACAACATAAGGGTGGGTGGGAGGGCCCAAGGACAATTCCATCTTGCACCTCTTTTTTCTTTCATTTTTCTTTGCATCATGTGCTGTTTGGGGACTATTTTTTTGAAGTGCCATCCTGTCTGACACTGCAGTGCCACTCCTAGATGGGCCAGGTGTTTGTGTCGGCCACTTGTGTTGCTTAGCTTAGTCACACAGCGACCTTGGTGCGCCTCTTTTTTTCTTTGCATTATGTGCTGTTCGGGGACTATTTTTTTGAAGTGCCATCCTGTCTGACACTGCAGTGCCACTCCTAGATGGGCCAGGTGTTTGTGTCGGCCACTTGTGTCGCTTATCTTAGTCACACAGCGACCTTGGTGCGCCTCTTTTTTTCTTTGCATCATGTGCTGTTTGGGGACTATTTTTTTGAAGTGCCATCCTGCCTGACACTGCAGTGCCACTCCTAGATGGGACAGGTGTTTGTGTCGGCCACTTGTATCGCTTAGCTTAGCCATCCAGCGACCGCGGTGCAAATTTTAGGACTAAAAATAATATTGTGAGGTGTGAGGTGTTCAGAATAGACTGGAAATGAGTGGAAATTATGGTTATTGAGGTTAATAATACTATGGGATCAAAATGACCCCCAAATTCTACGATTTAAGCTGTTTTTTAGGGTTTTTTGAAAAAAACACCTGAATCCAAAACACACCCGAATCCGGAAAAAAAATTTCGGTGAGGTTTTGCCAAAATGCGTCCGAATCCAAAACACGGCCGCGGAACCGAATCCAAAACCAAAACACAAAACCCGAAAAATGTCCGGTGCACATCACTAAATTACTAACTATACTATCCCATTAAACCAGGAAACTCAAAAATTATACAGTTTCTGTGGCTGGCTGACCTCAAGTCTGCATTTCACCTGGTTTAATCAGACACAGAACCTGTGTAACCCATGAGCGTATAAAGAGGAGGAGAAATAAGAGTTGTCTTTTTTGTGGCACACTAGAAAAATATTATTCAATAACAGTGTATATAAAACTGCAAGGTGGGCTCGCAAGGTGACATTCACAGGGAATAGGTAATGACATCCACTCGACTTGTTCACACCCAATGGACTGTTTGGACAGAGGTTGAGTGGACAGTGAGCGTGGCTGTGCCCTGTGGCACCATTGTACCGACAGTCGGACTGCTGAGTACGGAACCTGGAGGGTACATAACTTTTTGTTTTTCATTTAATTTCACGACACTCCACCCAAAGCTACTCATCTCTCCTTCACTTCACAGTAATGTCATTGTTAGTGATACATTATTTGGATCAAGCATCAAAAGGAAACTTAGATATAAGAGTCTGGCCGGCATATCACTAATTGCATGACGACCTTGTGCCTGCGCTGTATTGTATGTAGACAGAGCATTTGGTTTTGCTACTGACTTACATAGACTCCATAAGAGGGCATGCCGACATAGCATATTGTTGACTGTTAACATGTATGATCTTAAACTCCATCTATAAATGTTCTGTTGTGAGACTTCCAATATGCTCAGAATATTGCTACTGTGACAGATGATTTAGTACTAGCTGGAGTACCCGGCGTTGCCCCGGATTTTAAGAATGTCTGTTTACAAAAATAAATGTAAATATCAAACACACAGTATAAATAACATTGTAGATAGCTGAATACCCGTGCTTTGCTATGGGATGAGGATGGTAAATTAGAATGATAGTTTGTTAATTTACGTTGATAGGAGACCTAGTATATAGGCATATCTTGCTTCACTGATGCACTTTGTGTAGTGGCCGCACCCATTTTTGGTCTCAACAAGGGACCCTGCTCTTCCCACTATACAACTCTCAGTCTGTGGTTTCCTGCTGCCTCCATTCCCCTCCTCACATCATGTCACTGGCCCTGTCACATGCAGCCCTCTCATCACTGAGATTTCATGCATGTCCTGATATAGTGTGTGCTGCTGCCCCCCCCCCCCTAGGGGTGCTAGTGGTGTGTTACCCCCACAGTATTTGTTCCCAGAGTGTATGTCATATGTGTAGCAAGTTTGGTGTAAATTGCTCAAGGCATTCCAGAGTTATGCTGACTTCTGAAAAACTCTGTGCTGCTGCCTCACCCCTAGGGGTGCTAGGGGTGTCTTACCCCCACAGTGTTTGTTCCCAGCTTGCAAGTCATATGTGAACCTAGGGGGTAATTCCAAGTTGATCGCAGCAGGAAATTTTTTAGCAGTTGGGCAAAACCATAGGGGCTTTTCCGAGTTGTTCGCTCGTTGCCGATTTACGCTATATTGCGATTAGTCGCTTACTGCACATGCGCAAGGTTCGCAGAGCGCATGCGCTTAGTTATTTTACACAAAAGTTAGGTATTTTACTCACGGCATAACAAGGATTTTTCATTGTTCTGGTGATCGTACTGTGATTGACAGGAAGTGAGTGTTTCTGGGCGGAAACTTGCCGTTTTCTGAGCGTGTGCGAAAAAACGCTGGCGTTTCTGGGAAAAACGCGGGAGTGTCTGAAGAAATGGGGGAGTGTCTGGGCGAATGCTGGATGTGTTTGTGACGTCAAACCAGGAACGAAACTGACTGAACTGATCGCAATGGCTGAGTAAGTCTGGAGCTACTCAGAAACTGCTAAGAAATTTCTATTCGCAATTCTGCAAATCTTTTGTTCGCAAATCTGCTAAGCTAAGATACACTCCCAGAGAGCGGCGGCTTAGTGTGTGCAATGCTGCTAAAAGCAGCTAGCGAGCGAACAACTCGGAATCACCCCCCCCATGTCCTCTCATGCTTTACAGTGTTTCGTTGCAAAATTGGTGGTGGTGGGTGTTTTGTAGGCTAAAGCACTGGGGCTCGTTACAAATACTGGAGTCTATTTACTAAACCTTGGAGAGATATAACCTGGATGGAGATAAGTACGAGCCAGTCAGCTGCTAACTGTTATATTATAGGCTGAGTTTGAAAAATTAACCTCTTCCACACAACTGACAGCTCTGGCATGAGTATTGTTGCTGACACAATTTTGGATTGCTTCTTGATGCTCTTCTGCTATCTCCTGCAGTGGCTTAACACCAGCAGCATCTTCTGGGCACCTCCACAACTTTCTACCGGTGAGGCACCACTACTGTGGTCTGCAGCTTTCCTCTGTCACGATCCGGGTATCTGGACGCCATTACTTACCCTTCAGATGCCTCCTAAGGCTGGCTCAGCATTCCAGGACCGGATCCCGCTGTTTCTGAGTTTCCACATGCAGAATGTCAGAGTGGTGATTTCATCAGCCGCGGCCTCCGCTGTGCCCGCGTGGTTAAATGTGCGCTTGTCAGTCTGGCGTCTCCTGTCTCCTGTGGCCGGCGTCGCCATTACTGTTTCAATTCTCACATGGATTACAAACCAAACTTCCCTCCAAGTGTCTGCATGGGCGCAGCCATCTTGGTTTTTGTCATCTGATCATTTCCACCAATCTGCTGTCTGTATTGTTGATTTGCATAATTGCCTAGCCAACCCCTTCCTTGCTGCAGGTATAAGTAAGCTGTGCCTGAACAAGGAAGGCGTCAGTGCTTTGGTTGTCTAACCTAGTTCCAGTTTGTCTCTCTCCTGTGGTTGTCTTCCAGGTTCCAGCTCCTGTCTCCAGACTTCTGCTATAGAGACCCGCACCAGCATTCCATCTGCGGTGTAGCCTGACTCTCCGATCCATTCTGGACTCACCTGTTTCCAGCTACAGCAATCACCTGCTTCCAGCCGAGCTTCCAGCAGTGTACAACTTCTCTTAAAGGGCCGGTGTCCTTTCTGCAGTTTACCACTCTACACCGGTATTATTATTTCATCGCTCTCAAGTCAATCACCTGCTTCCAGCCCAGCTTCCAGCAGTGTACAGCTTCCCTTAAAGGGCCGGTGTCCTTTCTGCAGTTTACCACTCTCCACCGGTATTATTATTTCATCGCTCTCAAGTTCGTTTATTATTTAACTGGTTCCAGCCAGTATCCACTCCGTACCAACAACAGTCTGGTTCCAGCCAGTATCCACAGCAGCCGTTTTACCTTCAGCAGCCCAGCCTTTCCTGGAACACCAGCTGGTACGATCCTGGGTTCTCTCCATTGCTACAGTCAGGCCTGGTAAGGACTTTCCAACTAGAAGATTATTAGAACTGTCTCACACTACCAGTGCCTGTGGCCCTTGCCACCCTGTAGTACCCAGGAACTGTATTATTGCCCTGCTGACTTTTATGTTTTCTTATTTTCTGCTGTGTTACGGAGTTTGTCATAATAAACATCATTGACTTTTATCCTGGTTGTCGTGGTCACGCCTTCGGGCAGTTATTCTACATGTTACTTACATGTCTAGGGGTCTGATACAACCTCCCAGGTTCCGTTACATCTCAGCCCCTACAACTGAGGTTGCCTCCCGTCAACTCAGGCCCTCAGTTGTGACATCCTCCTACAGCTTCACTCTTTACTAGTGATGAGCGGGTTCGGTTTCCGAGAAACCGAACCCCCCCGAACTTTTAAAACAGAGATATTGTAGCGCATATAGATTGGGCAAAAATGTATTGCTTCATTTCAAAAGATAACAAATACAATTTAATAAAACCAACAAACATAACCACCGGCCGGTAATTGAAACACATCAATATATTATTTTAAAAAACATGAAATATGCTCTTTTCTGTCTGAACACTATTGATAAAATAGACAAAAGCTCATTCAGCAATATCCTCTATAGTGTATGTTTTGACTGCTATATGAAATCAGTCCACTTTAACAATGTAGCAGTCCATTCAGATATTTAAAAACACTGTATCACTGTAGAAATAATGTAGCAGCGTGACACACTGTACGCTGATAAATCCAGCCAGCAATAATCACTGGTAGCTGCAATAATGGGTTTCAATGACAACAACGTGACAGGAAGTCCATTCAGAAATTGGGATCCGTTGAAGCTAAAAGGATTAATTCTTAAAAGTAGACAAATAATTGATAGACAGTCACAATTGCGCACGCGTGGCTGCTTTTCTTAGTAGAGGGAATGAAGTTCCACCAACACTTCACAGATATAGACAAACAGAAATAGAAACCCTCCACATAGAATGGCGCACACATAAAATACTTATTAGTTTGATGGGTCTTTCAAGGGTCTTGTGTAACCTCAAAAAAACAACAAAAAATGCATATAGTGTTATATCTTTATAGCATTTCTACTAGGTCTTTCTGAGGAAACTCGTACCCTTAAATTTGCCTATCAGATTAATGATAGACAAAAAAGCGTCTGAAACTCCAACTGATCACACGGGGTTCCTCCTCTTAATGAATCCTCCTTCTGAGCCTTCCAACAGTAACTCCTCAGGATATCACATGTGATAACAGAAATTCACCACCATAGTGTAAAACCATAGATTTATTTTCACAAACAAAAATAAAAATTAGCCTCCCACCCTTATAGGTGGTCTACTAATCGACAAGTAGACAAAACAGTTTAAAAATGGCCAAGTTGTAAAATCTGCAAATATTGGACTCCTACCAGATGGAATGGTCTATTCTGAAAAATAGACTTTTTCGCAGGATTAATGAAGAAACCTCAGGCGTCCCTGGAAACAGTCCTTCGTCCTGGGTAGTGGTCCTCCGTTTGCAGAGCCCCTCCTCACCAACGCGTTTCAATACACAAGGGTATCTTTATCAAGGTGTGTGGAGGACAAACATCCCAGGGTTTTTATACCCATTCTCTGAAACCTAAAAGTATCCCTAAAGCTAGACATGGATCTCCTGCACTTTCCCTATCTCTATGCTTCTAATGGTAAAAATCCTCTCCACTAGGTCCGTTGCAGATTTTGTGAGTGTTCTATTTTCCCGCCTTCCGTCCTCCGGTGACATGTACACATCGCGTCACTGACCGGAAGTGACGTTCCGCAACTCCCGCGACGTCACATCCTAACCGGAAGTGAGTCACGCATCTTCTATATATATATATATATATATATATATATATATATATTTATATATATATATAAAAATAGCTGTCACCATCAGAACTGGTTGAACTGCATACCATTAGGGCAGTTCAAAAGACTTAGACGGAATTGTACTAATGATGATGTCTTTCTTGAACAAGCTAATGAAATGAAAAGTAATTTTCTAAAATGTGGGTATGAAGAAGAGAGGGTTACACATTCCCTAGAGACTGTGGTCGAAGTCAGTAGAAACACTTTACTCAAAAAAAGAGGACCAATAGAGAAAAATAACGATAAATTTAAATGGGCGTTTATTACCCAATATACAACACAACACAAAAAAGTAGAAAAGATCTTAAAAAAGCACTGGTATCTATTGAAGAAAGACCCGATAATTGGAAATGACCTTCCCGACCTACCTGTATGTATATTCCGGAGGGCACCTAACCTAAAAACAGAGTTAGTAAAAAGTCTTCACCCTAGCTCTCCAAAAACATCTACAATCCTATCAAAAGGTTTTTACAGGTGTGCAAATTGCATAGGCTGTAAGAATATAAAAAACAACTTTGGAAACAAAAAGGAGAAGGTTAATATTAATAGAAAAGAATGTAACATTCGGGAGTTCATAACATGTAATTCTACCAATGTAATTTATGGTATAGAATGTTCATGTAATCTCTTTTATATTGGTAGAACAAGCAGGCAATTAAAGGTAAGGGTAGGAGAGCACTTACGGAATATTAAAAAGGGGGTAGAGACGCATGCTCTTTCTAGCCACTTCAAAGAGAAACATAATTGTGATGTAAACCATATAAAGAATTTTTTTGGCCTAAGAAAGATCACCTGTGACTCTAGAAATAGTGATATTAACAAGAAACTAGCAAAAAGCGAGATGCGGATGATACATCAATTCGAAACCCTTGTACCAAAGGGAATTAACAAGGATTTCGAATTAAAATGGTTCTTGTGAGGAAGTTAATGGTGGTTTTGACTATCCTCTTTTTTCTTTCATTTTTTTCTTCTTTTTCTTCTTCTATTTTTTTTATTTTTATACACATGTTATTTTTTACCTTGTGGATCTTGATATAACCAATAACTATTTACAAAAGTGTTTAATATAAACCTTGAAAAAGATTTTGTTGGTAATCAGTGTGTTTATACATTTAAGGAACATCTAACTATCCCGGTTCTGAAATAGAACAATGGACTCTGCCCTCCTATTATGGAAAATCGTCCCCCGTAATATACCAACCGAACGATTTCTAGGCTGGATCTGTGAAGAGTGAGCAGAGAAAGACGGGGAGCATCCTCCGGAGATGCGTGACTCACTTCCGGTTAGGATGTGACGTCGCGGGAGTTGCGGAACGTCACTTCCGGTCAGTGACGCGATGTGTACATGTCACCGGAGGACGGAAGGTGGGAAAATAGAACACTCACAAAATCTGCAACGGACCTAGTGGAGAGGATTTTTACCATTAGAAGCATAGAGATAGGGAAAGTGCAGGAGATCCATGTCTGGCTTTAGGGATACTTTTAGGTTTCAGAGAATGGGTATAAAAACCCTGGGATGTTTGTCCTCCACACACCTTGATAAAGATACCCTTGTGTACTGAAACGCGTTGGTGAGGAGGGGCTCTGCAAACGGAGGACCACTACCCAGGACGAAGGACTGTTTCCAGGGACGCCTGAGGTTTCTTCATTAATCCTGCGAAAAAGTCTATTTTTCAGAATAAACCATTCCATCTGGTAGGAGTCCAATATTTGCAGATTTTACAACTTGGCCATTTTTAAACTGTTTTGTCTACTTGTCGATTAGTAGACCACCTATAAGGGTGGGAGGCTAATTTTTATTTTTGTTTGTGAAAATAAATCTATGGTTTTACACTATGGTGGTGAATTTCTGTTTTCACATGTGATTTCCTGAGGAGTTACTGTTGGAAGGCTCAGAAGGAGGATTCATTAAGAGGAGGAACCCCGTGTGATCAGTTGGAGTTTCAGACGCTTTTTTGTCTATCATTAATCTGATAGGCAAATTTAAGGGTACGAGTTTCCTCATAAAGACCTAGTAGAAATGCTATAAAGATATAACACTATATGCATTTTTTGTTGTTTTTTTGAGGTTACACAAGACCCTTGAAAGACCCATCAAACTAATAAGTATTTTATGTGTGCGCCATTCTATGTGGAGGGTTTCTATTTCTGTTTGTCTAATTCTTAAAAGTGTCTGGCCAGACAGAATATGTATGCTCACCGCTCTCTTCCAGCATTATGATCACAGTGAACTCCTCCCGGCTGCTGGTGCTTTTAACCTTTAAGGGCAGTCATCTCTGGAGGGAATCATCCGTGTAGATCTGAAGATATTACTGGCGGTGAGCAGTACAGTTGGCAGTGGTATGGAGCGGAGATATATGAGTCCTTAACGCGTTTCTGATGAAGCCGCTGAACCCGGAGGGAGGCGGGGAAACGCGTTAAGGACTCATATATCTCCGCTCCATACCACTGCCAACTGTACTGCTCACCGCCAGTAATATCTTCAGATCTACACGGATGATTCCCTCCAGAGATGACTGCCTTTAAAGGTTAAAAGCACCAGCAGCCGGGAGGAGTTCACTGTGATCTAATGCTGGAAGAGAGCGGTGAGCATACATATTCTGTCTGGCCAGACACTTTTAAGAATTAATCCTTTTAGCTTCAACGGATCCCAATTTCTGAATGGACTTCCTGTCACGTTGTTGTCATTGAAACCCATTATTGCAACTACCAGTGATTATTGCTGGCTGGATTTATCAGCGTACAGTGTGTCACGCTGCTACATTATTTCTACAGTGATACAGTGTTTTTAAATATCTGAATAGACTGCTACATTGTTAAAGTGAACTGATTTAATATAGCAGTCAAAACATACACTATAGAGGATATTGCTGAATGAGCTTTTGTCTATTTTATCAATAGTGTTCAGACAGAAAAGAGCATATTTCATGTTTTTTTAAAATAATATATTGATGTGTTTCAATTACCGGCCGGTGGTTATGTTTGTTGGTTTTTATTAAATTGTATTTGTTATCTTTTGAAATGAAGCAATAAATTTTTGCCCAATCTATATGCGCTACAATATATCTGTTTTATGATTTTTTCTTCTGATAAGGTTGAGTAGCCTTATTTTTGTTGGCTGCATTTAGATTGGTGTGTATCGAGCGCTTGGCTATATTTGATTGCTTTTCCCCCCCGAACTTTACCCTTTTCACACGGGTCCGAGCCATACTCGGATTCTCCTGTATGGCTCAGCTAACCCGAGCGCGCCCGAATGTCATCATCCCGCTGTCGGATTCTCGCGAGAATCGGATTCTATATAAGCAGCCGCGCGTCGCCGCCATTTTCACTCGTGCATTGGAGATGATAGGGAGAGGACATGGCTGGCGTCCTCTCCGTTTATTGTAGAAGACAGTTGATTCTTGTTTGTTTTTTATTGCTTAATTGTGGGGAGGATTGGGGAGCAGCTGTTAGGAGTACAGTGCAGAGTTTTGCTGATAAGTGACCACCAGTTTTTTTTATCCGTTCTCTGCCTGAAAAAAAACGCTCCATACCATATCTGTGCTCAGTGTGCTGCATGATATATCTGTGCTGAGTGCTCACACTGCTTAATTGTGGGGACTGGGGAGCAGCTATAGCAGGAGTACAGTGCAGAGTTTTGCTGACAGTGACCACCAGTATACGTTGTCTGCCTGAAAAACACTCCATATCTGTGCTCGCAGTGTGCTGCTTTATTGTGGGGACTGGGGACCACCAGTATAATTAATATTATATAGGAGTAGTACAGTGCAGAGTGCACTGCTGTACCTACCTCTGTGTCGTCACTCGTCATCCATTAAGTATACTATCCATCTACATTGTATACCTGTGGTGCATTTTAGACTAGTAAAGCAGTTTGCTGACAGTGTCCACCAGTATACTATATATAGCAGTACGGTAGGCCACTGCTGTACCTACCTCTGTGTCATCACTCGTCATCCATTAAGTATACTATCCATCTACATTGTATACCTGTGGTGCATTTTTTTAGACTAGTTTAGCAGTTTGCTGACAGTGTCCACCAGTATACTATATATAGCAGTACGGTAGGCCACTGCTGTACCTACCTCTGTGTCGTCACTCATCATCCATTAAGTATACTATCCATCTACATTGTATACCTGTGGTGCATTTTTTTAGACTAGTTTAGCAGTTTGCTGACAGTGTCCACCAGTATACTGTATATAGCAGTACGGTAGGCTACTGCTGTACCTACCTCTGTGTCGTCACTTGTCATCCATTAAGTATACTATCCATCTACATTGTATACCTGTGGTGCATTTTTTTAGACTAGTTTAGCAGTTTGCTGACAGTGTCCACCAGTATACTATATATAGCAGTACGGTAGGCCACTGCTGTACCTACCTCTGTGTCGTCACTCGTCATCCATTAAGTATACTATCCATCTACATTGTATACCTGTGGTGCATTTTTTTAGACTAGTTTAGCAGTTTGCTGACAGTGTCCACCAGTATACTATATATAGCAGTACGGTAGGAAACTGCTGTGTACCTACCTCTGTGTCGTCACTCGTCATCCATTAAGTATACTATCCATCTACATTATATACCTGTGGTGCATTTTAGTTTTGCAGTTTGCTGACAGTGTCCACCAGTATACTATATATATACTTATAGCAGTACGGTAGGCCACTGCTGTACCTACCTCTGTGTCGTCACTCGTCATTCATTAAGTATACTATCCATCTACATTCTATACCTGTGGTGCATTTTTTTAGACTAGTTTAGCAGTTTGCTGACAGTGTCCACCAGTATACTATATATAGCAGTACGGTAGGCCACTGCTGTGTACCTACCTCTGTGTCGTCACTCGTCATCCATTAAGTATACTATCCATCTACATTCTATACCTGTGGTGCATTTTAGTTTTGCAGTTTGCTGACAGTGTCCACCAGTATACTATATATAGCAGTACGGTAGGCCACTGCTGTGTACCTACCTCTGTGTCGTCACTCGTCATCCATTAAGTATACTATCCATCTACATTCTATACCTGTGGTGCATTTAATTTTGCAGTTTGCTGACAGTGTCCACCAGTATACTATATATAGCAGTACGGTAGGCCACTGCTGTGTACCTACCTCTGTGTCGTCACTCGTCATCTATTAAGTATACTATCCATCTACATTCTATACCTGTGGTGCATTTTAGTTTTGCAGTTTGCTGACAGTGTCCACCAGTATACTATATATAGCAGTACGGTAGGCCACTGCTGTGTACCTACCTCTGTGTCGTCACTCGTCATCCATTAAGTATACTATCCATCTACATTCTATACCTGTGGTGCATTTTAGACAGTTTTGCAGTTTGCTGACAGTGTCCACCAGTATACTATATATAGCAGTATGGTAGGCCACTGCTGTGTACCTACCTCTGTGTCATCACTCGTCATCCATTAAGTATACTATCCATCTACATTCTATACCTGTGGTGCATTTTAGTTTTGCAGTTTGCTGACAGTGTCCACCAGTATACTATATATAGCAGTAAGGTAGGCCACTGCTGTGTACCTACCTCTGTGTCGTCACTCGTCATCCATTAAGTATACTATCCATCTACATTCTATACCTGTGGTGCATTTTAGTTTTGCAGTTTGCTGACAGTGTCCACCAGTATACTATATATAGCAGTGCGGTAGGCCACTGCTGTGTACCTACCTCTGTGTCATCACTCGTCATCCATTAAGTATACTATCCATCTACATTCTATACCTGTGGTGCATTTTAGTTTTGCAGTTTGCTGACAGTGTCCACCAGTATACTATATATAGCAGTACGGTAGGCCACTGCTGTTTACCTACCTCTGTGTCGTCACTCGTCATCCATTAAGTATACTATCCATCTACATTCTATACCTGTGGTGCATTTTAGACAGTTTTGCAGTTTGCTGACAGTGTCCACCAGTATAATATATATACTTGTAGCAGTACGGTAGGCCACTGCTGTACCCATCTCTGTGTCGTCACTCGTCATCCATTAAGTATACTATCCATCTACATTCTATACCTGTGGTGCATTTTAGTTTTGCGCAGTAAATATAGTAGTAGGCCATTGCTATTGATACTGGCATATAATTCCACACATTAAAAAATGGAGAACAAAAATGTGGAGGTTTTAAGGGAAAGATCAAGATCCACTTCCACCTCGTGCTGAAGCTGCTGCCACTAGTCATGGCAGAGACGATGAAATGCCATCAACGTCATCTGCCAAGGCTGATGCCCAATGTCATAGTAGAGAGCATGTAAAATCCAAAACACAAAAGTTCAGTAAAATGACCCAAAAATCAAAATTGAAAGCGTCTGAGGAGAAGCGTAAACTTGCCAATATGCCATTTACGACACGGAGTGGCAAGGAACGGCTGAGGCCCTGGCCTATGTTCATGGCTAGTGGTTCAGCTTCAAATGAGGATGGAAGCACTCATCCTCTCGCTAGAAAAAAGAAAAGACTTAAGCTGGCAAAAGCACAGCAAAGAACTGTGCGTTCTTCAAAATCACAAATCCCCAAGGAGAGTCCAATTGTGTCGGTTGCGATGCCTGACCTTCCCAACACTGGACGGGAAGAGCTTGCGCCTTCCACCATTTGCACGCCCCCTGCAAGTGCTGGAAGGAGCACCCGCAGTCCAGTTCCTGATAGTCAAATTGAAGATGTCACTGTTGAAGTACACCAGGATGAGGATATGGGTGTTGCTGGCGCTGGGGAGGAAATTGACAAGGAGGATTCTGATGGTGAGGTGGTTTGTTTAAGTCAGGCACCTGGGGAGACACCTGTTGTCTGTGGGAGGAATATGGCCATTGACATGCCTGGTCAAAATACAAAAAAAAAACAGCTCTTCGGTGTGGAATTATTTCAACACAAATCCGGACAACAGGTGTCAAGCCGTGTGTTGCCTTTGTCAAGCTGTAATAAGTAGGGGTAAGGACGTTAACCACCTCGGAACATCCTCCCTTATACGTCACCTGCAACGCATTCATCATAAGTCAGTGACAAGTTCAAAAACTTTGGGTGACAGCGGAAGCAGTCCACTGACCACTAAATCCCTTCCTCTTGTAACCAAGCTCCTGCAAACCACACCACCAACTCCCTCAGTGTCAATTTCCTCCTTACCCAGGAAAGCCAATAGTCCTGCAGGCCATGTCACTGTCAAGTCTGACGAGTCCTCTCCTGCCTGGGATTCCTCTGATGCATCCTTGAGTGTAACGCCTACTGCTGCTGGCGCTGCTGTTGTTGCTGCTGGGAGTCGATCATCATCCAAGAGGGGAAGTCGGAAGACCACTTGTACTACTTCCAGTAAGCAATTGACTGTCCAACAGTCCTTTGCGAGGAAGATGAAATATCACAGCAGTCATCCTACTGCAAAGCGGATAACTGAGGCCTTGGCAGCCTGGGCGGTGAGAAACGTGGTTCCGGTATCCATCGTTAATTCAGAGCCAACTAGAGACTTGATTGAGGTACTGTGTCACCGGTACCAAATACCATCTAGGTTCCATTTCTCTAGGCAGGCGATACCGAAAATGTAAACAGACCTCAGAAAAAGACTCACCAGTGTCCTAAAAAATGCAGTTGTACATGTGGACAAGTGGAGCAGGGCAGACTCAGGACTATATGACTGTGACAGCCCACTGGTTAGATGTATTGCCTCCCGCAGCAAGAACAGCAGCGGCGGCACCAGTAGCAGCATCTTGCAAACGCCAACTCGTTCCTAGGCAGGCTACGCTTTGTATCACCGCTTTCCAGAAGAGGCACACAGCTGAAAACCTCTTACGGCAACTGAGGAAGATCAACGCAGAATGGCTTACCCCAATTGGACTCTCCTGGGGATTTGTGACATCGGACAACACCAGCAATATTGTGCGTGCATTACATCTGGGCAAATTCCAGCACGTCCCATGTTTTGCACATACCTTGAATTTGGTGGTGCAGAATTATTTAAAAAATGACAGGGGCGTGCAAGAGATGCTGTCGGTGGCCCAAATAATTGTGGGCCACTTTCGGCATTCAGGCACCGCGTACAGAAGACTGGAGCACCACCAAACATTCCTGAACCTGCCCTACCATCATCTGAAGCAAGAGGTGGTATCGAGGTGGAATTCAACCCTCTATATGCTTCAGAGGATGGAGAAGCAGCAAAAGGCCATTCAAGCCTATACATCTGGCCACGATATAGGCAAAGGAGGTGGAATGCACCTGACTCAAGCGCAGTGGAGAATTATTTCAACGTTGTGCAAGGTTCTGCAACCCTTTGAACTTGCCACACGTGAAGTCAGTTCAGACACTGCCAGCCTGAGTCAGGTCATTCCCCTCATCAGGCTTTTGCAGAAGAAGCTGGAGACATTGAAGGAGGAGCTAAAACAGAGCGATTCCGCTAGGCATGTGGGACTTGTGGATGGAGCCCTTAATTCGCTTAACCAGGATTCACGGGTGGTCAATCTGTTGAAATCAGAGCACTGCATTTTGGCCACCGTGCTCGATCCTAGATTTAAAACCTACGTTGTATCTCTCTTTCCGGCAGACACAAGTCTGCAGAGGTTCAAAGACCTGCTGGTGAGAAAATTGTCAAGTCAAGTGGAACGTGACCCGTCACCATCTCCTCCTTCACATTCTCCCGCAACTGGGGGTGCGAGGAAAAGGCTAAGAATTCGAGCCCACCCGCTGGCGGTGATGCAGGGCAGTCTGGAGCGAGTGCTGACATCTGGTCCGGACTGAAGGACCTGGCAACGATTACTGACATGTCGTCTACTGTCACTGCATATGATTCTCTCACCATTGAAAGAATGGTGGAGGATTATATGAGTGACCGCATCCAAGTAGGCACGTCAGACAGTCCGTACGTATACTGGCAGGAAAAAGAGGCAATTTGGAGGCCCTTGCAGAAACTGGCTTTATTCTACCTAAGTTGCCCTCCCTCCAGTGTGTACTCCGAAAGAGTGTTTAGTGCAGCCGCTCACCTTGTCAGCAATCGGCGTTCGAGGTTACTTCCAGAAAATGTGGAGAAGATGATGTTCATCAAAATGAATTAGAATCAATTCCTCCGTGGAGACATTCACCAGCAGCAATTGCCACCAGAAAGTACACGGGGACCTGAGATGGTGGATTCCAGTGAGGACGAATTAATAATCTGTGAGGAGGGGGATGTACACAGTGAAAGGGGTGAGGAATCGGAGGATGATGATGAGGTGGACATCTTGCCTCTGTAGAGCCAGTTTGTGCAAGGAGAGATTGATTGCTTCTTTTTTGGTGGGGGCACAAACCAACCAGTCATTTCAGTCACAGTCGTGTGGCAGACCCTGTCGCTGAAATGATGGGTTCGTTAAAGTGTGCATGTCCTGTTTATACAACATAAGGGTGGGTGGGAGGGCCCAAGGACAATTCCATCTTGCACCTCTTTTTTCTTTCATTTTTCTTTGCATCATGTGCTGTTTGGGGACAATTTTTTGGAAGTGCCATCCTGTCTTGATTGACACTGCAGTGCCACTCCTAGATGGGCCAGGTGTTTGTGTCGGCCACTTGTGTCGCTTAGCTTAGTCACACAGCCGCCTTGGTGCGCCTCTTTTTTTCTTTGCATCATGTGCTGTTTGGGGACAATTTTTTTGAAGTGCCATCCTGCCTGACACGGCAGTGCCACTCCTAGATGGGCCAGGTGTTTGTGTCGGCCACTTCTGTCGCTTAGCTTAGTCACACAGCGACCTTTGTGCGCCTCTTTTTTTCTTTGCATCATGTGCTGTTTGGGGACTATTTTTTTGAAGGGCCATCCTGCCTGACACTGCAGTGCCACTACTAGATGGGCCAGGTGTTTTTGTCCAGCGACCTCGGTGCAAATTTTAGGACTAAAAATAATATTGTGAGGTGTGAGGTGTTCAGAATAGACTGGAAATGAGTGGAAATTATGGTTATTGAGGTTAATAATACTATGGGATCAAAATGACCCCCAAATTCTATGATTTAAGCTGTTTTTTAGGGTTTTTTGAAAAAAACACCCGAATCCAAAACACACCAGAATCCGACAAAAAAATTTCGGTGAGGTTTTGCCAAAACGCGTCCGAATCCAAAACATGGCCGCGGAACCGAACCCAAAACCAAAACACAAAACGCGAAAAATTCCCGGTGCACATCACTACTCTTTACCCATACTATGCCATGTTTACATTAACATTATGGCTGCATCCTGAGCTTTATTAACATCTTGGTGTCCTCTAATGCCCTGCTGCAGCATTTGATAGTTTTGCTTTGTTCTCTTCATATATGATGCCTCTTTAACATCTGTAAGTTCAGCCCTTCTCCAGTTGTCTGCCTCTGCTTATCCATCTGAGTGTATTCATGATCTCTAAGAAGGGCATATTATCTACTCTTCCCCCCTGATAAAGGTTCCTGCTCAGATTCCACATGACCACCAGTCGCTCCCTTGCAATACCTCTCTCAAGCTGTTTGATCTCATGTAACTTGCCTGCCTGTTAACAACTTTTCTATGCTTTTTTTCCCTGTGGCTTTCTCCTGTTGCAGTGCATCAGTCCCTGGTTCCCTCTTACCATGTCTGACAAAACTGGCTCTCCCTGGGTTGGCAGCAGCTCTCTGGAAAATGGATGCTGGTCTTCTGCTGTGTGGCACCCATCTGAAGATACACCCTCAATGCTGGCATCCTCTCTCCTCTTCTTGGCTCTCCTGTGGGAGTGTCTCCTACAAGTGTTTGTTGATCTTCGCCTGTTCTCTTGGTATTGCTTCTAGTGACTTCATGGTTCTAAACTTTGCTTTCTCCTTTCCTGATTATGAATGTTTCCTAGTAAGGCATTGTCCACCTGATTCTGACCCATTTTTGAAGACTACTCCTCAGTACAACTAAGGTGCAATGTTTGCTGTCTGTCTACAGTTCCTCCAGTGTAGACAAGCCTTAAATAATACTAACCTAGCTGGAGGGCTGCAACATGCATATCAAGCACAGTAAAGCCCAAACTCCCCTGTGTGGGTCCCTGGTGATGTCTACCACTATGTTAGACTTTGCATCCACACCAATCCTACAAGTACAATCAGCATCCATGTTATCTCTGTGAGAGTTGTGACATATCTATTCTCAGAGATCACAGGTACTGTACCCATACAGTATGTGAGATAACCAGTGGCCCTTTTAAATTGAATGGAATGGCTCTCCTGTTTCATGTTAAGATCCCTTTAACTTTCCAGTAGAAAATTGAAAAACTGTTAGATTTTTTTATTCTTATGGGCTCTGTTGGAGATAGGGAAGTTACTTTAGTATTCCTTAATGTAGGGTGGGTTCTAGACCAAGCAGTACCCAGAGCGAAAATTTACTTTGGCGACCCCCCCACCCAAAAAAAGAACATATCTTAGTTTGAGCAGAATGATACATGGTGAAAGCCAGGGTGCAGGTTACATTGAATCTCTGACCTGTTTGCTTTTCTTTTGCCCAGATTGCATACTTTTCCTGCATTTTGCATTTTTATTAAATAATGGTGTACTACAGTAAGTACTTGGGATTAGTATTTTAACTGACCCCTCTATACCCTACACTACATCCCTGACCCATCTATACCTTACACTACATACCTGATCCATCTTTATCCTACACTACATCACTGAACCCTCTATACCTTATATATTTTTTTTTTTTAGCAGGAGCTGGAAGCCGAGTGAAAAGGAGGTGCAGTGAGCTGGAACAACTGCAACTGCTAAGTGGAGTATAGGTGCCGCAGGAGAGAGTACTACGGCTGCATAAAAGTGAAGGACCAAGACCCGCACAAAGAAAGATAAGTATAAGCCAGCTTAATTATTGTATAAGTGAGATTGCTTGTCTTCTACTTTTTATTTTTGCTGCTTTTTCAAGTTCAAGTTCAAGTTTATTGTCATCAGCCAAAACAAATTGACAGACGAAATTACATTGTACAAGGCATCAAATAGTAGCAAGCGAGAACATAAAACAAACATAAAAATAAATCATTCGTTTAACATACGTACAGCAGATGGGATAAAACTAACCCTAAACCGGTTGGTACGAGCCATCAGAGAACGAAAGAGAGTAACAGGGAGTTAGACCTTACAAACAATATGGGAGGGGCTGTGATTGGGGACCTCACTCACTGCATGTCGTGCAAGATGTATGCACACCTGGAGCTACCGGCCCAGTGTGATTACATCTGCACGAGGTGTGTGCGAACTGTTGCCCTGGAAGCCCAGGTAACTGATCTAGAGCAAACCGTTACACGACTGAGGGAGATTCACAATCTCGAGCGTAGTTTAGACAGAACGGTGGAGGAGTTGCGGGAGGGGTCACTGGTAGAAGAGGATGATGATCAGGTAGCCAGTTGGGTCACAGTTAGAAGGAAGAAAAAGAGGGGGAGGCTCGACATCTCCGAACTATCAAACCCGAACAAATTTGCCCGATTGGACGAGGAATCAGAGGATGATAGTGAAGAAATGACGTGCCGGAGGAGACTGCTCCCTCTAGCATCCAGAGGAGCGGTCCCTCTGGCGCGGTTGGGATAAAAGATAGAGAGGTACCTAGTCAGATGGTGGTGGTAGGGGATTCTATCATCAGGAAGGCAGATAGGGCAATCTGCTACCGGGACCGTGATCGCCGTACAGTCTGTAGTCTCCCAGGTGCTCGGGTACGGCACATCGCGGACCGGGTAGATAGATTGTTGGGAGGGGCTGGGAAAGACCCGGCGGTCTTGGTGCATGTTGGCACCAATGACAAAGTTAGCGGAAGGTGGGATGTCCTTAAGAAAGACTATAGGGACTTAGGAAAGAAACTGAAGGCAAGGACATCTAAGGTAATATTCTCGGAATTATTACCCGTGCCACGCGCTAGTCCAGGGAGGCAGAGGGAGATTAGGGAGGTAAATGTGTGGCTTAGGGATTGGTGCAGGAAAGAGGGGTTTGTGTTCCTGGAACACTGGGCGGACTTCTCAGTCAGGCGCCATCTCTTTTGTCGTGACGGATTGCACCTGACTGAGGAGGGGGCAGCGGTGCTGTGGGGAAGGATGGTTAGAAGGTTGGAGGAGATTTTAAACTAGGAGCCTGGGGGGAGGGTTTAGCTAGAAACTACGGGTCATGCAGTGAGAATAGTGGGGATGGCGGTAGTAAACGAAATGGGGGAGAAGTTGGGGGGAGGGTAAGAGCAGGGGGTAAGGTTACTAACATGGGTACTAAAAGGGATTTTACCAAAGCACTAACCAATGACGATTACAGGTCATCATTGCTACATAAGGTGAAAGATGTCCCTAACGCAAGGGAAAATACTTATCTTAGTTGTATGTATGTAAACGCCAGAAGCATTACTGGTAAAAAGGGTGAACTAGAAATACTTGCAGCAAGCAAACAGTATGATATTATAGGCATTACTGAAACTTGGTGGGATGAATCTCATGATTGGACAGTCAATCTAGAGGGCTATACACTGTTTAGGAGAGACAGACTAAATAAAAAGGGTGGAGGGGTGTGTCTTTTTACGTAAAGCCGTTTTTAAAACCTGATATACGGGAAGATATTCAGGAGGGGACTGTAGACACTGTCGAGACATTATGGGTAGAAATTGCATGTGGGGAAAAAGGAATAAAAAAGTTAGTATTGGGTGTATGCTATAGGCCACCTGGTATCAACGCATCTGATGAGGAATTGTTACTAAAGCAAATTGAAAGAGCAGCAGGAGTAGGAGACATAGTAGTGATGGGAGATTTTAACTATCCAGAGATAAACTGGAAAAACGATTCATGTGATACTGCTAGGGGCAATATGTTTTTAAACACACTTAATGATAACTACTTACTCCATCTAATTGAGGAACCAACTAGGTACAATGCAATCTTAGACCTGGTATTAACAAACAATGGGGATTTGGTATCAGTTATTATAGTAGGGGAACCCACAGGAAACAGCGACCACAATATGGTCACATTCAATATCAGTTTCCATAAACAGCCCTATACTGGCTCAACTAGGACTCTAAACTTTAGCAAAGCAAATTTTGAAAAGATGAGGGTATTTTTCAGAGATATTGATTGGGAATGTTTGTTTTTAGGAAAAAATACTACGGAGAAATGGGAGGTACTAAAATTCCTGCTAGCTAAAAATACACTCAAATTTATTCCTATGAGTAGCAAAAAAAGGAATAAAAATCATAAACCGATGTGGCTTAACAAAAATATTAAGGAACTTATGGGCAAGAAAAGGCGAGCATTTAAAAAATACAAATCTGACGGTGAAGCAGAGTCATTTCAGCACTATAAGGAATGTAACAAAATTTGCAAAAAGGAAATAAGAGCGGCTAAAGTAGAAACTGAAAAACTAGTAGCAAAGGAAAGCAAAGCGAATCCCAAAAAATTCTTTAAATACATTAATAGCAAGAGATTAAAGAAGGAGAGTATAGACCCTTTAAAAGACAAGTTGGGAGTCTTAAGCAAAAATGATAATGACATAGCGGACACACTAAATGAGTTTTTTTCAACAGTATTCACTAGAGAGGACCCATTTCAGGGACTGACACACAATCTCAATAATGAGAATATCCCACTGATAGGTACTTATTTAAGCGAGGAAGTAGTCTGTGACCGATTAAAACATTTAAAGATTAATAAATCACCAGGGCCCGATGGTATTCACCCAAGGGTTCTAATGGAGCTTCACTCTGAACTGGCAAAACCGCTATCTTTGATCTTTAAGGATTCAGTTATATCAGGTATGGTTCCCAATGTTATGATTCCAGCACTCTGGTCTGAGTAGATCTTATTGCAAGGACCGGAGCACTGGAACGTAATGCTGGGGAAGGGAGCGGGAATGGAAAATAGCCCCTCGCGCCCTAACTCCGTTGTCTCGCCCGTGCTGTCAGAAATCCCCTGCGAGACTATGATTGCTTGAGCCCATGGCAGCCGCGTTTGAAGGGCGGATTATGTCTGCCCAACTCCGATGCCCCCTCAGGTCTTAATGGGAGACAAAGGGAAATCCGAGACAGGGTGATAACAAGGGGCCCTCTGACTAAACAACCAGGCCAGGGGCTACAAGCTAACTGGAAACTAGAATATGTACGGAAAAATCGCCAGGGAAAAGGACAACCAAAATATCCACTTGTCCACTCTCCTACCCGGCACCGCCGAGTTCCAGAGAGGACTTGTGGAAGCGGAACCCTCCGCAAATGCTCCGAAACAGAATATAAAGATAAAGCGGCTGAGCCGCAACACACGGCAGAGCCGCAACTCACGAACACCACTCGATATTCTCTGGTGATCGTTGAGGACTACAGGGGACCAAACGACTTCTTGGGATGAGATGACAACTACAAGATACAGGACTTCTGAGGACAGGAATGACCGGACACAGCAGGACTGGAACAGACGTTCAGCAAACCAAAACAGCATGCAGGAAGCTATTACCGGCGTCTGTGTGAAGCACTGAGAAGCATTTAACAAAGAGTCCTCCAATCAGTAGCCCCCAGTCTAATTGCCCCAAATGCTGTGCAGCTGCCCTGCTGCACGCCCACAAGACCAGCGTGTATGTTGAAATCTGACCCCGCAACGGAGAACGCTGTCCATCCATGGCGTCCCCGTTGCCAGGGTCCAGGCGGCTCAGCCGCTCGGCATCCCTGTGTTGCTAGGGTGCCGGCGGCTACGCACGCACGGCGTCCCTAGTTGCTAGGCGCCGGGCCGCGAGGACATCGCGGACCCCGGCGCCTAACAGTACTCCCCCCTTGAGGAGGGGTCAAGGAACCCCTAAAGCCAGGTTTCTGAGGAAATTCTCGAAAAAAATGCCCTCTTGAGCCTAGGGGCATGAAGATCCTTATCCAGGACCCAAGACCTTTCCTTCGGACCATAGCCTTTCCAGTGCACTAAAAAATAAAGCCGACCCCGGGACAATTTAGAGTCAAGAACTTTCTCTACCAAGAATTCCTGTTGTCCCTATACATCCACTGGAGATCTACCCTGAGAGATCCTCCGAGGAAATTTACTGGAAGAAACGTATTGTTTCAACAGGGAACAATGAAAAGTATTTCCAATCTTAAGGGATCTTGGTAAACGTAGCCGAAAGGCAACTGGGTTGACCTTCTTAATAATAAGAAACGGTCCAATAAATTTGGGTCCCAATCTAGCCGAGGATTGTCGAAGCCTGATGTTGCGAGTTGACAACCACACCTTATCTCCCACCTTAAAAGTGCAAGGACGTCGGAGCCTGTCAGAAAATTTCTTCTCTCGGAAGGCCGCTTTTCTGAGAGCAAGGTGCACTTTTTTCCAAATTGCTCTGAGATGGGAGGTTAAGGTTAGCGAGGAGACTGGAGAATGATGAAAAAAAGATATGGCTCTGGGGTGAAAACCAAAAACTGAAAAGAATGGAGACTCTTTAGTGGAGGAATGACAAGAATTATTGTAAGCAAATTCAGCCAAAGGGAGAAACTCGGACCAATCATTCTGGAGTTTGGCTGAATACAAGCGCAAATATTGTTTTAATGACTGGTTGACTCGTTCGGTTTGCCCGTTGGATTGTGGGTGGTAACCGGATGTTAACGACAGTTTCATCTTTAATGAAGCACAAAAACGTTTCCAGAATTGTGCGATGAATTGTGGACCCCGATCAGAAACAATATCAGTGGGCAACCCATGAAGCCTGAACACATGGCGGAGGAACAAAACTGCCAACCCTTGAGCAGAAGGCAATCGAGGAAGAGCAATAAAATGAGCCATTTTACTAAAACGGTCCACTACCACCCATATGACTCGGAATCCGGCTGAAAGGGGAAGGTCAACCACAAAATCCATGGAAATATGAGACCATGGCCTGAGAGGAACAGTTAAGGGCATAAGTTGCCCGATAGGCAAGGAACGGGGAACCTTATGCTGTGCACAAACCTGACATGAATAAACAAATTCCTTAACGTCTTTAGAAAGACTAGGCCACCATACTGAGCGAGAGACTAACTCCAATGTCTTAGTGACTCCCGGATGCCCTGAAACTTTGTTGTCATGAAATTCAGTTAAAACAGTGGCTCTCAAAAATTCAGGGACGTAAAGACGACCAGCAGGAGTAAATCTAGGAGCTTGGTGTTGAAGCTGGTTTAACTGGGTAAATAAATCCTGTGTGAGGCCTGCCCGGATGACCGAAGATGGAAGTATGGGGGTAACAACAGGATTGCTATTGTGAACCGGAAGAAAGCTACGTGACAGGGCATCAGCTTTAGTATTCTTGGAACCAGGCCTGAAAGTGATTATAAATTTGAAACGAGTAAAAAATAATGCCCAACGTGCTTGCCGGGCATTAAGCCGTTTAGCTGATTCAATGTATTGCAGGTTCTTATGATCAGTCAAAACCGAAATAGTATGTTTTGCTCCCTCCAGCCAATGCCTCCATTCCTCGAAAGCCCACTTTACCGCCAGTAGCTCCCGATTACCAACGTCATAGTTGGATTCAGCGGAGGAGAATTTCCTGGACATAAAGGCACAAGGATGTATCTCCAGAGACTCCGGATCCTTTTGAGAAAGGACAGCCCCCACTCCAACCTCTGAGGCATCAACCTCCACAACAAAGGGCAATTCTGGATTAGGATGTCTGAGGACTGAAGCCGAGACAAAGGCTTGTTTCAAGGCCCGGAAGGACAACTCAGCTTCATGCGACCAGTTGGTAGGATCCGTTCCTTTCTTTGTCAGAGCCACTATGGGAGCAACCAGGTCAGAAAAAGAATGGATGAACCTCCTATAATAATTCGCAAACCCTAAAAAGCGCTGAATTGCTTTTAAATTGGTGGGTTGCGCCCAATTAAGGATGGCCTGGAGCTTCTTTGGTTCCATGGAAAATCCCTGAGGGGAAATTATGTACCCTAAAAAAGATACTTCCGTGACGTGAAAATCACACTTCTCCAGCTTGGCATATAAATGATTCTCACGTAACTTTTGAAGAACCAGACGCACCTGGGTAACATGTTGTTCCATTGATTCAGAATAAATCAAGATGTCGTCTAAATAAACGACCACAAATTTCCCTAGGAAGTCACGGAGCACATCATTAATGAGGTCTTGAAAAACTGCTGGAGCATTAGACAGGCCGAACGGCATCACCAGGTATTCGTAGTGACCCGACTGAGTGCTGAAAGCCGTCTTCCACTCATCTCCAGATTTAATTCGGATGAGGTTGTAAGCTCCTCTAAGGTCAATTTTAGAAAAAATCACAGCAGAACGTAACTGATCAAAAAGTACAGAAATTAACGGCAAAGGATAGGTGTTTTTTACTGAGATCTTATTCAGGGCTCTAAAATCAATGCATGGTCTAAGCGAGCCATCCTTTTTCTCCACAAAGAAAAAACCTGCACTTAAAGGAGATTTTGATGGTCTAATAAATCCTTTCTCTAAGCTCTCCTGAACATAATCATTCATGGCCGAAGTGTCTGGCCCGGACAATGCATATAATCTCCCCTTTGGCAATGCGGCACCTGGAACTAGCTCAATAGCACAATGATAAGGCCGATGGGGAGGCAGAATGTCCGCATTGCCTTTGGAGAATACATCGGCAAACTCCTGGTATTCCACAGGAATGAGCTCTGGAATGATAGCTGCTTCTCTGACTGGATACGAAATACATTCCTTAGCACAAAATGTACCCCATTGGGAAATCTCCCCGGACCGCCAATCAATGGTGGGATTATGAAAGGCCAGCCAAGGGTGACCCAGAACAACTGGAACTGCTGGGCAATGTGTTAGGTAGAATTCAATATTTTCGGAATGTAAGGCTCCTACTGTAAGTACTACGGGAGGTGTACGGTGAGTAATTACCACATTGGAAAGCGGACTCCCATCTAAGCCGTGCATGGTGATACACCTATCCAATGGTAACTGTGGAATGCCTAAGGTCTTAGCCCAAATTAAATCCATAAAGTTTCCTGCAGCTCCACTGTCAACAAAAGCCGACACCAAAGAACTGAGGCTGCCAAAGGAAACCTTAACTGGGACTAAAAGAGAGTTATTCGAGGAGATAAGCTGCAGACCTAGGTGAACCCCCTCACAATTCCCCTGGTCAAAGCGTTTCCCGACTTGTTCGGACAATTACGAGCAAAATGTCCCTTACCACCACAGTACAAACAAAGACCGGAATTTTGCCTTCTGGCTTTTTCCTCAGGAGACAGCCGGGAGAGACCCATCTGCATGGGCTCCTCGACGTCCTCTGGAATGGAATAAACACAGGGACTAGACCTTACAGATGTTCCTCTTTCAGCCCTCCGCTCTCTGAGACGACGATCAATCTTTATAGAAAGCTCCATGAGTTTATCGAGAGTCTCAGGAGCGGGGTACTGGAGGAGACTGTCTTTAATAAACTCTGATAAACCGAGGCGAAACTGACTGCGCAGGGCTGGGTCATTCCAGCCACAGTCGTTCGACCAACGGCGATACTCGGTACAATAAACCTCTGCAGGATTTCTACCTTGTTTGAGAGCGCGCAGCTGACTTTCAGCGGACGCCTCTCTATCTGGGTCATCATACAAGAGCC
Source organism: Pseudophryne corroboree (assembly GCF_028390025.1). NCBI lineage: Eukaryota > Metazoa > Chordata > Amphibia > Anura > Myobatrachidae > Pseudophryne > Pseudophryne corroboree. The sequence continues at coordinate 477,537,610 of NC_086448.1, read as the reverse complement.
CTAAAGACTTAAAGAAAGCATCTACTGACAACAACGCAGGATCCTCTGCTCTTAAACCAAATGCCCAGGTCTGAGGATCCCCCTGGAGTAAAGAAATAATAATCCCAACCCGCTGAGATTCAGTACCAGAGGAAGTAGGTCTTAAACGAAAATAAAGTTTACAGGATTCTTTAAAATTAAAAAATTATTTTCTATCACCAGAAAAACGGTCAGGCAAATGCATCTTTGGTTCAGGGACTACCTTTGGGGAGGCTCGCAAAAGATCTTCCTGCGACCTCACCCGAAGAGAAAGATCCTGAACCATCTGAGTAAGTTCTTGAATCTGATTGACTAAGAGCTGTCCAGGATTTGGCCCTAAACCTGTCGGATTCATGAGGCCAAGAAACTTTAACAAAAACTGAATGAGAAAAAATTAAACCCTATTTAATTTTAGTTTTTGGTATGGCCGGTAATAATGTTATGATTCCAGCACTCTGGTCTGAGGAGATCTTATTGCAAGGACCGGAGCACTGGAACATAATGCTGGGGAAGGGAGCGGGAATGGAAAATAGCCCCTCGCGCCCTAACTCCGTTGTCTCGCCCGTGCTGTCAGAAATCCCCTGCGAGACTATGATTGCTTGAGCCCATGGCAGCCGCGTTTGAAGGGCGGATTATGTCTGCCCAACTCCGATGCCCCCTCAGGTCTTAATGGGAGACAAAGGGAAATCCGAGACAGGGTGATAACAAGGGGCCCTCTGACTAAACAACCAGGCCAGGGGCTACAAGCTAACTGGAAACTAGAATATGTGCGGAAAAACCGCCAGGGAAAAGGACAACCAAAATATCCACTTGTCCACTCTCCTACCCGGCACCGCCGAGTTCCGGAGAGGACTTGTGGAAGCGGAACCCTCCGCAAATGCTCCGAAACAGAATATAAAGATAAAGTGGCTGAGCTGCAACACACGGCAGAGCCGCAACTCACGAACACCACTCGATATTCTCTGGTGATCGTTAAGGACTACAGGGGACCAAACGACTTCTTGGGATGAGATGACAACTACAAGATACAGGACTTCTGAGGATAGGAATGACCGGACACAGCAGGACTGGAACAGACGTTCAGCAAACCAAAACAGCATGCAGGAAGCTATTACCGGCGTCTGTGTGAAGCACTGAGAAGCATTTAACAAAGAGTCCTCCAATCAGATGCCCCCAGTCTAATTGCCCCAAATGCTGTGCAGCTGCCCTGCTGCACGCCCATAAGACCAGCGTGTATGTTGAAATCTGACCCCGCAACGGGGAACGCGGTCCGTCCATGGCGTCCCCGTTGTCAGGGTCCAGGCGGCTCAGCCGCTCGGCGTCCCTGTGTTGCTAGGGAGCCGGTGGCTACGCACGCACGGCGTCCCTTGTTGCTAGGCGCCGGGCCGCGAGGACATCGCGGACCCCGGTGCCTAACACCCAAAGACTGGCGTATAGCGGAAGTAGTGCCTATATTCAAAAAGGGAAGTAAAGCTGAACCAGGTAATTATAGACCAGTTAGTCTTACATCTATAGTGGGGAAAGTATTGGAAGGTATTCTAAGAGATAGTATTCAGAAGTTCCTTGAAGTCAATAAGGTCATTAAAAGGAATCAACATGGGTTTATGAAGGACAGATCCTGTCAAATCAACTTACTTGGTTTTATGAAACAGTAAGCGCAAACCTAGATCAGGGTAAAGACGAGGATGTAATCTTTTTAGACTTTGCCAAAGCGTTCGATACTGTACCACACATGAGACTAATCTACAAGCTACAAGAATCAGGGCTAGGAAGCACAATATGCACTTGGGTCAAAAACTGGTTAGATAATAGGGAGCAGCGTGTTGTGGTTAATGGATCTTTTTCAACTTGGACTGAAGTGCTAAGTGGTGTGCCGCAAGGCTCAGTATTAGGACCGCTATTGTTCAATATTTTCATTAACGACCTAATAGAAGGTCTAGAGAGCATGGTGTCAATTTTTGCAGATGATACCAAATTGTGTAAGGCTATAAATACAGAGGAGGGTGCCGAGTCTCTTCAGAACGACTTAGTTAAATTAGAAGCATGGGCAGCCAAATGGAGAATGCGCTTCAACACAGACAAGTGTAAGGTAATGCACCGTGGTAACAAGAACAAAAATTACACCTACCTACTAAATGGGGTAAAATTAGGGGATTCTGTACTGGAAAAGGACTTAGGTGTCCTCATAGATAGCAAGCTAAGCAGTAGTACTCAAAGTAGGACTGCAGCAAAGAAGGCTAATAAGATATTAGCATGCATAAAACGGGGTATTGATGCTAGGGATGAGAGTATTATACTCCCGTTATATAAATCACTAGTGAGGCCACACCTTGAATACTGTGTACAATTCTGGGCACCGTACTACAAAAAGGATATCCTGGAGCTTGAAAGAGTACAGAGGAGGGCGACCAAACTAATTAATGCCATGGAGACGATGGAATACAAGGAAAGGCTTGAAAGACTAGGCATGTTTACATTGGAAAAGCGGAGACTAAGAGGGGATATGATCAACATCTACAAATATATAAGGGGACAATAAACAGAGCTTGCGCGGGACCTGTTTTTGGTTAGATCAACACAGAGGACTCGTGGACACTCGCTCAGGTTAGAGGAGAGGAGATTCCGCACAATACGGCGTAAAGGCTTTTTCACGGTAAGGACAATACGTGTTTGGAATTCCCTGCCCGAGGGAGTTGTAATGGCGGAATCTGTCAACACCTTTAAGAATAGGTTAGATAAATTCCTAATGGATAAGGATATCCAGGGGTATGGTGCATAGTCATGCATTATAGTTACTATAAATAGGGATAAAATGCAACGGCTGACAGCAGCATCAGTCAGAAATTTTAGTCAAATCATCATGCATAGGAGACCACAAATAGGTTGAACTCGATGGACAATTGTCTTTTTTCAACCTCATATACTATGTTACTATGTTTTACCGTACACTACATCGCCGACCCCAATACTGCCAGATACACATAATGTCCCCAGTACTGTCAGATACACAATGTCCCCAGTACTGCCAGTTACATATAATGCCCCCTGTTTAGTGCCAGTTACACATACTAGCCCCTGTATAGTGCCAGTTACACATACTGCCCCTTGTATAGTGCCAGATACACATACTGCCCCTTGTATAGTGCCAGATACACATAAAGCCCGCAGTAGCTGTTACACATAATGTGTACACATAGCAGTGTTCGCCACACCAGGCATCCTCCTCCACCACCATGCTGCTGCTGGGCTGGGATGCTGCCTCCGCTGTCGTCTGAGTCTAGTCTACGGTGGCCGTTTTAAATATGGTATCGGCTTTTGAGCCAATCAAAGCTTGAGGTCCAGCAGCCAATCAGTAGCCACAGCTGCTGGACCACAAGCTCTGATTGGCTGATGGCCGGCACCACATTTAAAATGACCAAGTAGTATCAAAAGCCGACCTTGAATATGATGCAGGTGGTTGGTGAGAGTGGCCAGGTACCATCAGATTGACTGTGCTGGCAGGGTGACTGCAGCCAAGCCCTCTTGCTACAGTGCTCTGGGTGATTGCCCTGCTTGCCCGCTACTAGATCCATCCCTGCTTGTAGTCTAAGGTTAAAATTAAAAAATGTGCAAAACGTTTGAAGAGAAGGCTGTGACTCAGATTTAGATAAGTAGGCTAATACCTGAAATGTGCAGTAACCTTTTAGTGAAATATCATATATACAGTAGTTTATGTTATTTTAAAAGTACGCTCCATATGTGCCAGGCATCATTTTTGGAAATATTCTATAAAGATTTTTCAGACTTATTACTCAGTTCTACTTTTGTTAATATGGGGGTCATTCCGAGTTGTTCGCTCGTTATTTTTTTTTTCGCAACGGAGCGATTAGTCGCGAATGCGCATTCGCAATGTCCGCAGTGCGACAGCGCCAAGTAAATTTGCTATGCAGTTAGGAATTTTACTCACGGTTTTTTCTTCGTTCTCGTGATCGTAATGTGATTGACAGGAAGTGGGTGTTTCTGGGCGGAAACAGGCCGTTTTATGGGTGTGTGCGAAAAAACGCTACCGTTTCTGGGAAAAACGCGGGAGTGGCTGAAGAAACGGAGGAGTGTCTGGGCGAACGCTGGGTGTGTTTGTGACGTCAAACCAGGAACGACAAGCACTGAACTGATCGCAGATGCCGAGTAAGTTTGAAGCTACTCAGAAACTGCTAAGAGGTGTGTAATCGCAATTTTGAGAATCTTTCGTTCGCAATTTTACTATGCTAAGATTCACTCCCAGTAGGCGGCGGCTTAGTGTGTGCAAAGCTGCTAAAAGCAGCTTGCGAGCGAACAACTCGGAATGAGGGCCATAGTTGTTAAAATTCATGGACAACATGAGTTTATGTGTTATCTGTTCCCATTAAGAATTCACAAATTACACTGATATCACAGTCAGATTTTTGTATTCATGAAAGGAGGAAGTAATTGTAATGGGTGGTTTCTGAAATCAGTTTATCCAAATTGGAACCAAGAGACACTAATACAGTACATTATCTGAGCAACTAATGGCAAACCCAGCAGTTTTACAGATTAATTCACATAGCCTAATACTTGCAGCAAAACTCCTTAAATTTCATTATTGACAGAGCTTCTATTCCTGACAAGCTCACATAAAGTGTACACTATAGGAACAAACAAAGGAAGGAAATGTATCCAAAAGTTCAACAAAAAAAAGTAAGGTCCTTTCATGTATACAGAATTATATTACCAAAAAACTATGAAATGAGGAGGTCCCGGGCAGAGGCGTCACTTACCTCCTGGACACCCGGTGCGGCAGCAAGGAAAAGGGGGTGGGTCTTCACTGGAAAGGGAGCGGCTTCACGGCCCAGCGCTCATTTTTGTCATTTGAAGGTCCGGAAAAGGGGCGTATCTTTGCGGAGGGGCGTGGCTTTGATGGGCGGGGCTTCGTGTCACAACTGACACACGTTTTCTTTAGTTACTGGTGGGGTTTGGGAGGTGCGGGCTGCTTGCCGCGGAGTGCTGTACCTGCAGCACTGGCTCCTACACAATGACAGGAGCGGTGTGCTGCACATAATGTAACAGTGCAGCACTTGGGTCCTGCTACTGAGCAGGAGCCGGCATTTTGGTGTCACCCCTCGGCGGGTGACACCCGGGGGTTGGCCACCCCCCCCCCCCCCCCCTTGTGACGCCACTGGTCCCAAGGGATGGAGCTGCTGCTGAGGATGGAGTGGGGGGTAGCAGCAGCAGAGCGACAACTAGAGATGAGCAGGTTCAGTTCTCAGAGAACCAAACCCTACTGGACTTCACGCTCCGAGCCCGGAGCCGAGTCAGGCTAGGGTTTTCCCGCCTGACTCAGAAACCAGAACGAGGCAAAACATCATCATCCCGCTGTCGGAGTCTCATGGGGTTTGGATTCCATATAAGGACCCGCGCATCGCCGCCATTTTCACTCCAGCATTGGAGAGTGAAGAGAGAGGATGTGTCTCCATTCTCTCGGTGTCCGTGTCTTGTGCTGAATCTGTCCAGTCACAGTGGTTGTGTCCTCTGCTGCCATATGTCCAGTGCTGCTGTATTGGGTGCTGTGTTGTACTGCATCAGTTCAGTGGTGGTGTGTTGTGCTGCATCAGTCCAGACACAGTGGTGGTGTCTTCTGCTGCCATATGTCCAGTGCTGCTGTATAATAAGAACCTTACAGTGTTGCTGTGTTGTCCTGCATCAGACCAGTGGTAGTGTCCTGTGCATCAGTCAGTCCAGTGACCAGTCACAGTGCTGTCCTCTGCTGCCATATGTCCAGTGCTGCTGTATAGGGTGCTGTGTTGTGCTGCATCAGTTCAGTGGTCGTGGATTGTGCTGCATCAGTCTAGTTACAGTGGTGGTGTCCTCTGCTGCCATTTGTCCACTGATTCTGCCGTATATGTCCAGCGGTACTGCCATATATGTCCAGCGGTACTGCCATATAAATTCAGTGATCCTGCCGTATAATTCCAGTAATCCTGCCGTATAATTCCAATAATCCTGCCGTATAATTCCAGTGATCCTGCCGTATAATTCCGGTAATCCTGTCGTATAATTCCAGTAATCAATGCAGTATAATTCCAGTAATCCTGCTGTATGATTCCAGTGATCCTGCCGTATAATTCCAGTGATCCTGCCGTATAATTCCAGTAATCCTGCCATATAATTACAGTGATCCTGCCATATAATTACAGTAATCCTGCCGTATAATTACAGTGGTCCTGCCGTATAATTCCATATAAATCCATATAATTCCGTATAAATCCAGTCCAGTGGTGCTGCCATATAAATTCAGTGGTGCTGTCCTGTGCTGTATATTATTTACTCTAAATAAAGGGGTTATTAATATGTAATCCAAATAATGTTTACAGGGTTTGCCCTGTGAGGTGTAGGGATATGCTCTCCTGTGCCGCATTTTGTGTTATATAACTCCAGAAAAATAATGGAGAACAACAATTTGTAGGATAAAATAGGGAAAGATCAAGAACCATTTCCTCCTAGTGCTGAAGCTGCTGCCACTAGTCATAACATAGATGATATAATGCCATCAACATCGTCTGCCATGGCCGATGCCAAATGTGATAATAGAGGGCATGTAAAATCCAAATGCCAAAGTTCAGTAAAAAGACCCCAAAAAAGAAATTTAAATGGTCTGAGGAGAAATGTAAACTTGCCAATAAGCCATTTACAACACGGAGTAGCAAGGAGCGGCTAAGGCCCTGGCCTATATTCATGACTAGTGGTTCAGCTTCACATGACGAATGAAGCACTCATCCTCCCACAAAGAAAAATGAAAATAGTTAAGATGGAAAAAGCACAGAAAAGAACTGTACATTCTGAGATGGTATCACAAATCTCCAAGGAGAATCCAAGTGTGTCGGCAGTTATGATGCCTAAACTTCCCAACACTGGACGGGAATGAGTACCCACAGTCCAGTTTCTGATATTCAAATTGAAGATGTCACTGTTGAAGTACACCAGGATGAGGATATGGGTGTTGCTGATGCTGAGAAGGAAGTTGACGAGGAGGATTCTGATGGTGATGTGGTTTGTTTAAATGAGGCACCGGGGGAGACACCTGTTGTCCGTTGGATGAAGAAGCCCATTGTGATGCCTGGGCAAAATACCAAAAAAGCCACCTATTCGGTCCTTTTCTGTATTTCTCCACAAATCCGGAAAACAGGTGTCAAGCCAAGTGTTGCCTCTGTCAATCTGTAATAAGTAGGGGAAAGGATGTTAACCACCTAGGAACATCCTCCCTTATACATCACCTGCAGCGCTTTCATCAGAAGTCAGTGTCAAGTTGTGAAACTTTGGGTAAGAGCGTAAGCAGTCCACTGACACCTAAATCCCTTCTTCCTCTTGTACCCAAGCTCCTGCAAGCCACACCACCAACTCCTTCAATGTCAACTTCCTCCTCAGTCAGGAACATCAGTAGTCCTGCAGGCCATGTCACTGGCCAGACTGAGGAGTCCTCTCCTAACCGGGATTCCTCAGGAGGATCCTTGAGTGGTACACCTGCTGTTGCTTCCGCTGCTGTTGTTGCTGCTGGGAGTTGATTATTATTTCAGAGGGGAAGTCGGAAGACCACATGTACTATTTCCAGTAAGCAATTGACTGCCCAACAGTCCTTTGTGAGGAAGATGAAATATGACGTCCGGTATCCACCATTAGTTCAGTGGGACTTAGAGAATTGTTTGAGGTACTGTGTCCCTGGTATCAAGTCCCATCTAGGTTCCACTTCTCCAGGCAGGCGATTTCGAGAATCTACAGAGACCTCAGAAAAAGTGTCCTCAGTGTCCTACAAAATGCAGTTGTACCCACTATCCACTTAACCACGGATAAATGTGGACAAGTGGAACAGGGCAGACTAAGGACTATATGACTGTGGTAGCCCACTGGGTAGATTTATAGCCTCCTGCAGCAAAAACAGCAGCGGCACCAGTAGCAGCATCTCCCAAATGCCAACTCATTCCTAGGAAGGCAACGCTATGTATCACTGCTCTCCATAAGAGGCACACCGCTGACAACCTCTTACGGAAACTGAGGGAAAACATTGCACAATGGCATACTCCAATTACACTCTCCTGGGGATTTGTGATATAGGACAACGCCACAAATATTGTGCGTGCATTACATCTGGGCAATTTCCAGCATGTTCCATGTTTTGCACATACAATTAATTTGGTGGTGCAGATTTTTTTTTCAAATGACAGTGACGTGCCAGAGATGCTTTCAGTGGCTCGGAAAATTGCAGACCACCTTCAGCATTCAGCCACCGCGTACCGAAGAGGTGGTAACGAGGTAGAATTCAACACTCTATATGCTTCAGAGGATGGAGGAGCAGCAAAAGGCCATTCAAGCCTATACATCCACCTACGATATAGGCAAAGGAGGGGGAATGCACCTGACTCAAGCGCAGTGGAGAATGATTTCTGTCTTGTGCAAGGTTCTCCAACCCTTCAAACTTGCCACACATGAAGTCATTTCAGCCACTGCCAGCTTGAGTCAGGTCATTCCTCTTATCAGGCTTTTGCAGAAGCAGCTGGAGAAATTCAAGGAGGAGCTAAGACGGAGCTATTCCGCAAAGTAGGTGGAACTTGTGGATGGAGCCCTTCATTTGCTTTGCCAGGATTCAAGGGTGGTCAATCTGTTGAAATCAGAGCACTACATTTTGGCCACCGTGCTCGATCCTAGGTTTAAAGCCTATGTTGTATTTCTCTTTCCTTCAGACACAAGTCTGCAGAGGTTCAAAGACCTGCTGGTGAGAAAATTGTCAACTCAAGCGGAACATGACCCGTCAACAGCTCCTCCTTCATTTTCTCCTGCAACTGGGGCTGCGTGGAAAAGGATGAGATTTCCGAGCCCACCCGCTGGCGGTGATGCAGGGCAGTCCAGAGCGATTGCTGACATCTGGTCCGGACTGAAGGACCTGCCAATGATTACTGACATGTCTACTGTCACTGCATATGATTCTGTCACCATTGAAAGAATCGTGGAAGATTATATGAGTGACAGCATCCAAGTAGGCATGTCAGACAGTCCGTACGTTTACTGGCAGGAAAAAGAGGCAATTTGGAGGCCCTTGCACAAACTGGCTTTACTTTACCTAAGTTACACCACTCCAGTGTGTACTCCGAAAGAGTGTTTAGTGCAGCCGGTAATCTTGTCAGCAATCGGCGTACGAGGTTACTGCCACAAAATGTGGAGAAGATGATGTTCATCAAAATGAATTATAAATTCCTCCGGGAAGACCTTGACCAGCAATTGCCTCCAGAAAGTACACAGGGACCTGTGATGGTGGATTCCAGTGGGGACGAATTAATACTCTGTGAGAAGGAGGATGTATACACTGAAAGGGGTGAGGAATTGGAGGATGAGAATGAGGTCGACATCTTGCTTCTGTAGAGCCAGATTGTGCAAGGAGAGATTGATTGCTTCTTTTTTGGTGGGGGTCTAAACAAACCAGTCAATTCAGCCACAGTCGTGTGGCAGACCCTGTCTCTGAAATGATTGGTTTGTTAAAGTGTGCATGTCCTGTTTATACAACATAAGGGTAGGTGGGAGGGCCCAAGGACAATTCCATCTTACAACTCTCTTTCTTCTTTGCATCATGTGCTGTTTTGGGACTAGTTTTTTAAAGTACCATCCTGTCTGACACTGCAGTACAAGTCCAGGGGTACTACTGTATAAGTCCAGGAGTACTGCCGTATAAGTCCAGTCCAGTGGTGCTGTCTTGTGCTGTATCAGTCCAGTGGTGGTGTCTTGTGCTGCTATAAGTCCAGTGGTGGTGTCCTGTGCTGTATATTATTTACTCCAAATAAAAAGGTTATATACATTACTTATATTAATATCCAAATAATTTTTACAGGGTTTTCCCTGTATGGTGTAGGGGTACGCTCGCCTGTGCTGCATATTATTATAATAGCTTCAAATAAAAGGGTTATTATTTTCCAAATTAATTTTACAGGCTTTGCCATGTGTGTGTTTGGTTTAGGGGTACGCTATCCTGTGCCACCAATCTTGTGCGTGTATTACATCTGGGCAAATTCCAGCACGTCCCATGTTGTTTGTGCCGCACACTTGTGTCGCTTAGCTTAGTCATACAGCCACCTCGGTGCAACTTTTAGGCCTAAAAACAATATTGTGAGGTGTGAGGTGCTCAGAATAGACTGGAAATTAGTGAAAATGAATGTTATTGAGGTTAATAATACAGTAGGATCAAAATTACCCACAAATTCTGTGATTTTTAGCTGTTTTTATGTTTTTTTCAAAAATCATCCGGATCCAAAACCAAAACACGAAATGGTGGTTTTGGCAAAACCAAGCCAAAACCAAAACAGAAGTGGGGAATTAGACCCAAAACCCAAAACACAAAAAGTGCCCGCTGCACATCTCTAGCGACAACAGGGAGAAAGAGTGTGTGAGAGGCAGCAGGAGGAGGGGTAGGGGGTTTGATAGTGCCTGTGTGTCAGAGAGAGGTGGAGGGACTAAGGCAGCCAGGCACAGCACATACATTATATATGCAGTGCTGCTCCTCCATCCATGCTTCCTTCCAGCGGCTGCTCCCTGAATGCCGTACGATGTTCAGTGATGTAAGATGTCATCATGCAACGCATGGCATTCTGGGGATGAGTCACTAGGTGACTCATCGCGCCCTATGGTTACTCTTCACACTGTCGCAAAAGAGCTATGCCCCCTTAAACCTTGCACGCCCTTGGGGCGTGCTACATTTTTATTATATTCAGTATTACCTCCAATCATATTTTTTTTAGTAGTTAAATATTGCAAGAACAATGGGCGTAAGATGGTTAAGGGGCCATATCCCCTTGCGTCGGCATGAACAGCACACGCAGGGCACAATGAATCACCTAGTAGGTGTTGTGGTTGGGGGAGTGGCGGGTGCGGGGGAGACGTGGATGAAGGCAGGGTTCTGGGTGTGCCGCGGGTAGTGGAGGGGATGTTGCGGCGGTGCTGCAGGTGGGGGAGGGGTGGGGTTGGTCGAGGGCAGGGTGCGGGGGTACCGCCGATGGGGAGGGTGACCGGAGGAGCTATGGTTGGGGGAGGGACGGATGGGGGGTTGTGCGGATGGGAGAGGTGGTCAGGAGGTATTGTGGGTGGGATAAGGGTGGGAGAGTGGAGGCAGCAATTGGGCGAGGTGGTCCAGAGGTGCTGCAGGTGGGGGGAAGGCTGCCGCTGGTGGGGAGGGGCAGGTGTGGGTCTGCCTAGGATGGGGGATAGGTTCCAAAGGCACTACAGGTGGGGAAGGGGCAGGAGTTCCGCGGGTGTAGTAGGGGGTCTGGAGGTGCCGCGGGTGGGGGAGGTGTGGGGGTACTGTGGGTGGGGGAGGGGCGGGTGCAGGGGTGCCACGGGCTGGGGAGGGGTGGGTGTGGTGGTGTCGTGGGTTGGGGATGTGTGGCTGCAGGGGTGCCACGAGTGTGGGAGGGGCACTGTATATAAATCATACCATTAACACATGATACACTGTACATAAACCCCATGCACACACTATACACAATACACCACATACACAATCTGCTGGAGCAGCAGCGCTGTAGTGACCCAGATGTGCGCTACCTCACACCTGCTGCTGCCGTTGCTCCTGCTGTCCGGGCAATGGCGGCGGCAGCTATGAGTCGGGGTTGTACCTGGTCAGCAGCAGCAGCAGGTGAGGGGCGGGAGCGCTTCAGTCAGTTACACTCGCAGGGTTTGCCACCGGCGGCTGACAGAGACTCGGGAGAGGGGATCCAAGGATCCTCGATGACCTTAGCAGCAGCGGGAGGCGGCCTCATCCTCCCCATGACATCCTGTGCCACCCTCCTATCCCCAACACAGGAGTCGGGAACCGTGGAGAGGACGACGCGTACAGCCGGGAAGAAGGCAGAGAGGTAACATCAGCATCCTATATATCTACATATATATGTATAGTGTCCTCCTATATATGTGTGTATACAGTGCCATATTTGGGCAGATCTGTGACTCTATGACTCTGACTCCGCCAAGCATTGTGACTCCACCCAACATTATGAAATGATTCACAGATCTGGACAAATATATAGGAGATGGACTCCCTGGAAATATCTCTGAATAAGGAGACACAGGGGTCAAAATACTTTTAACGTTATGTCATGTATATTCAGACACTCCCATCATCTGCCAAATTAGCTATTCAGTGTTACTTTCAGCACATTTCATGCTTTTTTTACTGATTACTGACTGTTCATAACCCTATTACTCTCTAGCCCTTTATTAGACAATCATTCTTTCTCTTCTTTCGTCTTTATACATTTTCTATGCATGTTTCCTTTGACTATCCTTTTCCTTACCCCCCATTTCTCTCATCCTTAATTTGTTCCATGGATGGATTGGCAATTTGTGAGTCCCGGGGAAGCATCTGTTGTTCTTGTTATTTGTAATTCTATTTTGTGTTCTTTTTCCTTTCTCTTTTAATATTTTCATTGTGCTAATTAAGACCGCTTGCCAGTTTTCTGACTTCTGGGGTCGATATAACAGGGCTTAAACATCTTCCCTTTTGCTTGATACCTTTATATTGAATCTGAATATACCACTTTACAAAGTTACGTAACTCTGTGTCTGTCTATGAATATATTACTGTATATTGGGGGTAATTCTATCGAAGTCGGAAAATATTGCAATACACACACCACATGCAAACACAACACAGATGGCATCCATATATGTACTTAGTCTGGCGTGCGTGCAGCATACTCGCAAATTGCGTACAATCGCCTCCCACGGGAGTGCGCGTACGGGCGTGGTATGAGCAATTACAGAAAGATTCTTACTTGCAATGGAAATTAATGCAGTACATGTCACAGTCTGTGTCGAGTAATTGTTCACACACACACTAATCTAACCAAACATGCACATCTTTTTAACACAATGTCTTGGTATTCCAATGTTTGAACAGACCCCCTGGTCTGTGAAGAAAGATAATCACAAACCAAACTGTCATTGTTTAATGGAAACCAGAACAATGGGAGACAAATATCCCAAATAGATACACACAGGCTTGTGGTTACAAATTATTAACTGCAGCCTGCAGTAACACTTGTATATGTATATATATATATATATATATATATATATATATATATATATATACATATATATATGTATATATATATATATATATATATATATATATATATGTATATATTTATTTTTGTGTGTATCTTGAGAATGGTTGGTCATTTCATGTGTAGGATCATGTTGCTTGAAGATAGCATGACAGGGTAATCTAATGAACATGAAAATATCTGTCACACATTGTATGTTTCCCAAACTTGGTGCACACATTGCACATAGTCTGCCCTTTCCCCTCATGCAACTTTTACTTATTTGCAAGGCACAACAAGGGAATTATACACCTTTACAGTATACGAGGGGACAGTAACTGATCAGAGCATCATGCATGGTATCTACGTGTTCGGATAATTATGAGTAATAATCCGGTGTTGGTTTGGAGAAGATCGCATGTCGTTGCGAATAGTTATTCGCAAAGGCAGATTAAAGGTATATTTGTGTTTGTTATGTACTTGGTATGCGTCTGGAATCCAGAGCTACACACCCCTGGATCAAGGCATCGCCCATCTCTTCAAACCGACCAATGACCTCTCCAGTACTGTAAACGACCATCCCTCCAACCAATCAGTGGAGAGCATACAACCCCATTGGGGTAAATTTACTAAGATTCGTGTTTTCCCGTTTGAGGTCAAAGTTCAATCACGAATGACATCGAAAGTGTAAATATGCAACTTTTTGAATTGATTACGACTAATTTACTAAGCTGCCGTATTCTGCATTTTCGGGTTTTCCGATGTCGATGTCATTCGTTTTTTTAGGCAGTGTTTTACGTGAGTGACTTGTAAAACACTGCCGACTTTAATACAATGAATCTCGGCCGGATCTGAGAGATCCGTGCTGGGCTTCATTGTGCACTTTGTTAAACAAAAAAATAAAGTTTAAATGTAAAAAAAAAATTGCGTGGGGTCCCCCCTCCTAAGGCAAACCAGCCTCGGGCTCTTTGAGCCGATCCTGGTTGCAGAAATATGGGAAAAAAATGGACAGGGGTTCCCCCATATTTAAGCAACCAGCATCGGGCTCTGCGCCTGGTCCTCGTTCCAAAAATACGGGGGACAAAAAGAGTAGGGGTCCCCCGTATTTTTGAAACCAGCACCGGGCTCCACTAGCTGGACAGATAATGCCACAGCCGGGGGTCACTTTTATACAGTGCCTTTCGGCTGTGGCAAAAAATATCCAACTAGTCACCCCTGGCCGGGGTACCCTGGGGGAGTGGGGACCCCTTCAATCAAGGGGTCCCCCCCCAGCCACCCAAGGGCCAGGGGTGAAGCCCGAGGCTGTCCCCCCATCCAATAGGCTGCGGATGGGGGGCTGATAGCCTTTGTGAAAAGTGATTGATATTGTTTTTAGTAGCAGTACTACAAGACCCAGCAAGCCTCCCCCGCAAGCTGGTACATGGAGAACCACAAGTACCAGCATGCAGCGGAAAAATGGGCCCGCTGGTACCTGTAGTACTACTACTAAAAAATACCCCAATAAAGACAACACACACACACCTTGAAAGTATAACTTTAATACATCCATCCACACCTCCATATACACATACTTACCTTATGTTCCCACGCAGGTCGGTCCTCTTCTCCAGTAGAATCCATGGTGTACCTGTAGAAAAAATTATACTCACATAATCCAGTGTTTTCGGCTCCTTCGGTAAATCCTTTTGTGATCCACGTATTTGAAAAAAATAAAAAAACGGATACCCGACCACGAACTGAAACGGGACCCATGTTTTCACATGGGCCCCCTTTCCCCGAATGCCAGAAACCCACTCTGACTGATGTCTAAGTGGGTTTCTTCAGCCAATCAGGGAGCGCCACGTTGTAGCACCCTCGTGATCGGCTGTGTGCTCCTGTACTGTATGACAGGCGGCACACGGCAGTGTTACAATGTAGCGCCTATGCGCTCCATTGTAACCAATGGTGGGAACTTTCAGGTCAGCGGTTGACCGAAAGTGACCTCACCGCTGACCTGAAAGCTCGGGCCTAGTCTTTTAGGTTAAAACAGAGCAATTGTTTGGTGTGTTCGTGAGCGGCAATAGTTTATATCGCTCACATTTATACTGTGTGATTTGTTTTAGTGCGGGCGCACTTTTGTACACGTGGCCCAGACAAAGTACGTGAGCACGCACAAGCGTGAAAAGGCACGTGCGGTTGCGTAATTACGTAAGTTGCGTAAGATCGCTAACGCCAAGGACAAACCACACAATAGTTCTATTTAAAGCGGAGTAGTAGATGTTTATCTACAAATAGCACATAACTATCCGGTTTCAAACACAGATTAGAATAACATTGATAAAGTGTGTTACCTCTGGGGAAAGCTATCAGTTAACAGGGAAGGATATTTTTCTGATCAGAAAATTATAGAGTGCTAGTGTGGGCTGAAAAAGGTGTGAATGTATTGAACCCTGCTTAGTGGACTTGGTGAACTCGGTGAAACTCGGTGAACTTGGTGAGCACGGTCTAGGTGAACACGTGCAACGGAGTGTGATAAAGCTTTGTGAAGTTGTTGTTTTAAAGGTTTTTTTTCTTGGTATTACACTACGGCTGTTTTGGAGCACAGTGTGAAGACTCCAGTGATCCTACAACTTATAGATAGCAAGTGTCTATAAGCTGTAAGATTGGACCGCACGGTTGTGTGAGCGATACGTGGCGCAACGTGATACGAAGTTTTGCATATTTGTGCGTAAACCTCGTCATCATACGCGTTGTGTAAAGCACATGCAAGCGTGATTTGTGTAAAAATTGTCTTTTAGGCAGATATTCACTGGGTACGGTAAGTTACTCCTAAAGGCCCAGGGGATATAGGCCGAAGTAGGGCCTGCACTGGCTACGCGTGTCTGCTAAACAGGGCGGATCCGTGGTACTCGGAGCAGAAGAAGTTAGTGGAAGAACTTTGAGGACTTCCACCGTTAGACTACTGTGTTTGGAGCATTTTAGGAAGTTTTCCCGTGTTAAAAGGGTCCACAATGGGAGCCAAGTTCAAAACACAGGGACGTTCCTCAGTCAGGGTTCAGACAGCAGAATTGAGACCCAGGGGGTCTGCTCGGTTGGTAATGTGGGGGGAAGTATGGTCCACACACTGAGACCTTTTGTGATGAATGGACACGAATGACTGTGGGGGATAAAGCATCATTTCCTGGGATAGGTAGTTTTGATCCAGAGGTACTACACAATGTAAGGATTAGAATATGTCTGCTCAAATCCAGGAAGCAAAGGGTAAGGCATACAGATTGTTTAAACTTATGGCAACAAGAGGGGGATGTGCAAAGGGAGCTTGCTCGCACAGCAAGTTCCAAACCAAGCAGAAGCGTGAATGTGACAGCACCACCACCATATGTTGATGGAGAGAAGAGTGTCACCACCAATGATACAAAGGTAGAGGTCAGGGAAATGCGCAGCGAATGTATTAAAACTAACGCTTGTACCTTGTACCCTGTTTTACCTTCTCCCCAAGATTACAGCAACGTAGAGGATGAGCCTAGCATGATCTCAGCCCTTGCCCTGGCTGCCACCATACATGACACAAGGGTGGGCATTGCCCAACCACCAAGTGCAGTGGCCATATCAGCCAGTGAGGGGGCAGATGAGATCGTAGCGACTGGTAAGTACGGTACCGTCCATTGTGCAGAAACAGTGACTCCCCGTATTGTAGAGACAAACAAGAAAGTTGTGGTTGAGTTGCATCCAGTTAGGGTGATTGCAGTCCCTAATGGGAGAACTGACACTCAGGGGGTGACCCCAATCAGGAACATTGCAATGTACTGTCCCTGATCCCGTATGGAGCTGAGGTCAATTATGGCAGAATTCCCTGACCCCAGAAAGGATTTAGTTGGATGCCAGAAATATATAAAAGATTTAGGACTTTCCCAAGAACCAACAAACAAAGATTGGCGGACGGTGTTGCGAGCGAGTCTCCCCTCTAACATTGACATCCCAAAATTTATTACAGACTGCAACCTAGATGCAGAAGTGCCACTCACTGATGCTTACAATCAGGAGAATGTCAGGCAAATCAATATACAACTAGGTTTGTATTTCCCAGCCGTAGTTAGATGGAATAAGATTTTTTCCATAAGACAGAAAGAGAATGAACTGGCATCCGAATATTTCCACAGAGCTTTGATGGAAATGGCTAAATTCACTGGGGTTGAGGATATTAGAGACAATGTCAACCACAGGGAAGTAGCTGTCTCTGTATTAATGGAGGGATTGAAGGAGGCAGTGAAAACCAGGGTGCAAACTTCTATGCCAAACTGGAGGGGTATTACGGTGACTGCACTTAGGGAATCAGCACTGGAGCACGACCGTAATATCCAGAAAACCAGGGAGGCACAAGGGGAGCGGTTGATGGTTATGAGCATCCAAGCACTGGAAGGAGCACCAACTCGACCAAAACCCCAGGCCCCTAACACATGTAAAAAGCCAAGAGTTTGTTATCTGTGTAAAAGGGAAGGGCATTATGCCAGCAATTGTAACAGCACACAAAAATTCAGACCCCCTAGACAAGAACACGAGCAAAGTAATTATACACATAGAGGAGATCAGGGATCATACAGGAGAGAGTACGAGCAGCATAGAGGGGAAACAAGGAGGTGTCCACCACGGGAGGACTGGCGAGCTCCCGAAGACTTACCGTTATCCCCTTCACATATCATAGCAGCCAACGCCCAAAGGGTGGGTCGACGGCCCCAATAGAGGTTAGGCCACACCTGTAGTCTGCAGCCTGTGAAGCTGATCGCTGGCCCTGGGCAGTACAGATCTGGCCCTGGGAATGAACCTGAGGTCTTGGTCAAAGTAGCAGGAACACTACAACCATTTCTTGTAGATACAGGGGCGGCCAGATCTGTACTCAAAGCTCCAACCAATTTACTGACCACGGGCAAAACCATTTCGGCTATGGGAGTAACAGGAATGGTGCAACACTACCCTTTGAGTAGACCGGCAGATATTACGATAGGGCCCCTGCAAACACTCTTTTCTGCTGGCTGCATCGGCTCCGACTAATCTGCTCGGCAGAGATTTATTGTGTTAAATGCGGTGTGTCATATATTGTACTCCTGAGGGTGTCTTCTTGGATATACCCGAGAATCACGTTCAAGAAGTGCAAGATATATTAGACACCCCTCAAAGGCTAATGTCGCACTCTGCTGTTATAGACAAGTGTCCATCAAAGGTAGAGGAAATGATCTCACAAATACCGGGTTCCCTTTGGACCAAAGATGGACAAGACACTGGATTGATGGCGAATGTAGCCCCAGTAGTAGTACAAGTAAAAGATGGTAGGATAGCTCCAAAAATCCCTCAGTATCCTCTGAAGCCAGAGGTAGAATTAGGAGTGTACCCCGTCATAGAGCGGTTGCTACAACAGGGCATCCTAGTCAGGACGTCCAGCACAGCCAATAGTCCCATCTTCCCTGTGAAAAAGAGTGGGGGGAGGGGTTACCGGCTAGTGCAGGATTTAAGAGGGGTGAACAAAATAGTTGAGAGTCAATTCCCCGTAGTGCCCAATCCAGCTGTCATCTTGATGCAGATCCCCGCAACCTCTTCATACTTCACTGTCATTGATCTCTGTTCTGCCTTCTTTTCTGTCCCTCTCCACCCCGACAGTCAGTACCTTTTCGCCTTCTCTTACAGGGGAGTACAGTACACCTGGACTCGTCTCCCCCAAGGCTTCATTTGACAGCCCAAGTATCTTCTCCCAAGCACTGCATGACTGTTTGCAATCCTTTCAACCTTAAAATGGCTCAGTGCTAATACAGTATGTTGATGACTTATTGTTGTGCTCTGACTCATTTGAAACGTCCTTGGCAGATACGAAGCAGCTGCTGCTTCACCTCTCCCAGACAGGACACAAGGTTTCAAAGGATAAATTACAGTTGTGCAGTAAAAGGGTGAGGTATTTGGGGCATTGCTTGACACAAGGACAACGACACCTCACTGCTGATAGGATAGAAGCGATTCGCAACATGACTGCCACAAACCCAGCAACAGATCCGCACTTTCCTAGGAATGTGTGGGTACTGCCGAAACTGGATCCCAGGGTTCTCCATACTGGCTTTACCTTTGCAAGAGATGGTCTCTTCAAACAAACCAGATCGGATTTCGCACACAGATGAGTCCAAACTGGCATTTGAGAGACTCAAACAGTGCCTATCACAGGCACCTGCATTAGGTATGCCAGATTATGGGAAACCCTTTGAATTGTACGGTACAGAGAGTGCTGGGTGTGCGGCAGGTGTTTTAACACAGAAACATGGTGATGCCAGCAGACCAGTAGCATACTACAGTGCACAATTGGACACTGTAGCACGGTCTCTCCCCACATGCTTGCGAAGTGTTGCAGCGATAGCTTTGCTAGTGAGTAAGAGCAAAGATGTAGTGTTAGGACACAACCTGACCATCCATACACCTCATGCAGTATCAGCCTTACTGAACTCCGCCCAAACCAGACATGTCTCATCGGCACGATTTACAAAGTGGGAATTAGCACTAATGGCCCCTGTAAACATCACCATTAAGAGATGCAGCACACTAAATCCTGCAACTTATCTGCCAAGTGTGCCTGGAGAGGCACAAAGGGTCGAGGATGAGAATGATGGTGAAGGAGGATTTAGTGCAGACACTGATACGCATGATTGTATGGAATATCTGAACCAGATTTTCACTGCGAGACCTGACATTAGTGACAACCCACTGGAAAACGTAGATTTTACCTTCTACACTGACGGTAGTTGCCACAGACAGACGGACTCGGGAGACCTGTGCACTGGGTACGCAGTTGTAGACGACAGAAGTATCATTGAAGCTGAGCCCCTGGGTCCACCGCACTCAGCACAAGTTGCTGAGCTGGTCGCCCTAACCAGAGCGTGTGAATTGGCCAAGGGTAAGTCAGCTAATATATACACAGATTCTAGGTATGCCTTTGGAGTGGTACATGATTTCGGGGCCCTATGGCGCCTCAGAAATTTCATGACAGCAGCTGGCACACCCGTGGCGCATGCGACCCACATCAAAAGATTGCTATCAGCAATACAAGACCCCGACAGAGTGGCTGTTATCAAGTGCAAAGCCCACACTTACAGTCAAGACCCAGTGTCACTTGGTAACAGCCGGGCAGATGAAGCTGCCAAGGCAGCAGCAAGTTCAGCCACACTAACCAACATCACACCACTGATGACATTTAACACAATAAGCACACAACAACTCATTGAAATGCAAGATTTGTGTTCCCTGCAGGAGAAGTCCGTCTGGAAGGCGAAGGGATATGGAAGAGAGTCTTCGGGCCTCTGGACAGATGGGCACGGTAAGCCAGTGGCTCCCAGAGCATATCTTCCAAGCTTAGCTGAGGCGGCACACGGTCTGACTCATCTAGGTAAAGAGGGTATGTGTAAGCTGGTGAGAGCCTACTGGTGTGCGCCAGGATTCTCTTCTCATGCGGGTAAGAGAGCAATGACATGTCTTACTTGCTTGAGGAAGAATATTGGAAAGTCAATACCAACAGAACCATCCCATATTCCTCCGACAGACAGCCCTTTTCAGGTAATACAAATTGACTTCATACAGTTACCACCCTGTAGGAATTTAAAATATGTATTAGTCTGTATTGATGTGTTTTCCAACTGGGTAAAAGCGTTCCCTGCTGCCACAAATACTGCTACGTTCACTGCAAAGAAAATTGTGCAGGAATTTGTGTGTAGATATGGTATCCCTAGAATAATTGAAAGTGATAGGGGTACCCATTTTACAGGTGAAGTCTTTCAGGTCATGTGCAAACTGATGGGTATTAATAGCAAGCTACATACTCGGTACCGGCCACAGGCGAGCGCAAAGGTGGAGAGAATGAATAGCACTACTAAGAACAAGCTTAGCAAAGTGATGGTTGAAACTGGATTCTTGTGGCCAGAGGCATTGCCACTAGTGTTGTACAGTATCAGAACCACTCCCAGGTCGCCGCTTAACCTATCACCCTTTGAAGTTCTTTTTGGGCGACAACCTCACGTAATGATTGACCCCCAGGATGATTTGAAATGTAATAACGAAGTGACTGTGCAATATTTGGTTAGGATGAGCCAGCAGCTCAGAAATCAACAAAGAAATCTAAAGCTGGTGATTCCTGACCTACCAAACAGTAATTGTCATGACATTAAACCTGGGGATTATGTGATGATTCGAAATTTCTTACGCTCAGGTTGCCTCATAGACAGGTGGGAAGGACCATACCAAGTTTTGTTAACCAGCACAACAGCATTGAAGGTTGCAGAGAGAGAGACTTGGGTCCACTCGTCCCATTGCAAGAAGGTCGCTGACCCGGAGAAGACTCGTGACAAAGAGCAGGTGGAAGAGAACCTCGTATCACTGGAGTGCTTGTTCCGGGAAAATTGAGAGGCAGGACTGTTGAAAGGCATCTGAGGACGGAGAGTAACGAGAGTTAGAACGGTTGTCGTACCATTTTCTTTTTTCACCTCCCCCTGCATTTTTCCTTTCTTTTCTCCTTCTTATTTTCATCCTTTCCCCTAACAAAATGGATCGGTTACAAGAGACTGCGTTTCGGGTTCTGTTAGAGACTTTGGTTTTAATAAGGACAGCTTGTTTTTGTGAGGGTCTCAGAGAGGTGGAGCAAGGATCTGGAGTAAGTATTGATTGAGAGTATGGGTTGGTAGGACCCCAGGATCAGTGTATCACTTTCACCAAGGCTAGCATCAGAAAAAGGAAATCCACAAACCGGAACCCAACTCATCAATCACCAAAAATGTCATTTTATTGTTGTATGTACCGTTACATGTCTTCTGTTCATCTCTGTAGGGCTAGGTTAGTGAAACACACATAGTCATTAGATAATAGGGACACATAATTGCTCACACATATGGATCCCCACGATGTATCATCAGATAAATGTGCTCCCCATTTATCATATAGCTCGGTGGAGTTTGTTGGACCATGTACAGACCCTTAATACGGGATGAAAAGGGATATAATGAATACTTCGCAAAGCCTAGAAGCTAGTGATGCACAATGATACATCCCCCTCAGGCAGATACTCATACATACACGTTTTTCCTATCACACTAGGCCTTCCATTTCTCACCTATGACCTTTTCTCCCTCTTCCAAGGTACATACTCGCCCATTGTTATGTATAGCATGTAAATATTTTTTTTTCCCTTCTGTTATTAATATTAGTGGCAGTTATTGTTGGCTGCCAAAGGGTGGACTGTCGAAGTCGGAAAATATTGCAATACACACACCACATGCAAACACCACACAGATGGCATCCATATATGTACTTAGTCTGGCGTGCGTGCAGCATACTCGCAAATTGCGTACAATCACCTCCCACGGGAGTGCGCGTACGGGCGTGGTATGAGCAATTACAGAAAGATTCTTATTTGCAATGGAAATTAATGCAGTACATGCCACAGTCTGTGTCGAGTCACTGTTCACACATACACTAATCTAACCAAACATGCACATCTTTCCAACACAATGTCTTGGTATTCCAATGTTTGAACAGACCCCCTGGTCTGTGAAGAAAGATACACACAAACCAAACTGTCATTGTTTAATGGAAACCAGAACAATGGGAGACAAATATCCCAAATAGATACACACAAGCTTGTGGTTACAAATTATTAACTGCAGCCTGCAGTAACACTTGTATATGTATATATGTATATATATATATATATATATATATATATACATATATGTATGTGTATATATATATATATATATGTATATATTTATTTTTGTGTGTATCTTGAGAATGGTTGGTCATTTCATGTGTAGGATCATGTTGCTTGAAGATAGCATGACAGGGTAATCTAATGAACATGAAAATATCTGTCACACATTGTATGTTTCCCAAACTTGGTGCACACATTGCACATAGTCTGCCCTTTCCCCGCATGCAATTTTTACTTATTTGCAAGGCACAACAAGGGAATTATACACCTTTACAGTATACGAGGGGACAGTAACTGATCAGAGCATCATGCATGGTATCTACGTGTTCGGATAATTATGAGTAATAATCCGGTGTTGGTTTGGAGAAGATCGCATGTCGATGCGAATAGTTATTCGCATAGGCAGATTAAAGGTATATTTGTGTTTATTATGTATTTGGTATGCGTCTGGAATCCAGAGCTACACACCCCTGGATCAAGGCATCGCCCATCTCTTCAAACCGACCAATGACCTCTCCAGTACTGTAAACGACCATCCCTCCAACCAATCAGTGGAGAGCATACAACCCCATTGTATTGTATTTTGGGCAAGGGTATATAAACCTTGCACCTGGGCCGGTCGCACTCTCTCTCTGCTTTTTAAAAGACTCATAGGTCATCTTGCCAGATCGTCTAGAGGACCGGATCCGGGTGGCGCAAGCGACAAAGCATACGTATCATTGGGTGTGACTCTCTCTCTGTGAATGAATTGTATTGTGTTGTACCATTATATTTTAACTTATTGTAACCCCCTTTTACAAATATATTATTACTTGTTGCTGCTTTGGACCACAACATACAATCAAATACTGGTGTCGCATTCAGTTTCTGTTGAGCATTTGTATAGTATAATTGCCACACCTAGAGCTGCCTCGTGCTCTCAGCGTGTCGGTCTGTGTGTATGCACTGAGTGTAAGCTGCACGGCTATTCCGGCGTGTGTACGCTAACTGGGGACAGAGTATTTATTACAGCAGCCGCAGCGGCTTCAGTTACAGTGTGCAATAGGGGTTAGTGGCTGTTTTTCCAAGAAGTCTATCGAACTTCTCAATTCCAAGTTTATCGCAGCAGGAATTTTGTTAGCAGTTGGGCAAAAGGGAGATTTGGGTGGGTTATTTTGTTTCTGTGCAGGGTAAATACTGGCTGCTTTATTTTTACATTGCAAATTAGATTGCAGATTAAACACACCACACCCAAATCTAACTCTCTCTGCACATATTAAATCTGCCTCCCCTGCAGTGCATATGAGGGGTCATTCCGAGTTGTTCGCTCATTATTTTTTTCTCGCAACAGAGCGATTAGTCGCTAATGCGCATGCGCAATGTCCGCAGTGCGACTGCGCCAAGTAAATTTGCTATGCAGTTAGGTATTTTACTCACGGCATTACAAGGTTTTTTCTTCGTTCTGGTGATCGTAATGTGATTGACAGGAAGTGGGTGTTTCTGGGCGGAAACAGGCCGGTTTATGGGAGTGTTTGTAAAAACGCTGCAGTTTCTGGGAAAAACGCGGGAGTGGCTGGAGAAACGGAGGAGTGTCTGGGCAAACGCTGGGTGTGTTTGTGACGTCAAACCAGGAACGACAAGCACTGAACTGATCGCGCTGGCAGAGTAAGTCTCGAGCTACTTAGAAACTGCACAGAGAAGTCTTTTCGCAATATTGCGAATCTTTCGTTCGCTATTTTGATTAGCTAAGATTCACTCCCAGTAGGCGGCGGCTTAGCGTGTGCAAAGCTGCTAAAAGCAGCTTGCGAGCGAACAACTCGGAATGAGGGCCATGGTTTTGCCCAACTGCTAAAAATGTTCCTGCTACGATCAACTTGGAATTACCCCCATTGTTTTAAAAATGTTTTTGGCTCTACCTAAAGACCGGTCCATATTCCCTTAGTCCACATATGTTCATACCTGTTGCTATTTGTCCTTGATTGTAAAGCATTGTATTATACTATATATATATATATATATATATATATATATAATAGGATTTTGGTACCTACCGGTAAATCCTTTTCTCTTAGTCCGTAGAGGATGCTGGGGACTCCAAAAGGACCATGGGGGGTATGGACGGATCCGCAGGAGCTTGGGCACACTATAAAGACTTAAACTGGGTGTGAACTGGCTCCTCCCTCTATGCCCCTCCTCCAGACCTCAGTTAGAAAACTGTGCCCAGGAGAGATGGACAATTTCGAGGAAAGAATTTAATGTTATAAACACGGTGAGTGTCCTACCAGCTCACACCTCAAACACACCTTAGAACGTGGCATTCAGTAGAATACCAGCCAACGGCATGAACAAAACACAGCCACATGCTGAGAGAATATGTAACACAACCTGTGTGTCCACAGAAGCAAAAATACGACCCCGCATGCTATGTCATGAACAACGGTAACAACCACCAGACAGAAAAGACACACCACCAGGGTGTAACCAAAAGCAATAACTGCAGACACCGTACGCACTGGGACGGGCGCCCAGCATCCTCTACGGACTAAGAGAAAAGGATTTACCGGTAGGTACCAAAATCCTATTTTCTCCTACGTCCTAGAGGATGCTGGGGACTCCAAAAAGGACCATGGGGTTTATACCAAAGCTCCAAAATGGGCGGGAGAGTGCGGACGACTCTGCAGCACCGAATGAGCAAACATAAGGTCCCCAAAAATCAGGGTATCAAACTCGTAGAGCATCGCAAAATTGTTTGACCCCGACCAAGAATCCGCTCGGCAAAGTTGAACCGCCGAGATTCCTCGGGCATTCACCCAAGAAAAGCCCTTCTTCCCAA
Source organism: Pseudophryne corroboree (assembly GCF_028390025.1). Lineage (NCBI taxonomy): Eukaryota > Metazoa > Chordata > Amphibia > Anura > Myobatrachidae > Pseudophryne > Pseudophryne corroboree. The sequence goes on along the minus strand of NC_086448.1, from coordinate 477,511,998 downwards.
AAGAAGGAACCTCCACCGACTACGGTGACGGCAAAGCAGCCTTAGAACGAACATGCTAAACCAGATCACAGATTCAGCATGTAACAAACTGCATAACGCAGTCCCCCAAAGTAAGCTGGGAACATACCAGACAAAAAAGCCTCTGTTTCTCCCAACTGAGCCAAATTGATGACCTACATACTCAAAACCCTGGCTAAATCAAGGGTATTTGAACGAGTTAATGCCTAAGTAACCCCCGGCATCAAAATAGGCCGATTTCTGCGAAACACAGAAACCACTCTTGGTAGAACTACCAACCGAGTACTCAATTCCTCTCTATCCACCTGAAAGATCAAACAAGGCTCTTGTGAGACAAAACCACCACTTCCGACACCCGCCTTGCGGACGTCAACGTCAATAGCCTGACCACTTTCCAAAAGAAAAATTTCGTAAAGAAACTTATTAGGCTTGCCTCCACATCGGCTTGTAAAGTATGGATAAGCACGACCTAGCTGAAAGTCCTCCATAGGCGCCTTCCTAGATGCACACCGAGACACATAATTACTCCAACAACGGTGGTAACGCTGTGCCGTCAGTTCTTTCCTAGCCTGAAGAAATTAAGAAACTACTTCACTGGGAACACCCATTCGGCTTAGGATACGAGATTCAACCGCCCCGCCGTTAAAGGCAGCCGCGGTAAATCCTGATACACGTCCCAATCTTGTTGTAACATTACCTCACTTAAAGGAAGAGGGCAGTAATTTCTTATGAGCAAACCATGAAAAACTGGATAGCCAACCCTCGCTTGTTAAACCGGATTTCAGAGGATCATCGGAACCTTCGAACATCGTACGCTTACCACTGTCAGAAAGGTGAAAGCGGAGAGGCCACCTAGACCGACTAAAAACACCCACGGTGTCACAAGGATGTCCACCGCTATAACTTGAGTGTCCCTTAACCTGGAACAATCTCCTGGAGGCCTCTCGTTGAGGCGAGACGCCAACATGTCCAAATGCGACACTCCACAAAGACTTGTCACGTCTGGGAAAGCTTCTCGATGATGACAGTATTTTTCCCGGCTGGATATCGTGTCTGCAAAGAAAATCTATTTCTCCGTCGTTTACCTCAGGAACGAAGACTGCTAACATAGCTTTTACCAGACTTCCCAGGTAACAGCAAACTGTGCATCCTCTGCCATTTCCGCTTTTTCCTTGTTGCGCCCTAGCGGCTTACTTACGCCACTGCTGACAAGTCGTCTGGCAAAACTAACACGGGCAGAACACGAAGAATACGTTCGTTGAAAAAAACTCTTAATTCAAGAAAGCTTATAACAGACAAGCTTCCCAACATGACCTTATGCTCCGGAAATATGTCGCTTGCAAAGGACTGCTCCCCAGCTTCGGAGATCTGTATGCATGGACACCAGGATCCAAACCTGGATCCCGAACCTTCATTCCTCTAGAAGGAGAGAACCGAGCAGACACCACAGGAGCGATGTCCTGGCCGTTAGGATTATATTCCGGTGCATGCGCATGTGAGACCCGGATCACCCTTCCAACTGGTCTCTTGAACACCACTCTGGTATTAGACCTGCTTACCGAAAAAGACCTCTTAGGCAGCACCCATCTGTTTTATTAACAGAAAAATATTGATGAGATGTCACCACAAAGCCGATCCAACTCTGGATCCTCAGACCTCTTTCCACAGGAAAAACACCGACCTTAACCGGTCAGTATCTACTCTGAAACCCCCTTTCGACCTCTGCGTCGTTGGGAACAACAGTCAATCCCTGTGCCGAAGAACAGTCAGAGAGAAACGACAATTTGCACCTTGATACAGGGACAATCAGACAATGTCCTGAACCTGACGCACCTTTGTATGGCGTCGCGTACTACCTTCCCTTCCAGAGGGGAACGGCAAGATCTATTAGAAATAACCGTAAGGGAAACAACCGTAAGTCAGAATGTCCCCCTGTGGATTCTATAAATAACTCACTGGTCCTATTCTATTCCTGGACTAGCTGAAAATTAGTAGACGAGTGCTCACCGGAGTGAGGACCAGCCCGATAGACTCAGCGACAAGAGGTGGATGTAGTGGAAACAGAAACGACATCCACTACTGCGAACCTAACAAGGCTGCAGAACACTTACCTTTTCACCTTCCACTGTCTGCACAGAAAATGAAAAGAAAGGAACGGTATTGCACCGGTTAAAACGACTGCATCCCACACAAAAAATGCGTCACCCACCGTTGCGAAGGAGGCTAACTCACGAAGTTAGACTTACTAGTGGTATCCCCCGAGATTTACTGACCAGAGGCCACACCAAACAGCTGTATACCTCCCACCAGCATATCCCGGAGACATCCCCCGCATTTTTCCGGTCACACTTCCTGCTGTCACTTTGCAGCCTGCTCTAATGTTATACGGTAGAATAAACATAGGCAAGCTTACCCACTCTGGGTAGGGTATTCTTGTCGGATGCCTACCCGAACACAACACTCCCTCAAATGCATGCATTGCAAATAAGGTCAAAGAATAGAAATAAAATTTCACTTAGCTGCCTGTGTATGATCCTTTGCGACCGGGCTCTGCGTCGACCAGGAGTTGACTGTCATGATTTTCTCTCCGCGTTGGGAAGTGAATTTTATTTGGACTCCTTGAGAGGATCGAAACCAACTCGTCACGGCCAATCTAGAGCTTAAGCAATAGAGTGATCAGCACATGATAAGAATACCATTATTTCAGCATTCATGGATATACATCATGTAATACACAATAAAACACATATCCTAACTCTGCATATATAACCCATATCTACATATATATATATATATATATATATACATATAGATATAACCTATACGCAAGTGGATTGTCCCGACCCGTCAGGTCTCTAGTGACAGTAATGTGTTGCGACTGTGTATGACCATGTACTGACATGCCCCCGATCTGAATCTACCAGGAACGTTATGGTCGACAGAAACTTATTAAATGTCGACAGCAAGGAGAAGTAAGTGGGCAAAAAACACTAAAAACTACGGAACCCCGAGGGGTCTGAGGGATGCATATAAATACAATTTTGATAACACTCCCCCCACATATACCTATAAATACACATATATATATACAGGTACAAGGCAATGACAGCCTGATAATTCTTTACCCAGGAAATACCGTTGATGCCGACAGGGCATCCACAAATGACTGTATCTTCCCTATCGTGTTTACTGTTTTACGCACACAAACACCAATCTGCTAATACTTAATTTTCCGAATCAAGTATCGCCATGCACCGGCGAAGCCGTCAGTTATCCCCACAGCAGCTCGTGACCAAGCCCTCACGCCTGCCGACATATGTCAACTAACTGATAGTGGGTAAACAAATAGGGAAACAGTGAAATTATGTATTATAACAAGCAATATGCGTCCATTATCAAAGTTAATGCTATATGACACCCCTATAGCATTAAAACCACAGTGCCTCCCCACCGTCTTACTATACAACAAGTCCTGGCGGGGATCTTGAAGAAAATGGCGCCGACTCCTCTGAGAGGCTAAGCTCCGCCCCCTCTCGGCGCTCTGCAGCCCCTTATCATAAGTATACTGGCTGGCCTCGTATATAGTGTAAATACACTATATACTTATCTAAAACTGCCGTTCAGGGCGCCCCCCTCCCTGCGCCCTGCACCCAGGTACAACGTTGGTGTGTGGGAACATTGGCGCGGGACCGCCGTATTGTGTGCGGTGCCCGGGGCCCTGGAAGCCAGCAGCGGGGGAGAAAGGTCACGCAGCACGTTAACATGCGCCGGCGGGGTCCGGGACACGGTCCAGCGCCAACATAGAGTCTATCCCCCGCAATATGTACAATGCTGCTCAGAGCGCTCCCTCCCCAGTGCCCCGCACCCGTTCTGGGAGCCAGCGGCGGGGGAGAAAAAAGGTGCGCAGTGTACTAACACGCGCTGGCGGGGGTCCGGACACGGAGCCCCCCGGCAGCGCCAACACAAAACCCTTCTGCCCCAAATTAAAACAATGTAATTTGCTGCTCAGGGTACTCCCCTCCCCAGCGCCCTGCACCCGTGGACGCCGGCTTTGGGACCATGCTGGCGGGGGAATGAGCCGCGGTGCCCCGGGCACCGAACACGTTTTCAAAGCCAGTCTAATTAAAAAACAACAGTAACCTGCCGCCCACGGCGCTCCCCCCCAGCGCCCTGCACCCTGTGAGTGCCGTTGTGTGGGAGCAGGGAGCGCAGCGCCACCGCTGTACCTCCGTTACTGATGTCTTCTGCCGTCACTGAAGTCTTCTGATCTTCTCATACTCACCCGACTTCTGACTTCTGGCTTCTGTGAGGGGGTGACGGCATGGCTCCGGGAACAAGCAGCTAGGCGCACCAAGTGATCGAACCCTCTGGAGCTAATGGTGTCCAGTAGCCGAGAAGCAGAGCCTTGAAACTCACAGTAGTAGGTCCTGCTTCTCTCCCCTCACTCCCACGCTGCAGGGAGCCTGTAGCCAGCAGGTCTCCCTGAAAATAAAAAACCTAACATAAGTCTTTCAGAGAAACTCAGGAGAGCTCCCCTAGTGTGTGACCCATCACTCCTGGGCACAAAGTCTAACTGAGGTCTGGAGGAGGGGCATAGAGGGAGGAGCCAGTTCACACCCAGTTTAAGTCTTTATAGTGTGCCCAAGCTCCTGCGGATCCGTCTATACCCCCCATGGTCCTTTTGGAGTCCCCAGCATCCCCAGCATCCTCTAGGACGTAGGAGAAATATATATATATATATATATATATATAGCTCTGGGTACGACCGGCACTCCAACAGCACAGGATAGATACCAGGGTGCCCTCCCGTGGCACTACAAGGCCCAGCAAACAAAGTGGAATAAAGGGCGGCACTCCAATGGTTTTAGAAAAAACAGCTCACTGAGGCAGCATAGGTTCAATCAACGTTTCAGGTGTCTTTATTAGCACCTTTCGTCAGGATAACAAAATATAAAACTTACATACCTTATATAACACCAGTGTGTGCAGCAAGCCACGTTCCCCCTGTTTCCGGCACCCGGAGCTGACGTCACAAACGCCGTCCCATACTATGACGTATGGTGTGGGCGGAATAGTAGTCATGGCAACGGCCTTAGGTGCGTGAATGTCACAACACAATTCCACAAGCCGCACTAGCCACGCCTCATGGGCGCGGCTGTTGCCAAGACGATAGGCTATACAAAGCAAAACAAAGCGCCCGGTAACCAGAGCAGGGAGCCCAAGGCAACACCGTGTGATGATACCGCATAATATAGCGGATTCTTCCCACATAGAGCACAATGGACCGAGAGATATTTCAAATGGACACACATGTACCAGCGGGGATAATAAAGTGACACCACATAAATACCACCACCAGGAGGGACAAGGACATATATATATAAGAGAAAGCAGGATTTTTTACGTGACTATAAGGATAATGATAGAACCATAGTTCAGCACATAGCGAAAAACACGTATAAAGGGTTGCCTTCTGGATATTGACAATGCTAAATTCCTTGTCGTATAAACAACCCTTTATGAAGCTAAGAACACTGTACGCTGTTTACTTAAGAAGTACCGTAATGGTACGCTATTGACGTAGCGATCGCTCAGCCGTAGGCGAGACGCTCAAGCGTCACGTTCGCTCGCGGCCCAGTGATCACAGGACACGTTATTGGCTATGTCTAGGGGAATGAATCGCTATGGCGTAGCATACGCTCGAGACCACGAGGAGGTCACCAGCAGCGCAGACGCTCACAACGCTATACCTTTATGTTAAAACCTTATACCAATGAAATACACTGAATACCTTAATGTGAGTACAAGGTGTAAATGCAACCTTGTGTAACCTGACTAACTACAGAGCTGCTTGAGCTATCACCGACGCTCAAGTGAACACTTAACACTATAGAAAATGCACAGATACTGGTTTAGGTTCCAAAGCCTATTAACTGTATTATATCTAATATACTTGTAAAAGGGGATAACAGTACAAATGATACACTACAATATAACAGAGACTTCCTAACCACAGAACTAAACAATAAATACAAAAGGACAATACTACTCTGACCTAAATGAAATACAATACAATACTATAATACTATGGGAGATATAAGAGAAAAGAGGAGAGAGAGAGAGAGAGAGAGAGATGGAGAGAAATTGGCTCACAGAAAGACAATGATTACGGAGAGAAACTTACGCACAAAGGGTATGATCGCCTGCACCTCGATATCCAGCTCCCGGCTATCAGCAGATAACCGTTGATGAGAGAGTGAGAGCTGGATGTGGTCGGCCTGCCTATTTATTCCCCACACACAATGCAATCTCCTGGTCCTACAATCCCATTGTCCATTGGCCGAAGGAATTCGGCCCTGCATCATAACAAAAGGTCATAGGGTGATTCATACAGGTGGGCTGTGACGATTTCCAACAGCTCAGGTGGGTGGGAAACTGGGTTTCCCGCCGCATACCTGAGTATGGGTAAATAATAGAAATGGACATAAACTTCTTATGTCCATAACTATTCGCACAAGCGATTAATACGCTCCAAACCAACACCGGAATATTGCTAATTAAATACTCTTCCGATGGGTACCAAACACTGCTGTATGATTCCTGTTAGACCCTTCGTACGATATAAAGAGGGATTCCTCAGCTCTGGGACATTGTATTTTAACCAAACTTTCAGAATCTATCAAAGGGACCATGATCTATAAACTACATTAATTGTGAAAATATGTAACGAATGAGTCGCACGCTACGACCACATAAACTCTACCGTAAATGCGCATACCGCGCCTGCGAGTGCACGCTATTGCGGGTATGCGCCTCCACGGGAGAGCGTACGCACGCGCAGCGCGGACCAGTGTGCGGTGCAAATATGGCAACGTGCATTGAGACATTTTTCTGACTTTGACAGTCCACCCTTTGGCAGTCAATAATAACTGCCACAAAACATTTAAGGAGAAAAATGTAAGTCAGGGGTTAATTGATTTCCATGGTGGGGTAAGGAAGAAGAGAGGAGTAGGTGTGAAAAGGGTATGACCTAGTGAGAAAGTAGAAGCATGTGTGTATGAGTCCATGTTTGGAGGGTCATGTATCATCGTGCCGTACGTGTGGTAAATCAAGCTTCGAGGTATTGCGAAGTATACATTTGAATTCCTTCTTATCCTGTGGTACAGGTCTGTGGATGGGCTGTCAAACTCTACCAAGCTCATTTCGGCTGTGGTTGTAACAAAATGGGGATGCACATTTTAGTTGATGATACATGAATGGGGGAGGTATGTGGTTGCTGATATCTGTGCCTGTATTCCCTATCGACTATGTGTGTTATTACCTGAGGGTTGTAGAGATGAAGATAAAGAACACTTATGGAAAATGCAATGATATTCTATGTCAGGGAAATGTACATCTGTCGTCGAAGTTGTTTTCGGTATCTGTTGAGAGTCGTCTTCTTTGCGCTGTATTGCTCCTTAGGCATGAGCAAATAGCTTTGTCTGAGCCATCAGATTTACAAAAAATGTTGGGCTAGCCTGAGTTTAAAAGTACTAGGGAAACTGGGGATCCATGGCAAAGTTCATCAAGTGTCCATATTTAAAGTTGTCAAATCTTCTTCTTTGGTCAATCCGTTGTCTGTATACATCTCGTCTCGTCAGCTTCCTCGTCCAAGGGGGTCTTTGTATCTTGGAGAAAAGCAGAAAAACAGGTGAAAGAAACGGACCGTATAATCGCATTTTCATCACATTCTGGTTTCTATCATTGGGTCATAAATCAAATCCAGGTTAATTACAGTTTCCTCGCTCCTCAAGCTCATCACTTTTGTACTTTGTTTGCACCTCATTAAAGCCTGCCCGCATCTAAATATCAATCCAATCGATATAACGACACCCAAGATACATAGTAGAAACTTTCCAACATCCATTATGACTCCTTGAGCCCAGTCTCCTAAACCGGAGAACCAATTTCGCGGGTTCAACCATGACACCCAACCAGTCAGCTCATTACCTACAGCAGCAAGGGTGAGATTGTGTTTTCGACGAAATTCCCACTTTAATTGCAGAATATCATCCATCTTTTGGTCTATGACCTCTACCGGATCCTCGGTGCTATTTGTGATATACGTGCAACACTTTATGCCGTACTGTGTTGCCAATGTAACACAATATCCGCCTGTTACTGCTGTAAGATAATTAAGAACCATCCTATGCTGAACTAGTTCTGTTTTATAAGCTTGAAGTTCTCTTCCAGTGTATCTAAACGTGTCATCATACATTTCAGTGATATTATCTAACAAATTGGCGAGTGCGGAAATGTATTTATAATTCATCACTCCTCGAGCGGTGCGAGTGAAATCTAACGCTACCAGAACCTGAATCCCGGTGGATTCATGGATAAGATCAGAGGCCGGATGCTCTAACCTTTCTGACAGTTGTCTTTTAACTCGGTGCTCGTAATGAGTGTGAGTATAAGGAGCTTGGGCACCACGGTGTATGTCCTTCATTTTGTCATGTGTAACAGTCATCACTTCAGGCAATACTTTTCCAATATAACACAATCCTTCAGAGTTTGGGGCAAGCCACTTGTACGCCTTTCTCCCGCATATGAAATATGCATCATCGGGGAGAACATATGGGACGGAGAAGGACATGACCATGTTACAAACCTTCCAGGTGAAATCTCCTGACCCTAATTCTTCCATCTGCCTAATGCACGTATCGGTTTGTACGATATGTGCACAGTATCCTGGTGATACCTCTCCAACTCTAGTAATCCTATTTCCTAAGGTATATCGATACCGGAAAGATTTTCCTCTACTGGCTATGTGGCGTACGAGCTCTGTATCTGTAGGCATTCTATCTGCTCTGTGTGAAAAGGTCATGGTAAGGTTGCTCCATGACACTTCCCAATTTCCCGGTTTTCTGGGATTGGAGATGTTAAAACATATGAGGGACCTATCCACATGGTATTGGTGGAGCTTCAAACTAGGAGGGCTGGAGATGTTAAACCTCCGGTCCACCGGTCTCCCACCACTTAGCTCAAGTACCTCCCCTAACGTTAAAGGAAATGGTACTAGCCCTGATTTACTGTGACCCTGAGGTACTTGAGAGCATACCCAACAATCTGTTTGGTTTAACACGTTACCCACTAGAGAGTGATAGTCACTCAATGGATGCCGGTCCATATGGATATTAAAACTAGATTGGCATTTCTTTATGCATCCATCTTCAACCAGATTATCACAGAGCCTACAGATACAATTTTCTTCAGCTAACAATCCATCACAATTTCTTCTATCGGATCGTTTTCTGATACTCGCCTTTGCTTGTTGGTTTGGTTGATCTTGGAAAACTACGCCTCCATCATCATAATCGGAACCCATTCCAGAACCTCTCTCGACCTCTATGGTACTCTCGCCGGAACAGACTGCTCTGGTCAACATCATGGTTAACATCAAAATCCGGATCACAGTCTCTTGGGGCAAGTCCATCTTTGAGGAGGAAATAGAGAAGAATGAGAAGGGGGAAAAAGACATTTTAAGGGAGAGGGGATGGGAAGTGGAGAAAACAATAAAAGGGAGAGGGGAGTCGACAGCTGCTCTCGATCTTCAAGGCTCAGGTGCCGCCTCAGTCCTCCTGGAACAGACACTCCAGTGATACAACCTCTACCGTCTGTTCCTTGTCACGGGACTTCTCGGGATCAGCAACCTTCTTGCAGTGGGATGAATGGACCCAAGTCTCTTTCTCAGCAACCTTCAATGCTGTGGTGCTAGTCAATAAGACCTGGTATGGTCCTTCCCATCTATCAATAAGACAACCTGAGCGTAGAAAATTTCGTATCATTACATAATCCCCAGGTTCAATGTCATGACAATTACTATCTGGTAAATCAGGAATCACCAACTTCAGATTATCATTTTGACTCCTCAACTGCTTACTCATGTTAATCAAGTATTTTACAGTTACTTCATTGTTACATTTCAAATCATCCTGAGGGTTAATCATGACATGCGGTTGTCGACCAAACAAGATTTCAAAAGGAGACAGATTAAGAGGGGACCTGGGAGTGGTTCTGATGCTATACAAAACAATGGGTAAAGCTTCTGGCCACGTCAATCCTGTCTCTGCCATTACTTTACTCAATTTATTTTTAATAGTGCTGTTCACTCTTTCGACCTTCGCACTCGCCTGTGGACGGTACGGAGTGTGCAGCTTGCTATCAATTCCCATCAACTTACACATTCCTTGAAAGACATCACCTGTAAAATGGGTACCCCTATCACTTTCAATGATTCTAGGGATACCATATCTACATACAAATTCCTGCACAATTTTCTTAGCTGTAAACATAGCGGTATTTGTAGCTGCTGGAAAAGCTTCGACCCAATTCGAGAAAACATCTATACAAACAAGTACATATTTCAAATTTCGACATGGGGGTAATTGAATGAAGTCAATTTGTATTACTTGGAAAGGGCCGCCGGCAGGTGGGATATGGGATGGTTCTGTAGGTATTGCTTTTCCAATATTCCTTCTCAGACAGGTAAGGCATGACATTGCTCTTTTACCCGCATGAGAGGAGAATCCTGGGGCGCACCAGTATGCTCTTACCAATTTGCACATCCCCTCCCTGCCTAGATGAGTCAGCCCGTGAGCTGCTTCAGCCAGGCATGGAAGGTATGCCCTGGGGGCCACTGGTTTACCGTGTCCATCCGTCCAGAGCCCTGAGGACTCCTGGCCATATCCCTTTGCCTTCCAGACTGCTCTTTCCTGTGTGGAACACAAATTCTGCATCTCACACAACTTCTGTGTGTTGATGGTATTAAATACCATCAACTGTGTGGTGTTTGTCCATGTGGGGGTAGCAGCTGCAAGCTTTGCGGCTTCGTCTGCTCGGCTGTTACCAAGGGATACTGGGTCTTGACTATATGTATGTGCTTTACATTTGATAACAGCCACTCTGTCGGGTTCCTGTATCGCTGTTAGAAGCCTTTTTATGTAAGCTGCATGCGCTATCGGTGTACCAGCCGCCGTCATGAAATTTCTGAGCCGCCATAGGGCTCCGAAATCATGGACTACCCCGAAGGCGTATCTAGAATCGGTGTAGATATTGGCAGACTTACCCTTAGCCAATTCACATGCTCTGGTTAGGGCGACCAGTTCAGCAACCTGGGCTGAGTGAGGTGGGCCTAGCGGTTCCGCTTCTATGGTGTCTTGGTCATCTACGACTGCGTATCCAGTACACAAGTCTCCCGAGTCTGACTGTCTGTGACAACTACCGTCCGTGTAGAACGTGAGTTCTGCATCTTCTAGTGGATTGTCACTGATGTCAGGTCTTGCGGTAAAATTTTGGGTCAAATATTCCATACAATCATGTGTATCTTCCTTTGCATTAAATCCTCCTTCCCCACCACTCTCACCTTCCACCCTTTGTGCCTGACCAGGCACACCTGGGAGAAATGTTGCAGGATTTAATGCACTGCATCTCCTTATGGTGATGTTTACTGGGGCCATTAATGCCAATTCCCATCTTGTAAACCTTGCTGATGAGACGTGTCTGGTTTGGGCAGAATTCAATAAGGCAGATACCGCATGCGGTGTATGGATTGTGAGATTGTGGCCTAGCACGACATCTTCACTTTTCGTCACTAGCAATGCTATCGCCGCAACGCTACGCAAGCATGTGGGGAGGGATCGCGCTACCGTGTCTAGCTGAGCGCTGTAGTATGCAATTGGCCTGCTGGCATCACCGTGTTTTTGTGTTAGTACACCTGCTGCGCACCCAGCACTTTCTGTTCCGTATAGTTCAAAGGGTTTCCCATAGTCTGGCATACCTAGTGCTGGTGCCTGCGTTAGACACTGTTTGAGTCTCTCAAATGCTGTTTCGGATTCGTCTGTATGCGAAATCCGATCAGGTTTGTTTGAGGAGACCATTTCCTGCAAAGGTAGCGCCAATATGGAAAACCCTGGGATCCAATTACGGCAATACCCACACATTCCTAAAAACGTCCTGATCTGTTGCTGGGTTTGTGGCAGTGTCATGTCTCTAATGGCTTGGATTCTATCAGCGGTCAGGTGTCTCAGTCCTTGTGTTAGACAGTGTCCCAAATATTTTACCTTAGCTTGGCATAATTGCAACTTGTCTTTGGAAACCTTGTGACCTGTGTCTGAAAGATGAAACAGGAGCTGTTTCGTATCCTTCAGGGATGCCTCCAATGAATCAGAACACAGTAGTAGATCATCTACGTACTGTATCAACACTGATCCATTCCCCGGTTGGAAAGACTGTAAACAATCATGCAAAGCTTGAGAAAATATACTTGGACTGTCTATGAAACCTTGGGGTAACCGAGTCCACGTGTATTGGACTCCTCTGTATGTGAATGCAAACAAATATTGGCTGTCAGGGTGCAGAGGTACCGAAAAGAAAGCGGAGCAGAGGTCAATAACAGTGAAGAATTTGGCAGTGGGAGGAATTTGCATTAGGATGACAGCTGGATTAGGCACTACGGGGAACTGACTCTCAACTATTTTGTTAATCCCCCTTAGATCCTGCACTAGCCTGTAACCCCTCCCCCCACTCTTTTTAACAGGGAAGATGGGACTATTTGCTGTGCTGGACGTTCTTACTAGAATGCCCTGTTGTAGCAAGCGCTCTATTACTGGGAAAACTCCTAACTCCACCTCTGGCTTCAGAGGATACTGTGGGATTTTTGGAGCTATCCTACCATCTTTTACTTGTACAACTACTGGAGCTACGTTTGCCATTAATCCAGTGTCCTGTCCATCTTTTGTCCAAAGCGACTCTGGTATCTGAGATGTCATCTCTTCTACTTGGGATGGATTCCTATTTGTCATAATGGAATGTGACATTAATTTTGATGGGGAGTCTAACATGTCTCGTACTTCCTGAGCGTGATTCTCAGGGATGTCCAAGAATACACCTTCAGGAGTACAATAAATGACGCAACCCATTTTACATAGTAAGTCTCTTCCCAGGAGATTAGTTGGTGCAGATGCAGCCAGCAAAAAGGAATGCTTGGTATGCAAAGGCCCTATTGTAATCTCGGCTGGTTTGCTAACAGGGTAGTGCTGGACTACTCCAGTTACTCCCATGGCTGGAATTGTCCTACCAGTGGTTCTCATGCCCACTGTCGAATTTATCACTGACTTGGCCGCCCCTGTGTCTACAAGAAAGTTTAAAGTTTTACCAGCTACATTGATTGCAATCTCTGGTTCGCTTCCAAGACTGGCAATCAACTTAACTGGCTGCAGATTACAGGTATGGCCACACCCCTATTGGGTATGCTGACCTCCCTGAATCCCATTGGCAGCAACTACTTGTGGGGGAGTTAGCTGGGAACTACCAGAGGCATGCCAATCTCTGTTCGGGGGATATCTTTTTGTTTCCCCTGTATGTGGCTCAAAACTCCGCCTCTGTGGACCCTGCTCCCAATGTCGTGTGTTGTGTTGTTGTCTAGGGGGTTGAAAAGATCTTTGTACATTCTTTGTTCTACATTCTCGTGCATAGTGTCCCGGTCTGTTACAAGAAAAACATGTTATTACACTTGCCTTACCCACAGGATTCGGTGGTACATACGCAGGCTGCCTTGTGGTCAGCGCCTGTATACTTACGGACATCAACTTATCACTTTGCGACTCCCTGTGCCTAGTGATGTTTCTGTCGTGATCAATAGCAGCCTCTCTCAATGTGGACACTGACAGACCTCGCCAGCATGGTTGCGTGGTCTGTACCCTAGCTTTCAATGTTTCTTTCAAACCATCCATCAGTACAGATACTGCTACTTCTCGATGGTTTGGGTTGGTCTTAATGTCTTCTATACCAGTGTACTTTGCCATTTCTAATAGTGCCCGGTGAAAATATTCTGTTGCCGTTTCGGACTCCTTTTGCTTAATGGAAAATATTTTATTCCATTTAACAACGGCAGGGAAATACTCTTTTAGCTGTAAATTTATCCTTTTTACATTATCCTTGTTGTACACGTCTGTAAGCGGTACATCTTTATCCAATGCACAATCAGCTAAAAACTGAGTTGCATCAACATTGGAAGGTAAACAAGCTCTTAGCAGTATCTGCCAATCCTTGTTGTTGGGTTCTACAGTGTTACCTAAATCCCTGATGTATTTTTGGCTAGCAACTAAATCCTTCCTGGGGTCAGGAAATTCGGACACTATTGTTCTTAATTCCATTCTGGAAAATGGAGTGTACATGGCAATGTTCCTTATGGGAGTGGCTCCAGACACATCTGTTTTTCCATTGGGAACTGCTATTACCCTTACAGGAGCAATTCTAACAGCCTCTTCCTGTGTAGATTCTACTGCTTGTTGTGGTACAATTGTTTCAGTGTAGTGCATGGTGCCGTACTTACCCGTTGACACGACCTCACCTATCCCTCCGCTAGGGGCTTTCACTAATCTCGTGGGTGTCGCTGTGCCTACTGTGGTCTCTGCTATGGTGGCTGCAAGAGAGAGAGCTGAAATTGTTGCTGAATCGTCTTCTTGATCACACTCCTGAGGAAGGTTCAAAACAGGGTACAACTTGCACGGGTTAATACTTGCATGAGTTATTTGGTTAACATCATTAACATTTACAGTGTTACTAAGAGTTTGTGTTTTACAACCCAGTGCGTTTCTCTCCGCAATCAACTTCTCTCCTGCAATGTATGGTGGAGGAGGAGCTGTGGCAATCAACTTCCTGACTGCCCCAGATCCTGCCGCCAGAGCCAAACCTCTCTGTATCTCACCTTCCTGGTGCCATAACTGTAAACAATCATGATGCTGAATTCGTCTCTTTGTTGATTTTACGAGACATATCCTCCTCCTTAAATTTTGTAACACTTCTGGACTGAAGCTACCTATTCTTGGGAATTTGTCCCTGTCTTGTACAGTCATTCTCTCCCATTCATCACATAAAACCCCTGTGTGACTACCGTATTTTTCACACATTACATATCGTGCCGACCCAACTGGTCGGTTCTCTGAATCAACCCGAACCGAGGTTGATCGCCCCCTACCTGAACAAATGGCCCCCATAATCTGCAGGCGTTGCTTATTCCTCCTTGGATCTTTATCTCAAGGTTTTCAGCGAACCCTTACAAACAAACCAAGATGTCCTTGGGCAGGCCGGCGGTGGTGGTTTATCAAGTACCCCACTTACTTCTCGCCCACGTTGGCCTGTGCTGCAATCACTGTAACCAGAGCTGCGGTACCCAACCTAGGGCCCCTGTGAACCTTTATTTACTGGGGCGCGTTCCCCAGCAAGTATCGGTTGTTGGATAGTTCCTGAGTGACCAGCGAACTTCCCTTCCAAAAATAAAAAATTACACAAATCACGTCAGAATGTACAAATAGCGTTTGTGACCACTTTACTCTAATGGTATTAGGTCAGATTACTAACTACTGCACACAATTACGTGCGGTCCAATCGTTCAGTACACGAGCACTACTTGTCATGTACTGAAAGACCAATGGAATCGATGTTTCCGGCCGCGATTCCTCCAGCAAGAGCTTATGGCCTATATGGGTTCTGCACCAACACCCCAGGCGTTGTGCCACTGGACTTTTATAGCGGACCTCTTTGTCTATTTTACCTGTTACCTTATGACCTCCTGGTCTGTTACCTTATGACCTCCTGGTCTTGTTCCTTATGACCTCCTGGTCTTGTTACCTTATGGTCCGCTATACTCTAATGCTCAAATATTATTTAACCAGGGATGCCTCCCTAGCCACCGTATATGTCACTTACACGTATGTCCCTTGACGAGTACCCGGCTTTCCTTTTGGTTCCACCTTAAAGTTATATAAACTTTTGTATACAAAACACACTCACTCAACACATGTACACTTTGTTTCTATATCTATTTCTGCGCAGAAATTGTCTTTAGGCCAAAAGTGTTACCAATTAGGAGCAGGATCTGTTAAACTAAATTTCAGATTTTTCCAAAAATAGATTTGCGTTATTTACCGCGTCGCGTTATCTACCGCTGTGCGTTAATTATCGCCTTTGCGTTACTTCACTTTATCACAACTTGAGCTACGTGGGCGTAACCGGACGCTACGTTGCGTAATGAACGCTGCGTGCGTCTGCCTTTGGATTGCGTACGCTAGTCTTTGTTAGTGACACGTGTACGCAATGCAAAGATCCACCGTAACACAATATATACTTTTATCAATGTAAATGATCCCTGATCATCTACCGCAATCCACACTGACTGCCTTATCTCCCAGGCAGATCGTGTGTTGTTCTATACTTTAACTATTACCTTTACTATGAAATAACAGCAAATCTCTTTTTAGCACTTTCTATCAACTATAAAATTGGCAAACAGGAATAGTGATATACGAAAATGAAACAGAAATGCAGATATATGCGTGCGTACGCAAGACAAGAGAAAAATAAACAGTTTTAAAAAGACACAAGCGTTTTGTTCTTACTTCCGGTTACCGGATTCCTTCAGCACTCTTTATCTAAGCGAAGCAGACGCTTATCCCGCCAGCACTATGAGACAATCTCCCACCCTTTGCTGGGGGATAATGTCTGCTGATCTACCTAGTGCAGATATGAGAAGGATAGGACGAGTCCCCAATTGACAATGCTAAATTCCTTGTCGTATAAACAACCCTTTATGAAGCTAAGAACACTGTACGCTGTTTACTTAAGAAGTACCGTAATGGTACGCTATTGACGTAGCGATCGCTCAGCCGTAGGCGAGACGCTCAAGCGTCACGTTCGCTCGCGGCCCAGTGATCACAGGACACGTTATTGGCTATGTCTAGGGGAATGAATCGCTATGGCGTAGCATACGCTCGAGACCACGAGGAGGTCACCAGCAGCGCAGACGCTCACAACGCTATACCTTTATGTTAAAACCTTATACCAATGAAATACACTGAATACCTTAATGTGAGTACAGGGTGTAAATGCAACCTTGTGTAACCTGACTAACTACAGAGCTGCTTGAGCTATCACCGACGCTCAAGTGAACACTTAACACTATAGAAAATGCACAGATACTGGTTTAGGTTCCAAAGCCTATTAACTGTATTATATCTAATATACTTGTAAAAGGGGATAACAGTACAAATGATACACTACAATATAACAGAGACTTCCTAACCACAGAACTAAACAATAAATACAAAAGGACAATACTACTCTGACCTAAATGAAATACAATACAATACTATAATACTATGGGAGATATAAGAGAAAAGAGGAGAGAGAGAGAGAGAGAGAGAGATGGAGAGAAATTGGCTCACAGAAAGACAATGATTACGGAGAGAAACTTACGCACAAAGGGTATGATCGCCTGCGCCTCGATATCCAGCTCCCGGCTATCAGCAGATAACCGTTGATGAGAGAGTGAGAGCTGGATGTGGTCGGCCTGCCTATTTATTCCCCACACACAATGCAATCTCCTGGTCCTACAATCCCATTGTCCATTGGCCGAAGGAATTCGGCCCTGCATCATAACAAAAGGTCATAGGGTGATTCATACAGGTGGGCTGTGACGATTTCCAACAGCTCAGGTGGGTGGGAAACTGGGTTTCCCGCCGCATACCTGAGTATGGGTAAATAATAGAAATGGACATAAACTTCTTATGTCCATAACTATTCGCACGAGCGATTAATACGCTCCAAACCAACACCGGAATATTGCTAATTAAATACTCTTCCGATGGGTACCAAACACTGCTGTATGATTCCTGTTAGACCCTTCGTACGATATAAAGAGGGATTCCTCAGCTCTGGGACATTGTATTTTAACCAAACTTTCAGAATCTATCAAAGGGACCATGATCTATAAACTACATTAATTGTGAAAATATGTAACGAATGAGTCGCACGCTACGACCACATAAACTCTACCGTAAATGCGCATACCGCGCCTGCGAGTGCACGCTATTGCGGGTATGCGCCTCCACGGGAGAGCGTACGCACGCGCAGCGCGGACCAGTGTGCGGTGCAAATATGGCAACGTGCATTGAGACATTTTTCTGACTTTGACAATATATTAATACATGGTTCAAAAAGGACTGTGACCAATATCTTAAAATAGAAAAAATATTATCTAATAAGCTGGTTACTGAAAAATTATTATCTAATGAACCGGCAAAGCTTTATAAGAGCACAGACTTTCACAGGCCATGTACCCAGCCAAGTAAGAAATATATTGGATACAGGTACCAAATATGTGTTATAACACTCACAAAAATTCAAATCCAAAAGGCAAGCTCTATCTAACAAACAGATACACGGAAGCTGCAAAGATCATAGACAAACATCTTATAAATAACAAAGGAGGGAAAGGTTTTCATTCAGCCCCAAAGGAGCCACAGTATTGAGCTCAAAGATCCAGCGTGCCTCCAGCTGTAGTAATTTCCTGTTCCGATCACCTCCTCTTAATATAGGGGGAACATGGTCTATGAGCTTGTATCGCAGAGCAGCCATCGTATGTCGTGCCTCTCTAAAGTGTCTGGCGACAGGCTGTTCCATCTCCTTCCCCTCCAGAGCCTGCCTTATGGCTGATCTGTGTTGCGCTGCCCGTTCTCTGAAGGTGCAGGAGGTCTTGCCCACATAAGCAAGGCCACAGGGACATTTTATGATGTATATTACATACTTGGATGTGCAGGTCAAAACATGTTTGATGGGAATTTTCTTCCCCGAATGAGGGTGTAATACCACTGGACCTATCTCTAAGTACCTGCAAGTAGTACAACCTAGACATTTATATGAGCCAGGTTTCTTAGTTAAAAAATGGGAGCGTAACTCCATTTTTTCTGTCGTGGTGTCATTGTGTACCAACCAGTCTTTCAAATTACGTCCCCTCCGGTGACAATTCAACACTCTGTATTGGTTAAGGGATGGTAGAGATCTATCGGTCTTGACGATTGGCCACAGTTCTCTAACTTTTTTTCTCACTACTGTGCTTGCAGTATTGTAGGTAGTAATTAGCGGTATAACTTTTTCTGGGGTTTTTTCTCTCCGCTGTAGACATTGAGTGCGTGGAAGCGCCAAAGCTTTTCTTTTTGCACTCTCAAGGTCCTTCAACGGATACCCTCTCTCTAGATATTTCCCAATCATTCCATCTAATTCTGATTCGCACTCATCCTGGTCACTGATGATGCGTCTAGCACGAAGAAATTGCGAGAATGGTAATCCCTTTTTCATCGCAATGGGATGGAAACTTTTGGCATGTAACAACGTATTCTTGTCCGTCGGTTTATGATATACAGATGTCTGTAGATGGTTCCCATGTCTTGTAATCTGTACATCCAAGTAATGGATAACGTCAGTGCTACACTCGAACGTAAATTTGATGTTGGCGTCCAGATGATTGATTGTCTGCATCCAATCTTTAAATTCTTCTGGAGTGCCTGCCCAGATGAGTAGCAAGTCATCAATGTAGCGTGTGAAAAGAAGAAGCCGTTCCGAAAAGGTTGGATTTTGAAGAAATAAACGCCTCTCTACACATAGCATATAGGCGTTTGCAAAAGCCGGAGCTACATTGCTTCCCATGGCGCATCCGAGCCGTTGTAGATAAAAATGTCCGTCAAAATAAAAGAAATTACGTGTGAGTGTTTTTTCTAGTAAAGCAAGAAAAAATTCCACATCAGGTCCTGTGTAGATGGAATTACATGACAGTAAAGTTCTCACGGCCTCAATCCCCTCTGAATGTGGGATATTCGTATAAAGGCTCACCACGTCAACACTTGCCAGTGTGCATGTTTCAGGAAGTTGTGTAAGGTTCTGCAATAATAGAAGAAGCTGGGTGGTGTCTAGAAGAACAGTCGGTTCTGCTTGAATTACTGGCTGAAGAAAGCTATCCAAATATTTGGAAATATTACTGTAAAGGGATCCCCGTGCCGAGATAATAGGTCGTCCTGGGGGGGCGTCCCGATTTTTGTGGACTTTTGGCAGCGTATATAGGAGTGGAGTTACAGGGTGGTCCACCGTCAGGGCCTTCAGTGTTTGCTTATCAATAATGGAATTCTGATGGGCTTGCATCAGGATCATATCGATCTCTTGTTTAAACCTGATAGTTGGGTCTGCGCCCAGTTTGCAATACACAGCCTGATCGTTTAGCTGGCGGTACACTTCTGCATTATAAGCTGGTAAGTCCTGTAACACTATAGCCCCACCCTTATCAGCTGCCCTTATGACTACAGATCTATTCTTGCTGAGATCTTGTAGCGCTTGAAACTCCCCTTTTGATAAATTAGGAGAAACTCCGGGTAATCTAGCCGCTTCATAATCAACACCATCTTCCAACATGCGAGCATAACTCTTGATGGCAGCATTGTGAGTTTGTGGCTCAAACATCGACTTAGGCCGTATGGAA
The DNA here is from genome assembly GCF_028390025.1 of Pseudophryne corroboree. NCBI lineage: Eukaryota > Metazoa > Chordata > Amphibia > Anura > Myobatrachidae > Pseudophryne > Pseudophryne corroboree. Next base: position 477,491,636 of record NC_086448.1, on the reverse strand, counting down.
TGTTTACTGGATGTAGCCTCTTCCACTGAATTACTCTTCCCCTAGAATTCTTTGAGTTTAATGTTCCTCTGATGTTTCCAGGAATCTACTTTCCAGTCAAATCGATTAAACTTGGTTATTGGTACAAAGGTTAACCCTTTGTTAAGTAAAGATGATTCATCTGCAGTAAGGACATGAGAGGAAAGATTAATGATGAGATCACTTTTTGGCATTAGTCCTTTTCTCTGCCTCTCCCCCTGCCTGCTCCGCCTCGTTTTGCCGCGGAATCTTTTTTTGGGGCGACCTTTGCCCGTGTCGTAGCCCCTAAAGGGGGTTTACCGGTGTTAGAAGTTGACGCCTGGTCAGAGTCAGTGGCTGAGCTGTCCACAGCTGACCCCTCAGTGTCCGTTAAGAACCTTCTGGTGTTACGTCTTGGGAAAAATCTTTTATTCCTTACTGGGAATTTTCCTGTGGCCCACGGATACACAGTCTGTTCCTCATAATCTTTATTGACGGCTGCCAACTTGGTTTTTTTGTATTTAATTAGCTCTTGCTTATAGGAGTCAATTTTCACCTGTAGCTTTTGCAGCCAGTCTTCCCTAGTATCATTTACTAAAAGATGTTTGGAAGTGCGTTCTATCTCTTTGATTTTTGATGTAGTTTCATTCAGGATTCTGGTGGACTCCTCCACAACCAAGATCATCAGGTCCAGCGAGCATTTGTTTAATACTGCTGCCCACCGTCTACAAAATTCAGGATTTGACCTTCCAATGGTGGGAATGTTCTTTATTCTGAATCCCCTAGGGATTTTGCGTTCCCTGTAGTAATCAGAGATAGTAACGCCGTGTAGGTGATAATCAATCTCCCTCTTGCGTAATTTTAATAAAGCAAAAAAAATGTCCTCTGCAGAATCACCTCCAGCTGCAGACTGGAAGGTGTCTTTTACCAACCGTGCCTCTGCTTCTGACTCCGAAAAACTTAGTAAATCACCCGTGGGTAAACTCACAGGATGAAAACCCAGGGTATTAGACACACCAACTCCTGTTTCCATAACGAATAATCTATGCACTGCAGTGCATTCAACAAGTCCCAACTGGAAAAAACACCACTTTAAATCGTGAAACACACTCACACAAATCCCAGCACTGACGTTATTTATATATCAAGTAGCGTGGTTGCCATGTCAGAAAGATACTTGCATGTCCAAGTCCTCTTTAAACAGCTCTGGGTACGACCGGCACTCCAACAGCACAGGATAGATACCAGGGTGCCCTCCCGTGGCACTACAAGGCCCAGCAAACAAAGTGGAATAAAGGGCGGCACTCCAATGGTTTTAGAAAAAACAGCTCACTGAGGCAGCATAGGTTCAATCAACGTTTCAGGTGTCTTTATTAGCACCTTTCGTCAGGATAACAAAATATAAAACTTACATACCTTATATAACACCAGTGTGTGCAGCAAGCCACGTTCCCCCTGTTTCCGGCACCCGGAGCTGACGTCACAAACGCCGTCCCATACTATGACGTATGGTGTGGGCGGAATAGTAGTCATGGCAACGGCCTTAGGTGCGTGAATGTCACAACACAATTCCACAAGCCGCACTAGCCACGCCTCATGGGCGCGGCTGTTGCCAAGACGATAGGCTATACAAAGCAAAACAAAGCGCCCGGTAACCAGAGCAGGGAGCCCAAGGCAACACCATGTGATGATACCGCATAATATAGCGGATTCTTCACGACAGAAAAAATGGAGTTACGCTCCCATTTTTTAACTAAGAAACCTGGCTCATATAAATGTCTAGGTTGTACTACTTGCAGGTACTTAGAGATAGGTCCAGTGGTATTACACCCTCATTCGGGGAAGAAAATTCCCATCAAACATGTTTTGACCTGCACATCCAAGTATGTAATATACATCATAAAATGTCCCTGTGGCCTTGCTTATGTGGGCAAGACCTCCTGCACCTTCAGAGAACGGGCAGCGCAACACAGATCAGCCATAAGGCAGGCTCTGGAGGGGAAGGAGATGGAACAGCCTGTCGCCAGACACTTTAGAGAGGCACGACATACGATGGCTGCTCTGCGATACAAGCTCATAGACCATGTTCCCCCTATATTAAGAGGAGGTGATCGGAACAGGAAATTACTAGAGATGAGCGCCTGAAATTTTTCGGGTTTTGTGTTTTGGTTTTGGGTTCGGTTCCGCGGCCGTGTTTTGGGTTCGAACGCGTTTTGGCAAAACCTCACCGAATTTTTTTTGTCGGATTCGGGTGTGTTTTGGATTCGGGTGTTTTTTTCAAAAAACACTAAAAAACAGCTTAAATCATAGAATTTGGGGGTCATTTTGATCCCAAAGTATTATTAACCTCAAAAACCATAATTTACACTCATTTTCAGTCTATTCTGAATACCTCACACCTCACAATATTATTTTTAGTCCTAAAATTTGCACCGAGGTCGCTGTGTGAGTAAGATAAGCGACCCTAGTGGCCGACACAAACACCGGGCCCATCTAGGAGTGGCACTGCAGTGTCACGCAGGATGTCCCTTCCAAAAAACCCTCCCCAAACAGCACATGACGCAAAGAAAAAAAGAGGCGCAATGAGGTAGCTGTGTGAGTAAGATTAGCGACCCTAGTGGCCGACACAAACACCGGGCCCATCTAGGAGTGGCACTGCAGTGTCACGCAGGATGGCCCTTCCAAAAAACCCTCCCCAAACAGCACATGACGCAAAGAAAAAAAGAGGCGCAATGAGGTAGCTGACTGTGTGAGTAAGATTAGCGACCCTAGTGGCCGACACAAACACCGGGCACATCTAGGAGTGGCACTGCAGTGTCACGCAGGATGTCCCTTCCAAAAAACCCTCCCCAAACAGCACATGACGCAAAGAAAAAAAGAGGCGCAATGAGGTAGCTGTGTGAGTAAGATTAGCGACCCTAGTGGCCGACACAAACACCGGGCCCATCTAGGAGTGGCACTGCAGTGTCACGCAGGGTGTCCCTTCCAAAAAACCCACCCCAATCAGCACATGATGCAAAGAAAAAGAAAAGAAAAAAGAGGTGCAAGATGGAATTATCCTTGGGCCCTCCCACCCACCCTTATGTTGTATAAACAAAACAGGACATGCACACTTTAACCAACCCATCATTTCAGTGACAGGGTCTGCCACACGACTGTGACTGATATGACGGGTTGGTTTGGACCCCCCCCAAAAAAGAAGCAATTAATCTCTCCTTGCACAAACTGGCTCTACAGAGGCAAGATGTCCACCTCATCTTCACCCTCCGATATATCACCGTGTACATCCCCCTCCTCACAGATTATCAATTCGTCCCCACTGGAATCCACCATCTCAGCTCCCTGTGTACTTTGTGGAGGCAATTGCTGCTGGTCAATGTCTCCGCGGAGGAATTGATTATAATTCATTTTAATGAACATCATCTTCTCCACATTTTCTGGATGTAACCTCGTACGCCGATTGCTGACAAGGTGAGCGGCGGCACTAAACACTCTTTCGGAGTACACACTTGTGGGAGGGCAACTTAGGTAGAATAAAGCCAGTTTGTGCAAGGGCCTCCAAATTGCCTCTTTTTCCTGCCAGTATAAGTACGGACTGTGTGACGTGCCTACTTGGATGCGGTCACTCATATAATCCTCCACCATTCTATCAATGTTGAGAGAATCATATGCAGTGACAGTAGACGACATGTCCGTAATCGTTGTCAGGTCCTTCAGTCCGGACCAGATGTCAGCATCAGCAGTCGCTCCAGACTGCCCTGCATCACCGCCAGCGGGTGGGCTCGGAATTCTGAGCCTTTTCCTCGCACCCCCAGTTGCGGGAGAATGTGAAGGAGGAGATGTTGACAGGTCGCGTTCCGCTTGACTTGACAATTTTGTCACCAGCAGGTCTTTCAACCCCAGCAGACCTGTGTCTGCCGGAAAGAGAGATCCAAGGTAGGCTTTAAATCTAGGATCGAGCACGGTGGCCAAAATGTAGTGCTCTGATTTCAACAGATTGACCACCCGTGAATCCTTGTTAAGCGAATTAAGGGCTGCATCCACAAGTCCCACATGCCTAGCGGAATCGCTCCGTGTTAGCTCCTCCTTCAATGCCTCCAGCTTCTTCTGCAAAAGCCTGATGAGGGGAATGACCTGACTCAGGCTGGCAGTGTCTGAACTGACTTCACGTGTGGCAAGTTCAAAGGGCATCAGAACCTTGCACAACGTTGAAATCATTCTCCACTGCACTTGAGACAGGTGCATTCCACCTACTATATCGTGCTCAATTGTATAGGCTTGAATGGCCTTTTGCTGCTCCTCCAACCTCTGAAGCATATAGAGGGTTGAATTCCACCTCGTTACCACTTCTTGCTTCAGATGATGGCAGGGCAGGTTCAGTAGTTTTTGGTGGTGCTCCAGTTTTCTGTACGTGGTGCCTGTACGCCGAAAGTGTCCCGCAATTCTTCTGGCCACCGACAGCATCTCTTGCACGCCCCTGTCGTTTTTTAAAAAATTCTGCACCACCAAATTCAAGGTATGTGCAAAACATGGGACGTGCTGGAATTGGCCCAGATTTAATGCACACACAATATTGCTGGCGTTGTCCGATGCCACAAATCCACAGGAGAGTCCAATTGGGGTAAGCCATTCCGCGATGATCTTCCTCAGTTGCCGTAAGAGGTTTTCAGCTGTGTGCGTATTCTGGAAAGCGGTGATACAAAGCGTAGCCTGCCTAGGAAAGAGTTGGCGATTGCGAGATGCTGCTACTGGTGCCGCCGCTGCTGTTCTTGCGGCGGGAGTCCATACATCTACCCAGTGGGCTGTCACAGTCATATAGTCCTGACCCTGCCCTGCTCCACTTGTCCACATGTCCGTGGTTAAGTGGACATTGGGTACAGCTGCATTTTTTAGGACACTGGTGACTCTTTTTCTGAGGTCTGTGTACATTTTCGGTATCGCCTGCCTAGAGAAATGGAACCTAGATGGTATTTGGTACCGGGGACACAGTACCTCCAACAAGTCTCTAGTTGGCTCTGCAGTAATGATGGATACCGGAACCACGTTTCTCACCACCCAGGATGCCAAGGCCTCAGTTATCCGCTTTGCAGTAGGATGACTGCTGTGATATTTCATCTTCCTCGCAAAGGACTGTTGAACAGTCAATTGCTTACTGGAAGTAGTACAAGTGGGCTTACGACTTCCCCTCTGGGATGACCATCGACTCCCAGCGGCAACAACAGCAGCGCCAGCAGCAGTAGGCGTTACACGCAAGGATGCATCGGAGGAATCCCAGGCAGGAGAGGACTCGTCAGACTTGCCAGTGACATGGCCTGCAGGACTATTGGCATTCCTGGGGAAGGAGGAAATTGACACTGAGGGAGTTGGTGGGGTGGTTTGCGTGAGCTTGGTTACAAGAGGAAGGGATTTACTGGTCAGTGGACTGCTTCCGCTGTCACCCAAAGTTTTTGAACTTGTCACTGACTTATTATGAATGCGCTGCAGGTGACGTATAAGGGAGGATGTTCCGAGGTGGTTAACGTCCTTACCCCTACTTATTACAGCTTGACAAAGGGAACACACGGCTTGACACCTGTTGTCCGCATTTCTGGTGAAATACCTCCACACCGAAGAGCTGATTTTTTTGGTATTTTCACCTGGCATGTCAACGGCCATATTCCTCCCACGGACAACAGGTGTCTCCCCGGGTGCCTGACTTAAACAAACCACCTCACCATCAGAATCCTCCTGGTCAATTTCCTCCCCAGCGCCAGCAACACCCATATCCTCCTCATCCTGGTGTACTTCAACACTGACATCTTCAATCTGACTATCAGGAACTGGACTGCGGGTGCTCCTTCCAGCACTTGCAGGGGGCATGCAAATAGTGGAAGGCGCATGCTCTTCACGTCCAGTGTTGGGAAGGTCAGGCATCGCAAACGACACAATTGGACTCTCCTTGTGGATTTGGGATTTCAAAGAACGCACAGTTCTTTGCGGTGCTTTTGCCAGCTTGAGTCTTTTCAGTTTTCTAGCGAGAGGCTGAGTGCTTCCATCCTCATGTGAAGCTGAACCACTAGCCATGAACATAGGCCAGGGCCTCAGCCGTTCCTTGCCACTCCGTGTGGTAAATGGCATATTGGCAAGTTTACGCTTCTCCTCCGACAATTTTATTTTAGGTTTTGGAGTCCTTTTTTTTCTGATATTTGGTGTTTTGGATTTGACATGCTCTGTACTATGACATTGGGCATCGGCCTTGGCAGACGACGTTGCTGGCATTTCATCGTCTCGGCCATGACTAGTGGCAGCAGCTTCAGCACGAGGTGGAAGTGGATCTTGATCTTTCCCTAATTTTGGAACCTCAACTTTTTTGTTCTCCATATTTTATAGGCAGAACTAAAAGGCACCTCAGGTAAACAATGGAGATGGATGGATTGGATACTAGTATACAATTATGGACGGACTGCCACGGTTAGGTGGTATAAAAAAACCACGGTTAGGTGGTATATATTATAATAATAATACAATTATGGATGGACGGACTGCCTGCCGACTGCCGACACAGAGGTAGCCACAGCCGTGAACTACCGCACTGTACACTGGTTGATAAAGAGATAGTAGTATACTCGTAACAATTAGGATGACACTATGACGGTATAAAGAATGAAAAAAAAACCACGGTTAGGTGGTAGGTATATAATAATAAATAATACAATTCTGGTCGGACGGACTGCCTGCCGTGTGCCGACACAGAGGTAGCCACAGCCGTGAACTACCGCACTGTACACTGGTTGATAAAGAGATAGTAGTATACTCGTAACAATTAGGATGACACTATGACGGTATAAAGAATGAAAAAAAAAACCACGGTTAGGTGGTAGGTATATAATAATAAATAATACAATTCTGGTCGGACGGACTGCCTGCCGTGTGCCGACACAGAGGTAGCCACAGCCGTGAACTACCGCACTGTACACTGGTTGATAAAGAGATAGTAGTATACTCGTAACAATTAGGATGACACTATGACGGTATAAAGAATGAAAAAAAAACCACGGTTAGGTGGTAGGTATATAATAATAAATAATACAATTCTGGTCGGACGGACTGCCTGCCGTGTGCCGACACAGAGGTAGCCACAGCCGTGAACTACCGCACTGTACACTGGTTGATAAAGAGATAGTAGTATACTCGTAACAATTAGGATGACACTATGACGGTATAAAGAATGAAAAAAAAACCACGGTTAGGTGGTAGGTATATAATAATAAATAATACAATTCTGGTCGGACGGACTGCCTGCCGTGTGCCGACACAGAGGTAGCCACAGCCGTGAACTACCGCACTGTACACTGGTTGATAAAGAGATAGTAGTATACTCGTAACAATTAGGATGACACTATGACGGTATAAAGAATGAAAAAAAAAACCACGGTTAGGTGGTAGGTATATAATAATAAATAATACAATTCTGGTCGGACGGACTGCCTGCCGTGTGCCGACACAGAGGTAGCCACAGCCGTGAACTACCGCACTGTACACTGGTTGATAAAGAGATAGTAGTATACTCGTAACAATTAGGATGACACTATGACGGTATAAAGAATGAAAAAAAAACCACGGTTAGGTGGTAGGTATATAATAATAAATAATACAATTCTGGTCGGACGGACTGCCTGCCGTGTGCCGACACAGAGGTAGCCACAGCCGTGAACTACCGCACTGTACACTGGTTGATAAAGAGATAGTAGTATACTCGTAACAATTAGGATGACACTATGACGGTATAAAGAATGAAAAAAAAAACCACGGTTAGGTGGTAGGTATATAATAATAAATAATACAATTCTGGTCGGACGGACTGCCTGCCGTGTGCCGACACAGAGGTAGCCACAGCCGTGAACTACCGCACTGTACACTGGTTGATAAAGAGATAGTAGTATACTCGTAACAATTAGGATGACACTATGACGGTATAAAGAATGAAAAAAAAACCACGGTTAGGTGGTAGGTATATAATAATAAATAATACAATTCTGGTCGGACGGACTGCCTGCCGTGTGCCGACACAGAGGTAGCCACAGCCGTGAACTACCGCACTGTACACTGGTTGATAAAGAGATAGTAGTATACTCGTAACAATTAGGATGACACTATGACGGTATAAAGAATGAAAAAAAAAACCACGGTTAGGTGGTAGGTATATAATAATAAATAATACAATTCTGGTCGGACGGACTGCCTGCCGTGTGCCGACACAGAGGTAGCCACAGCCGTGAACTACCGCACTGTACACTGGTTGATAAAGAGATAGTAGTATACTCGTAACAATTAGGATGACACTATGACGGTATAAAGAATGAAAAAAAAACCACGGTTAGGTGGTAGGTATATAATAATAAATAATACAATTCTGGTCGGACGGACTGCCTGCCGTGTGCCGACACAGAGGTAGCCACAGCCGTGAACTACCGCACTGTACACTGGTTGATAAAGAGATAGTAGTATACTCGTAACAATTAGGATGACACTATGACGGTATAAAGAATGAAAAAAAAACCACGGTTAGGTGGTAGGTATATAATAATAAATAATACAATTCTGGTCGGACGGACTGCCTGCCGTGTGCCGACACAGAGGTAGCCACAGCCGTGAACTACCGCACTGTACTGTGTCTGCTGCTAATATAGACTGGTTGATATTTAAAGAGATATTAGTAGTATACAACAATACTATACTGGTGGTCAGGCACTGGTCACCACTCCTGCAGCAAAAGTGTGCACTGTTAATTAATATAATTGTACTCCTGGCTCCTGCTAACAACCTGCAGTGCTCCCCAGTCTCCCCCACAATTAATTATAAGCTTTTAATTTATACATTGATGACTGTGCAGCACACTGGGCTGAGCTGAGTGCACACAGACTGAGTCACACTGTGTGACTGACTGTGCTGTGTATCGTTTTTTTTTTCAGGCAGAGAACGGATATAGCAGAGAGAAGTGAACGGATATATTATTATTATATTAAATAAAAGTTAACTAGCAACTGCACTGGTCACTGACTGTGGTAAACTAACTCTGTCTGCGACTCTGCACAATCTCTCTCTCTCTATCTAATCTATCTCTATTCTAATGGAGAGGACGCCAGACACGTCCTCTCCCTATCAATCTCAATGCACGAGTGAAAATGGCGGCGACGCGCGGCTCCTTATATAGAATCCGAGTCTCGCGATAGAATCCGAGCCTCGCGAGAATCCGACAGCGTCATGATGACGTTCGGGCGCGCTCGGGTTAACCGAGCAAGGCGGGAAGATCCGAGTCGCTCGGACCCGTGAAAAAAAACATGAAGTTCGGGCGGGTTCGGATTCCGAGGAACCGAACCCGCTCATCTCTAGAAATTACTACAGCTGGAGGCACGCTGGATCTTTGAGCTCAATACTGTGGCTCCTTTGGGGCTGAATGAAAACCTTTCCCTCCTTTGTTATTTATAAGATGTTTGTCTATGATCTTTGCAGCTTCCGTGTATCTGTTTGTTAGATAGAGCTTGCCTTTTGGATTTGAATTTTTGTGAGTGTTATAACACATATTTGGTACCTGTATCCAATATATTTCTTACTTGGCTGGGTACATGGCCTGTGAAAGTCTGTGCTCTTATAAAGCTTTGCCGGTTCATTAGATAATAATTTTTCAGTAACCAGCTTATTAGATAATATTTTTTCTATTTTAAGATATTGGTCACAGTCCTTTTTGAACCATGTATTAATATATCCAGAAGGCAACCCTTTATACGTGTTTTTCGCTATGTGCTGAACTATGGTTCTATCATTATCCTTATAGTCACGTAAAAAATCCTGCTTTCTCTTATATATATATGTCCTTGTCCCTCCTGGTGGTGGTATTTATGTGGTGTCACTTTATTATCCCCACTGGTACATGTGTGTCCGTTTGAAATATCTCTCGGTCCATTGTGCTCTATGTGGGAAGAATCCGCTATATTATGCGGTATCATCACACGGTGTTGCCTTGGGCTCCCTGCTCTGGTTACCGGGCGCTTTGTTTTGCTTTGTATAGCCTATCGTCTTGGCAACAGCCGCGCCCATGAGGCGTGGCTAGTGCGGCTTGTGGAATTGTGTTGTGACATTCACGCACCTAAGGCCGTTGCCATGACTACTATTCCGCCCACACCATACGTCATAGTATGGGACGGCGTTTGTGACGTCAGCTCCGGGTGCCGGAAACAGGGGGAACGTGGCTTGCTGCACACACTGGTGTTATATAAGGTATGTAAGTTTTATATTTTGTTATCCTGACGAAAGGTGCTAATAAAGACACCTGAAACGTTGATTGAACCTATGCTGCCTCAGTGAGCTGTTTTTTCTAAAACCATTGGAGTGCCGCCCTTTATTCCACTTTATATATATATATATATATATATATACATGAGATATTCGGCACTCACTGCTTATTCAGAAAGTACAGCCTGCCGGGGGCCCTCCGCAGCAAACAGCATAAAGTATACACACAGATGTCGGCGTCACTCACGGGCTTTTCAAAGCCAAAAGACCAGACCAGTCAATTAGCGCTTAACGTTTCGGTGTATTTCAACCGTCTTCAGAAGCATAATAATACAAACACATGAACAAATATTTATACATGAGTAACTCACCACACGTGCATGTTCCACGGAGCCCCAGGAATAGATTTCCGGTGACGTCATCCCACACTGACAAGCCTGCCCAACAGATGACGACTTCCGGCCGAGTGCATCATCACCATAACAACCAGTGTATACAATGCTGAATACTGTTCTTGCAACGAATCACTGTACAACTATACAATAAAAACGTTTTAAATACAGCACAATCTCCTGACATAATTGCAAGGGCAAAAAATCGGATAGATTACAGAATTTAAGACGATTAGAAACACCACCACGTTTAGATAGGGGTACATGATCAAGCATTTTATACCGTAAAGATGATAAATTATGTTGATGCTCTTTAAAATGTTTCGCAACGGGCTGATCAATTTGTTTCCCCTCCAAAATTTGTTTTATGGCACTACGATGCTGAGACATCCTTTCTTTAAATTGACAAGTGGTCTTGCCAATATAATATATTCCACATGGACATCGTATACAGTAGATGACAAATCTACTAGTACATGTGAGGACATGAGAGATCTTGATTTGTTTACCAGAATGGGGATGTAAGATATAGTCACCCGTTTCAAGATATAAACAAGTGGTACATCCAGTACACTTATAATTGCCGGGTTTTCTTGTAAGGAATGTGTGCTTAGGCCCAGATAAAAAATGAGAGATGTCTGCATGAACGACCATATCTCTAATATTACGACCTCGTTTATAACATGGAAGTAATTTATGTGTGGCCAGACTCGAAAGATCAGGGTCTGCTTGTATCACTGGCCAAACACGTTTAGCCGTACCCACTATCTTATGGCTAGAGGTAGTGAATTTAGTAACACAGACCATCGCTTGATCTATTTTCTTTTCTTTCTTAGAAGCAGACACTAATGGCTGAGCTAATGCGCGTTGCATTGCCTGCTGTAACAACCTATTTGAGTATCCTCTCTGTTAAAATTTTTGTGTTAATTTATGCATTTGGATTTTTTTTATCTTGTATCAAGTCAATACATCCACTTGGCCTCCTTTTGTAAGAGTAAACGTCCACGGTCACCACCCTGGCTTGTTTTAGGGATGTGGTCTATAATCATACTTTTCAGAGAAGCAACCTGATGACCTGTCTCCAAGAAATGTCTTGCTACCGGCTTATCACTCTGTTTATTTATCCAGGCTTGTCGAATGGACAGACGGTGATTGGCCATTCTCTCACAAAATGTTGTGGTAGTCTTTCCCACATAATAAAGCCCGCAAGGGCATATCAAGATGTATATGATATGAGTGGTTAAACATGTAACATAATGCTTGATGGGTATTTTCTTCCCATTGTGGGGATGTGCAAAGGTCTTTCCTACCAACATGCCATTACACGTCGTACACCCATGGCAGCGATAACAGCCTTGTTTTTTGTATTAAGCCAAGTCTGTTGTGCATTGATGTCAAAATGTTTAGTGGGTTGCATTAATAATTGCTTTTAATTAGGTCCTCTTGAATAGGAAATCAATGGTTTATTGCTGATCTGTTTGAATGCTTTATCTGTGCCTACAATTGGCCAGTTTTTCTTAACTGCCCGTGCGAAAGCTGATGCATTTACCTCATACTGAGGGGTGACCACCATCCGGTTAGTAATTTTCGACGTTTTCTCCTTATGTCCTTGAGTGATAATATATCTCGCTCTTTTGAGTGCCCTTTTAATTATCCCAGGTGTGTATCCTCTCTGTTCAAATTTCACAGCCATTTCACTCAATTGTGCCTCTGCCAATTCATTTTGGGTATTATTTCTAAGAACCCTGAGGAACTGGGAGATAGGGAGTCCATCCTTCAAGGATTTTGGATGGTGACTTGTAGAATACAATAATGTATTTCTATTGGTATCCTTTCGATAAAGTTTTGTGCCTAATTTGTTATTCTGACAGAATATAGATACATCAAGAAATTCAATCTGGTCGGACTGGATATTATACGTGAAACGAATTGGAGTGTCAAGGCAGTTCAGTGTGTTCACCATATCAATGAAACTGTCTCTAGTATTCCCCCAAATGATAAAAATGTCATCTATGAATCTATAATAGTGCAGAATGCTGGGACCGAAGGCAGGATAGATGTACCTTTCCTCATATTGCGTCATAAAAATATTTGCATATGCCGGCGCCAAATTAGAACCCATCGCGATCCCAGCATTCCGCACATAGAACGACTCCCCTTATTGGAAATGATTCAAAGTGAGAAAAGTCATAATTATCTCAAATAAAAACTCAATTGGTGGACCAACAAAATCAACATCCAATACTGCTCGTCTTACTGCATCTACCCCCGCCTCATGCGGTATCACTGTATACAGAGATGAAACATCCATTTTTGCAAATACACAGTGCTGCATAGATAGATCTATCTCTTTAAGTCTGTTGAGAAAGTCCCCTGTATCCTGGATATAGCTCCTGCTACTCACAACAATAGGTTGAAGCAAGAAATCTATATATTTTGCAAGTGGTTGTAAAACCGATCCTTCAGCAGAAACTATCGTCCGGCCTGAGGGTCTATCAACAGATTTATGAATCTTAGGAATGCAGTACATGATGGGAAATACCGGATTTTCAACCATCAACAATGAAACCAATCTCTCATCCAGCCAGTTATTTTTTAAACCCAACTTTAACAGTTCATCAACCTTTTTCTTGATTTCACACATAGAATTATGTGTAATTTTCCTATATGTTTGACTATCTGCCAATTGAGACCTCACGTCAACATCGTAATACAGGACACCTCCCCCTTTATCCGCATTGCGGATAACTATTTCTTGGTTGGCCTGTAATGACTTAATGGCCTTCTGTTGCTCTGGACTGATATTGCGATAATGACGCAACGCCTTTGTCATCTCTATAAAGTCACTCTCCACCATTCTTAAGAATGTTTTTATACTTGGATTTGTACTTGATGGGTCAAAATTGATTGGGTTTGACAATCCACAAGAATTTCCATCTGTAATTGTAGACTGTGCGTCCTTGAAAAATTCCCTCAACCGCAATTTGCGGCCCATTTTGTACAAATCCACCTGTGCATCAAAGGATTCACGTGTAAATGTGGGGACAAACGGGAGCCCCAGTGCCAGTAATGATAATTCTGCCCCAGTCAACTCATACTGAGACAGATTGAAAACATTATTAGCCATTATTTCTTTCTTGCCCTTCTTCCTGTGCCCCCACTTCTTTGTTTCTTGCCTCCTGTGTCTATAGGGTCCACTGTCACCCCTAAAAAAGCTTGCCCACTTGGTGGCAATGATTCATTACTCTTAGCTTCTGAAGAGGAATATGAGTAGTCCACTGAAAAAGGCACCCTGTTTTTACGGTAGTGCATACGCTGTCTGGGGACCCTACTGGACTCACCAGTTAACCACCTATATACCGTGTGATTCTTATAATCATTTTGCACTGTTTCCAATTTATTATTTTTGAAGGTAATTAGCTCCCCTTTATATTTTTCAATTTGTGCTGTTAATTTATCCAACCATTTATCACTTTTATCATCAGTGAGTTTAGTCAGAGATTGCTCTCTGAACACCTCCAGGTCAGTCCTTGTCCGAACTTGTTCCTGCCCTACTTCTTCCACCACCAATAAGATCTAACGAGCACTTATTAGGAACTCTGCACTACTTACTGCAGAATTTTGGATTGGTGCGGCCTATGGTGGGAACATTATGTATCCTGAAACCTCTTGGGATCTTTTTTTGGCGGTAATAGTCAGACAAAAACTGACCGTGGAGGACCAAATCAACCTCTCTTTTACTAAGACGTAGTAGTTTGTAGTAAAGATCTAAAGCACTGTCTGCTGGTATTTGACCAAACTCCTCTTGTTCAAACAGCACTCTCTCAGCATCCTCATCTGTCAAACTAATCTGAGCATTTTCCGCATTGGCCAATAATTGATCATCCAATAACCGAACCCCCTGAGACATAGTACAACCACACGACCAAAGTATTATAAAGAAAAGAACTTCGGCCACATCCCAATCCCAGTCTGACCAGACCGAAGAACATGCACCACATACAAATCTAGGATTTTTTTATCTTATATAGAAATATTAACAAACATATATATGTATATGTATGTATAATATATATATATATATATATATATATATATATATAAAATAAGCTGGCACAATATTAATCTGGGGTAGCTCAGAAAGCTTATACTGACCTATTGTACCTGAGCATCAAGCTACTTCTTATTCCCATCTAAAGACCACTATACTTGCTAGAATAGGGGTGAAAGGACCAAGGAATGTTTAAAGGTTGCATGACTGGTGTTTTATGCTGTACCTTCAGAAGCACCCCGAATCCAGCTAGCAGAATTGGCCTGACTGGGTAAAGCCAGAGGCTAATACAGTGAGTTATGTAGTGAAAATAGTGGCCATTGATCACGGTTACAAGGTTTGGCTAACCCCCAGACCTTTGAGGAATTGGCTACAGTTATCAAGCAGTACATCACATTAGGGAACATGATAAAAAAGGCAAATACCTGGGGTCTAATGGAAGCTATCATAAGAAACCCTTGGTAATCTGTTATGAATGTGGGGTGCCTGGGCATATTCTTTGTGACTGCCCAAAGTATTTTGAACCCATGCACTACATGAAAGGCAAAGTGGCCAAACCAGCTATAAGTATGTGCACCGGGCTTTCCTCACCTAAAAGTCAACCTTTTTCCAAGTGGCAGTACACATTGAGGGTTGATAAGTTTGGGACCTTGTGGATAACAGGAGTGAACTTTCCATCATGTCAAATGGTTTGTTCCGAGATGAGTGGATCATCTGTTACCACCTATAAGGGTGCTTGGTGTACATGGAGCCATTCCCTAGTAGAATTTTTCTATTAATTAACAAATGAGTCCCACACATAGTGGTTATGGTGGACCCAAAATCTCTGTAACTATTGATAGTGGTATGGGATTTTCCCTTACTAAAAGAAATATTGGTCAGCAGGCCAATGAAGACCACCAAGCGACTGACTGGCATAATTTGTCTCTCCCTGTGCATCAAGGCATGGAAACCAAAGAGTATGATAGACTGAGTAACCATTCCGGAGAGGGAAACTCTGCTGACATATTGTCTCACTCCATGACCAGGAATAATGAAACCCGTAATGGTCACAGAACAACCGGAGGACAGTAGTCCGAAAGATGATTGGTCTTCTACTGACAAGGATGTGTCCTTGTGGGACTTTGCCCATGATCAATTAAATAATAGTAACCTAGTCAATGCTTAGGTGTTGTAGAAGTAAATGGCAAAATAGAGAATGCCTTGCTTTCAGAAGGCACAGAATATTTTATATTGAAGAATACTGTAATTTATTGTAATGTGTAGCCTATATACAAGGGAAAAGAGTGGAACAGCTGTTTCCTGAATGCATGTACCATTTGTCCCCAAGGCTGCTCACAAGCAGCTCTGGTGAGGGCATTTAGGGGAGGAGAAACCTTCCAGCAGATACAATATACAGATGGAGCCGTACTCATCTAGTGCGGCTTCATCGCATACGAATGCTCCCGGCGTGACAAGGCGATCTGAGAACCAAGTCACACCAGGAGCACACAGAGATGCTCTCATTCTAGTGAATGGGGCATGTGCACATCACGGACGCGTGTGCACACCAAATACGGCAGTAGGCGCGCCCGGGCAGGCACACCAAGGCACAGACGGAGCCACAATTAGCATGGCTCCATCTGTAGGTTCTTTTGCCTTGTATATACTTCACAGTAAATAACTATAGCCAGGAATGTCCTGTTTGCCAGAGGACAGCTCCCAGACCCCAGTTTAAAGCTTCATTTTGCCTGTGACTGTCATTTCCATTCCATTTAAATGGATTGGAAATGATTTGAATGGTCCAGTTGAGAAGTCAGCTCGGGGTCACCACTGCATACTGGTGATATTAGATTATGCTACTAGATATACCAAGGCAATCCAACTAAGAAATATTAAATCTAGTACTATTGCTCGCGAGCTGGGAATGCTTTATACCAATTTGGGCATACCTGAGGAGGTTCTTATTGATGAAGGAACTCCTTTTATGTCCAAATTAATGAAAGGCTTGTGTCAGTTGCTGGAAGTAGAGAAAGTAAAAACTTCAGTATATCATCTCCAAACCACTCATCTAGTAGAGAGATTTAAGCAGACTCTCAAGCAAATGATTAGACGGGCCAAAAACCAAGACAGTTAAGATTGGGACATACTGTTGCCCTATTTAATGTTTGCAATATGAGAAGTGGCACAAGTTTCTACAAGATTTAGCACATTTAAACTCCTGTATGGGAGACAACCCCAGGCAGTGCTAGACCTGTTAAAAGAGAGTTGGGAACAACAAACAGTTCAGGAACCAAATGTGGTACAGTTTGTGCCATATATGTACAGCTAGTTAAGACTAGAGTTGTGCGGTGAACACTTTTCGTGTTTTGTGTTTGGATCTGGATCTCCACTCGTGTTTTGGATCTGGATAGGTCTTGCCAAAACCACCATTTCGGGTTTTGGTTTTGGATCTGGATGATTTTTTTAAAAACAAAAACATCTAAAATCACAGAATTTGGGAGTGATTTTGATCCTACACAGGGCCGTCTTTATGTATGGGCTCAATGGGCTCTTGCCCAAGGGCCCCAGGACTGTAAGGGCCCTAGGCTGATAGCTGAGGGTCCCCTCTTTCCAGGGGTACCAGATTTTTGAAAATCGGCCCTGGGGAACCGGAGATATCTGACTTCAAAGCAGTGGTCCCCATCAAAGCCTGTTAATTGCTTTTCCCAGACAGATATCTCAGGTTCTGTCTAACTTAGAGAGTTTCTGATGGTATACTGCAAAGGTTGGGGCTCTCCTCTTTCAGTGGACACTGGCAGCTTGTCTCTACTATGCCCAGAACCAGAGATATCAGCCATCAAGCAGGTGGTCCCTGCTCCAGATCCACACGCCTGATATGCAGTTTTATATTTTTATTGGTGGATTGCTCTGGCTCCTGAACTCTGATCCCCAAGTCCCCAGTACCTCCTGAAAGGGAGGCTCTATAGCTTTTTTTTTATCCCATTCAATGCTACGAAATCAATTTCCAGGAACTTGAGATATCTGCAGTCAAGCAAGCTGCCCTCCCACCAGAAAATGATGAATATTAAGCCCATTCCACTATCCACCCCTCCCCTACGTATGAAACACCCCCTAGCACCCTGGAAGTCATGTACCAGGGCCCCTTCATTCAGCCCAATGCACCCTTCTACAGTTTAGTGCTCTACCTCCTGCCCTATCTGTGCAGTAAAGGAGTAATTAGTAGAAATTACTGCCCCAGGTCCTACATGCTGAGCGGAAGATAGAACACCCCCTACCGCCCACGGGACATCAAAGCTGTCGCTGATAGCACCCCTAACACTGGAAGACGGGTAGGGGGCCCAGTGCGTTGCTGTGCCCAGGGGCCTACACTACTGTTAAGACGGCCCTGATCCTACAGTATTATTAACCTCAATAACATTCATTTCCAGTCTATTCTGAACACCTGACACCTCACAATGGGCCTAATTCTGAGTTGATCGCAGCAGCAATTTTGTTAGCAGTTGGGAAAAACCATGTGCAGTGCAGGTGGGGCAGATATAACATGTGCAGAGAGAGTTAGATTTGGGTGGGGTGTGTTCAAATAGAAATCTAAGTTGCAGTGTAAAAATAAAGCAGCCAGTATTTACCCTGCACAGAAACAAAATAACCAACCCAAATCTAACTCTCTCTGCAAATGTTATATCTGCCACCCCTGCAGTGCACATGGTTTTGTCCAACTGCTAACAAACTTGCTGCTGCGATCAACTCAGAATTACCCCCAATATTATTTTTAGGCCAAAATGATGCACAGAGGTAGCTGGATGACTAAGCTAAGCGACATAAGTGTGCGGCACAAACACCTGGCCCATATAGGAGTGGCACTGGAGTGGCAGTTTTAAAAACTAGGCCCCAAAGAGCACATAATGCAAAGAAAAAAGAGGCGCAATGAAGGTGCTGGATGACTAAGCTAAGCGACACAAGTGGGCGGCACAAACACATGGCCCATCTAGGAGTGACACTGCAGTGTCAGACAGGATGGCAGATTTAAAAACTAGGCCCCAAAGAGCACATAATGCAAAGAAAAAAAAAGTGGTGCAACGAGATAGCTGGATGACTAAGCTAAGCGACACAAGTGAGCAGACAAACACCTGGCCCATCTAGGAGTGGCACTGCAGTGACAGACAGGATGGCAGTTTTAATAAATAGGCCCCAAAGAGCACATAATGAAGAAAAAAAAAAAAAAAGAGGTGCAAGATGGAATTGTTCTTGGGCCTCCCAGCCACCCTTATGTTGTATAAATAGGACATGCATACTTTAACAAACCAATAATTTTAGCAAATTGGTCTGCCCACATGACTGTGGCTGAAATGATTGCTTTGTTTGGGCCCCCACCAAAAAAGAAGCAATTAATCTCTCCTTGCACAAACTGGCTCTACAGTGGCAAGATGTCGTCCTCATCCTCAGATTCCCTTACCCCCTTCAGTGTTTACATAATCATCCTCACAGAGAGATAATATTAAAACACAACCACATCATTTATTTGTCAGTGGACTACTTACGTTATTACCCAAAGTTTCTGAACTTGACAATGACTTATGATGAATGCGCTACAGGTGATGTATAAGAGAGGATGTTCCTAGGTGGTTAACGTCCTTACCCCTACTTATTATGGATTGACAAAGGCAACAGATGGCTTGACACCTGTTGTCCGGATTTGTGGAGAAATGATTCCACACTGAATAGGTGGCTTTTTTGGTATTTTGCCCAGGCATGGCAATGGGCTTTTTCATCCCATGGCCCACAACTGTCTCCACTGTTGCCTTATTCAAACAAACCACATCACCATCAGAATCCTCATCGTCAACTTCCTCCACAGCGCCAGCTACACCCATATCCTCCTAATTCTGGTATACTTCTACAGTGACACCCTCAATCTCAATATCAGCAACTGGACTGATGGTACTCCTACCAGCATGGGGCATGCAAATGGTGGAAGGAGCCTCCTCTTGCCATACAGTGTTGTGAAGGTCAGGCCTAGACATTGCAACCACAGACGCCCCTGTAATTTTACAGCATACAAGACAGGGCCAGTGTACATTGATTTTCACTGCACCCTAGAATTATTACAGCATGCAAGAAAGGGCCAGTCTACATTGATTATCACTGCACCCTAGAATAATTACAGCATACAAGAAAGGGCCAGTCTACATTGATTATCACTGCACCCTACAATAATTACAGCATACAAGACAGGGCCAGTGTACATTGATTGTTACTGCACCCAGAGCCGGCCCTAACCAATATGATGCCCTAGGCAAGATTTTGGCTGGTGCCCCCCTAGCACCACCGCTGGTTCCGCCTCTGACCTTGCACCTCTTTCCCAGCACCATCACCCCTCACCCATAACAGTCCTTATTTTGGGGTTTGTACCCCCTATATTTTAAATAGGAACAGTTCGCACATTTGGCGCACAGCCCAAAAAGGGGTGTGATTTTGATGGCAAGGGGCATGGCCACACAATAGTAACCCCAATTCCAATTACGCCACACAGTACTGCAACTTTATTCACATTTTATCATGCAATAGTGTCCATAATTCATATTACATCCCACAGTAGTATCACTTTACCTTATAAACGTTACTCCTCACAGTAGAGCCCCTTATTCACATTACATCACACTGAATTGCTCCTTATTCACATTACACCACACCCTATTGCTCTTTATTCACATTAGATGAAACAGTAGTGTCCTTTCTATACGCAACGCCACATAGTAGAGCACCTTATACACATAATGCCACACATTAGTAATGCATTTATACACATAATTCCACACAGTAATGCCCCTTACACATATGAGACACATTATTAATGTCCTTATAAACATAATTCGCCTTAAACATTATGACAACCTTTATTAATGCCCTTTTACACATAATGTCCCTTACACATATGCCGCACATTATTAATGCCCTTATACACATAATGACATGTATAGTGCCCCCTACACATTTGCTGCACATTATTAGTGCCCCTATACACATAATGACACACATACAGTAGTACCCTGTTACACATATGCCGCACATTATTAATGCCCTTATACACGTAATGACATGTATAGTGCCCCCTACACATTTGCTGCACATTATTAGTGCCCCTATACACATAATGACACACATACAGTAGTACCCTGTTACACATATGCTGCACATTATTAATGCCCTTATACACGTAATGACACACAGTGCCCCTTACACATATGTTGCACATTATTAATGCATTTTTACATGACACACATAATGCTCCTTACACATATCCCGAACACTACTGCACAACCAACCCACTCACATGCACACAGCACTCAAACTGCCACTAACACTGTGACCTCTGCCTCTGCTTGGATACAGATGTGTCCTCGCAAATCTTGCATCAATGCTAACGTCGGGCACCTTTTTTTATGAAAATGCATCTTATTTGCAATGCATTGGTATGTGGCTAGGATGCACAAGCAGCTTCTGCTGATTAAAATGATATGCTGCATGCCTATATACTGTGTGAGACTGTGGCTGTATCTGCATATGAAATGCTACACACAGAATACAGGCATGCCGCATATCATTTTAATCAGCAGAAGCTGCTGATGCCCCTAGGCATATCAAATGCCCTAGGCAATTGCCTAGTTTGCCTATAGCTATGGCCGGCTCTGACTGCACCCTAGGATAATTACAGCATACAAGACAGGCCCAGCGTAAATTGATATTCACTGCACCCAGGTATAATTACAGCATACAAGACAGGGCCAGTGTACATTTATTTTCACTGCAACCTAGAATTATTACAGCATACAAGAAAGGGCCAGTGTGCATTGATTATCACTGCACCCTAGAATAATTACAGCATACAAGAAATGGCCAGTGTGCATTGATTTTCACTGCACCCTAGAATAATTACAGCATACAAGACAGGGCAAGTGTAAATTGATTTTCACTGCACCCAGGAATAATTACAGCATACAAGAAAGGACCAGTGTACATTGATTTTTACTGCACCCTAGGATAATTACAGCATACAAGACAGGGCCAGTGTACATTGATTTTCACTGCACCCAGGAATAATTACAGCATACAAGAAAGGACCAGTGTACATTGATTTTTACTGCACCCTAGGATAATTACAGCATTCAAGACAGGGCCAGTGTACATTTATTTTCCCCTACACCCCTGAATTTTTACAACATACAGGTCCAGTGTAATGTTATTTGAACAGCAACACCCCTATATTTTACAGCATACGAGAGCAGTGTGCTTTTAATTTTTAACAAGTGCACCTCTGAATTTTTACAACATACAGGGCCAGCTGCACCACTATATTTTACAGCATACAGCAGGGTGCTTTTAATGTTTAACTACACCCCTGAATTTTACAACATACAGGGCCAGCAGCATCCCAATATTTTACAGCATATAGGAGCAGTGTGCTATTAATTTTTAACAACTATACCCCAGAATATTTATTGCATACAGGGCCAGTGTAATGTTATTTGAACAGCAACACCCCTATATTTTACAGCACACAGCAGTATGCTTTTCATTTTTAACTGCACCTCTGAATTTTTACAACATACAGGGCCAGCAGCACCCCTATATTTGAAAGCATACAGGAGCAGTGTGCTTTTAATTTTTAAAAACTACACCCCTGAATTTTTATAGCATACAGGGCCAGCAGAACCCCTATATTTTCCAGCATACAGGAGGCCAGTGTCCCTTCATCCTATAAAACACAGTGACAGTCAGGACAGCAACACCCATGTACAGCTGCAGCAAATGAAACACCAGTGACAGCCAGGACAGCACCCCCAACACAGCAAAGGTACACCACAGTGACTGCAGCAGCACCCCTACAGAGCACACACTAACCCCACCCGATGCCACCACCCACAGAGAGATAGAGGTCTGTCTCCCTCACTCTCCAAGTCCACAGTGAAAATGGCAGCGATGCGCAGCTGTCTATATGGAATCATAATCTCGTGAGAATCAGACAGCGGGAAGATGGCGTTTTGCCTCGTCCTGGTTTCCGAGTCTGGCGGGAAGTCCTGAGCCAGTCTAGGATCCGGGCTCGGGATGTGATGTTTGGTTCTTAGGGAAATAAGTCCCAAAGGTTAAACAACAAATGGACCAAGCCCAATAGTGACAAAAATGCAATTATGATGTACAGTAACTGCCATAGTTTGATCCTCCCTTCAGTCCTGGGGACAAGGTATTAGTTCTGTTATCCACTACTGGGAGTAAACTGTATACTCATTGGCAGAGACCATATTAGGTTGTTCAAAAAGTAAGACCAATTAATTATAAAGTTCATCAGGAAGAAAGATGGAAGGCTGAACAGACCTACCATATTAACCTGTTGAAACCCTTGTGAGAGAGTATTACACCAACCTCAGGGGTTTCTATTAAAACTCAGGAATATGTGATTCCTATTGAAGGAAGGTTAAATGCTTGCCAAAAAAAGCAGGTCCTAAATTTATAACATGACATTGTCAAATACCTTATTGCATTCCTGAAGCCAAACTGGGAGCTGCAAAGCGAGAGGTAGAAGAAATGCTACAGTTGGGGGTAATAGAAGAGTCAACTAGTGAGTGGAACAATCTCATATAAGTAGCGTTGCGCCTAGCTCCTTCCCTGCCAAAGGCACCGCTTTGTTACGTTCCTGGTGCTCAGAACAAGAGAGATGTTGCGTAGTGAGTCCAAAGCACCAGAATGTGACGCTGAAATAAGGTGTGGTATGGAAATAGCCCCTAGCAGCCTACCTCCATTGTTTCACCCGTGTGGTCAGTTCACGCCTGCGTGACTATGGTTTCTTGGGCCCACGGCAGCCGTGTTTGAAGGGCGGATTAGGTCTGCCCAACTCCGATGCCCCCAGGTCTTAGAGTGAGACAAGGCATGAACCGAGACAGGATAAAAACAAGGGGACCTCTAACTAAAGCAAACAGAAGGCTAGGGGCTACTAACAACCCTAAAACTAAATATATGTGCGGCACGCCGCCAAAGGAAAAGAACAACAAAGGAAATGCTGTACACACGCCGACACAATACTGTTGTGTACCGGCGGTGACAGCATATGCAGAACCTTCTGCAAAACACCAGTAACAGATGTAACCAAAGAATACAGCGGCCTAGGCCGACGGACGCGGCAAAGCCGCTACTCACGAAACTGGTACAAATACTGGCAAACGGACAGGAACCCCCAATGTAGCAGACACAGGATCACAGAACCGGAGGACAGGCAGAATCCCAAACGACAGACCGTTGGACACCAAGAAGCCAGATACTCAATCAGGCACAGACAAAGCCACAGGACTTCTGGACAGGAATGCTTCACGGCAGTACACTGAATCAGACACTGGATCAGACACTGGATCAGACACTGGAACAGACACTGGAACAGACACTGGAACAGACACTGTATCAAGGCTGGAAGCAGCTAGACAGAAGCTGCTAAACAGAAGCTCAGAAACTCAGGAACTGGTTCAGAACTATCACCGGCATCTGTGTATTGCACTGAGCCAGAATATAACAGAGAGCCCTAATTAATTATGTCGTGCAGCTGCCCTGTTGCACGACTCCAAACTGACAAGATGCAATTAACAGACAGGTGAGGCCAAACACATGGAAACAGGCTGCAATTACACAGACTCACCACCAGCAGCAAACAAGAATCTTCTAAACCAGAGCAAAGGGAAATCCTGGCCTGCAAGAGAACTACAACATAAAATACATAAACGGAAAACAGGAATGAACCACTACCTGTGGTTCATAAGATTACCCTCTCCTTAAGGGTGGGCTCCGGACACCCCATGACACCCACGGGGAACAGAAACAGAAGTATAACATAAAATATATAACCAAAATGCAAAACAGGAATGAGCCACTGCCGTGTCTCATAACACGCTTCTAATACAAATTACAGGCCCAGCAGGCAGCGCTGGGCTGTCTGTGAGTCTCTCTCTCCCCCCGTGTGCTATGCTCCGTCCCCCCTTTCCTCCTGTTCTCCTGCACTGTACACTGACTTCCGGGTCCTGGAGAGGAGACGGCTGCTGCTGTTCAAGACAAGTCAAGTCTCTCTCTCTCCCCCTCTCCTCCCCTCGTGCAGACTCTAATAAAGAAAGTGCTGTTTATAATATTGGTCTGTGTTTGTTAATACTTATTTCAGTTAAATAAACAATATTAAGGATGACTTGCCTTGTGGTTGGTCATCCTGTCTCTCTGTGACTTTTTAGATAAATTACTGAATAAGTGTAGAGATTTTGTAAAAAAAAAACAAAACCACAAACTGCACATACATTAATCTGGAACCTTTTATTTGACAACTAGTGATGAGCGGATTCGGTTCCTCGGAAACCAAACCCCCCCGAACTTCACCCATTTTACATGGGTCCGAGGCATACTCGGATTCTCCCGTATGGCTCGGTTAACCCGAGCGTGCCCGAACGTCATCATCCCGCTGTCGGATTCTCGCGAGATTCGGATTCTATATAAGAAGCCGCGCGTCGCCGCCATTTTCACTCGTGCATTGGAAATGTTAGGGAGAGGACGTGGCTGGCGTCCTCTCCATTAATTAATGTTGATGCAAATATTTGTGCTTATTGCTTAATTGTGGGGACTGGGTAGCAGCTGTATCATATAGGAGGAGTACAGTGCAGAGTTTTGCTGACAGTGACCACCAGTATACGTTGTCTGCCTGAAAAACACTCCATATCTGTGCTCAGTGTGCTGCATATATCTGTGCTCACACTGCTTTATTGTGGGGACTGGGGACCAGCAGTATTATATAGGAGGAGTACAGTGCAGAGTTTTGCTGACAGTGACAACCAGTATACGTTGTCTGCCTGAAAAACACTACATATCTGTGCTCAGTGTGCTGCATATATCTGTGCTCACACTGCTTTATTGTGGGAACTGGGGACCACCAGTATATTATATAGGAGGAGTACCGTGCAGAGTTTTGCTGACCAGTGACCACCAGTATACGTTGTCTGCCTGAAAAACACTCTATATCTGTGCTCAGTGTGCTGCATATATCTGTGCTCACACTGCTTTATTGTGGGGACTGGGGGCCAGCAGTATTATATAGGAGGAGTACAGTGCAGAGTTTTGCTGACAGTGACCACCAGTATTTATAGCAGTACGGTACGGAAGGCCACTGCTCTACCTACCTCTGTGTCGTCAAGTATACTATCCATCTAGATTCTATACCTGTGGTGCATTTTAGTTTTGCAGTTTGCTGACAGTGACCACCAGTATATATAGCAATACGGTACGGAACGCCACTGCTCTACCTACCTCTGTGTCGTCAAGTATACTATCCATTTAGATTCTATACCTGTGGTGCATTTTAGTTTTGCAGTTTGATGACAGTGACCACCAGTATATATAGCAGTACGGTACGGAAGGCCACTGCTCTACCTACCTCTGTGTCGTCAAGTATGCTATCCATCCATACCTGTGGTGCATTTCAGTTGTGCGCAGTATATATAGTAGTAGGCCATTGCTATTGAAACTGGCATATAATTCCACACATTAAAAAATGGAGAACAAAAATGTGGAGGTTAAAATAGAGAAAGATCAAGATCCACTTCCACCTCGTGCTGAAGCTGCTGCCACTAGTCATGGCCGAGACAATGAAATGCCATCAACGTCGTCTGCCAAGGCCGATGCCCAATGTCATAGTAGAGAGCATGTAAAATCCAAAAAACAAAAGTTCAGTAAAATGACCCAAAAATCAAAATTGAAAGCTTCTGATGAGAAGCGTAAACTTGCCAATATGCCATTTACGACACGGAGTGGCAAGGAACGGCTGAGGCCCTGTCCTATGTTCATGGCTAGTGGTTCAGATTCACATGAGGATGGAAGCACTCATCCTCTAGCTAGAAAAATTAAAAGACTTAAGCTGGCAAAAGCACAGCAAAGAACTGTGCGTTCTTCTAAATCACAAATCCCCAAGGAGAGTCCAATTGTGTCGGTTGCGATGCCTGACCTTCCCAACACTGGATGGGAAGAGCTTGCGCCTTCCACCATTTGCACGCCCCCTGCAAGTGCTGGAAGGAGCACTCGCAGTCCAGTTCCTGATAGTGAAATTGAAGATGTCACTGTTGAAGTACACCAGGATGAGATTATGGGTGTTGCTGGCGCTGGGGAGGAAATTGACAAGGAGGATTCTGATGGTGAGGTGGTTTGTGTTTAAGTCAGGCACCCGGGGAGACACCTGTTGTCCGTGGGACGAATATGGCCATTGACATGCCTGGTCAAAATACAAATAAAATCACCTCTTCGGTGTGGAATTATTTCAACACAAATGCGGACAACAGGTGTCAAGCCGTGTGTTGCCTTTGTCAAGCTGTAATAAGTAGGGGTAAGGACGTTAACCACCTAGGAACATCCTCCCTTATACATCACCTGGTCCGCATTCATCAGAAGTCAGTGACAAGTTCAAAAACTTTGGATGACAGCGGAAGCAGTCCACTGACCAGTAAATCCCTTCCTCTTGTAACCAAGCTCCTGCAAACCACACCACCAACTCCCTCAGTGTCAATTTCCTCCTTACCCAGGAAAGCCAATAGTCCTGCAGGCCATGTCACTGGCAAGTCTGACGAGTCCTCTCCTGCCTGAGATTCCTCCGATGCATCCTTGAGTGTAACGCCTACTGCTGCTGGCGCTGCTGTTTTTGCTGCTGGGAGTCGATCGTCATCCCAGAGGGGAAGTCAGAAGACCACTTGTACTACTTCCAGTAAGCAACTGACTGTCCAACAGTCCTTTGCGAGGAAGATGAAATATCACAGCAGTCATCCTGCTGCAAGCGGATAACTCAGGTCTTGTCAGCCTGGGTGGTGAGAAACGTGGTTCCGGTATCCACCGTTAATTCACAGGCAACTAGAGATTTGTTTGAGGTACTGTGTCCCCAGTACCAAATACCATCTAGGTTCCATTTCTCTAGGCAGGCGATACCGAAAATGTACACAGACGTCAGAAAAAGAGTCACCAGTGTCCTAAAAAATGCAGTTGTACCCAATGTCCACTTAACCACGGACATGTGGACAAGTGGAGCAGGGCAGATTCAGGACTATATGACTGTGACAGCCCACTGGGTAGATGTATTGCCTCCCGCAGCAAGAACAGCAGCGGTGGCACCAGTAGCAGCATCTCGCAAACGCCAACTCATTCCTAGGCAGGCTACGCTTTGTATCACCACTCTCCATAAGAGGCACACAGCTGACAACCTCTTACGGAAACTGAGGAACATCATCGCAGAATGGCTTACCCCAATTGGACTCTCCTGGGGATTTGTGACATCGGACAACGCCACCAATATTGTGCGTGCATGACATGTGGGCAAATTCCAGCACGTCCCATGTTTTGCACATACATTGAATTTGGTGGTGCAGAATTATTTAAAAAAACGACAGGGGCGTGCAAGAGATGCTGTCGGTTTCCCGAAGAATTGTGGGCCACTTTCGGCATTCAGCCACCGCGTGCCGAAGACTGGAGCACCAGCAAACAGTCCTGAACCTGCCCTGCCATCATCTGAAGCAAGAGGTGGTAACGAGGTGGAATTCAACCCTCTATATGCTTCAGAGGATGGAGGAGCAGCAAAAGGCCATTCAAGCCTATACATCTTCCCACGATATAGGCAAAGTAGGGGGAATGCTCCTGACTCAAGCGCAGTGGAGAATGATTTCAACGTTGTGCAAGGTTCTGCAACCCTTTGAACTTGCCACACGTGAAGTCAGTTCAGACACTGCCAGCCTGAGTCAGGTCATTCCCCTCATCAGGCTTTTGCAGAAGAAGCTGGAGACATTGAAGGAGGAGCTAAAACAGAGCGATTCCGCTAGGCATGTGGGACTTGTGGATGGAGCCCTTAATTCGCTTAACCAGGATTCACAGGTGGTCAATCTGTTGAAATCAGAGCACTACATTTTGGCCACCGTGCTCGATCCTAGGTTTAAAACCTACGTTGTATCTCTCTTTCCGGCAGACACAAGTCTGCAGAGGTTCAAAGACCTGCTGGTAAAAAAATTGTCAAGTCAAGTGGAACGTGACCCGTCAACAGCTCCTCCTTCACATTCTCCCGCAACTGGGGGTGCGAGGAAAAGGCTAAGAATTCCGAGCCAACCCGCTGGCGGTGATGCAGGGCAGTCTGGAGCGAGTGCTGACATCTGGTCCGGACTGAAGGACCTGCCAACGATTACTGACATGTCGTCTACTGTCACTGCATATGATTCTCTCACCATTGAAAGAATGGTGGAGGATTATATGAGTGACCGCATCCAAGTAGGCACGTCAGACAGTCCGTACGTATACTGGCAGGAAAAAGAGGCAATTTGGAGGCCCTTGCAGAAACTGGCTTTATTCTTCCTAAGTTGCCCTCCCTCCAGTGTGTACTCCGAAAGAGTGTGTAGTGCAGCCGCTCACCTTGTCAGCAATCGGCGTACAAGGTTACTTCCAGAAAATGTGGAGAAGATGATGTTCGTCAAAATGAATTATAATCAATTCCTCCGTGGAGACATTCACCAGCAATTGCCTCCAGAAAGTACACAGGGATCTGAGATGGTGGATTCCAGTGGGGACGAATAAATAATCTGTGAGGAGGGGGATGTACACAGTGAAAGGGGTGAGGAATCGGAGGATGATGATGAGGTGGACATCTTGCCTCTGTAGAGCCAGTTTGTGCAAGGAGAGATTGATTGCTTCTTTTTTGGTGGGGGCCCAAACCAACCAGTCATTTCAGTCACAGTCGTGTGGCAGACCCTGTCGCTGAAATGATGGGTTCGTTAAAGTGTGCATGTCCTGTTTATACAACATAAGGGTGGGTGGGAGGGCCCAAGGACAATTCCATCTTGCACCTCTTTTTTCTTTCATTTTTCTTTGCATCATGTGCTGTTTGGGGACAATTTTTTTGAAGTGCCATCCTGCCTGACACTGCAGTGCCACTCCTAGATGGGCCAGGTGTTTGTATCGGCCACTTGTGTCGCTTAGCTTAGTCACACAGCGACCTTGGTGCGCCTCTTTTTTTTCTTTGCATCATGTGCTGTTTGGGGACTATTTTTTTGAAGTGCCATCCTGTCTGACACTGCAGTGCCACTCCTCGATGGGCCTCGTGTTTGTGTCGGCCACTTGGGTCGCTTAGCTTAGTCACACAGCTACCTCATTGCGCCTCTCTTTTTCTTTGCATCATGTGCTGTTTGGGGACAATTTTTTTTGAAGTGCCATCCTGTCTGACACTGCAGTGCCACTCCTAGATGGGCCAGGTGTTTGTGTCTGCCACTTGTGTCGCTTAGCTTAGTCACACAGCGACCTTGGTGCGCCTCTTTTTTTCTTTGCATCATGTGCTGTTTGGGGACAATTTTTTTGAAGTGCCATCCTGCCTGACACTGCAGTGCCACTCCTAGATGGGCCAGGTGTTTGTGTTGGCCACTTGTGTCGCTTAGCTTAGCCATCCAGCGACCTCGGTGCAAATTTTAGGACTATAAATAATATTGTGAGGTGTGAGGTGTTCAGAATAGACTGAAAATGAGTGGAACTTATGGTTATTGAGGTTAATAATACTATGGGATCAAAATGACTCCCAAATTCTATGATTTAAGCTGTTTTTGAGTGTTTTTTGTAAACAAAAACACCCAAATCCAAAACACACCCGAATCCGACAAACAATTTTCAGGGAGGTTTTGCCAAAACGCGTCCGAATCCAAAACACGGCCACGGAACCGAATCCAAAACCAAAACACAAAACCCAAAAAATTTCCGGTGCACATCACTATTGACAACACAACTCTTTAAAAATCCTTTGTCAAGGATACACCTTGACAAAGATCCCAGGAGGATTGAAACGCGTAGGTGGGGGAGTCTGTGCCACAAAAAGGATGCTATCCGGCAAGGAGAGGACTTTAGGACTTAATAAACGGGGATCCCTGTGCGATCTCCAACCCGGTAATGCTCCTTAGAGTTTTTTTAAAGAGTTGTGTTGTCAAATAAAAGTTTTTTTTTGTTGCTATAAAAACCTGTTTCTATCATCTCACTTTACTTGGAGGATTCATGCCTGAGAGGTGTATGTGGAAACAAAATAAGGAAGACTAAAGAACTGCCTACCCTGCATAACATACAAGGTTCAGTTTGTGAGTGTCTCACTGAAGGGGGCATCCCCTGACCTACATATCTGTGGTGGGAATACAAGTTTAAGTTTACCTACAGGTCTGCGTGCAAACACTAGTGTGTGAGTTCTTTATTGAAGGGGGCATCCCCTGAGAACATATATGGTGAAGGGACCATTTCTTGATATGAGATGATTATTCATCCACTTTTGTGAGTGGTTTGATTTAGGGGTCGTACCCCACTAAATAGTCAATCACTATCAGTGGTGTGGTGCAAGTGTATTATTACATGCAATATATCTATACAGTATTACACGATGATCTCTGTGGTTTTTTGTGGGTTTTTTTATGATATATACCGTTTAAAGAAGACAAATGGAACACTGAAAGAACTGCACTTAAACCAGGGGAGTACAATACCCTTTTTTTTTGTATTTTATACACACATTTTATTAATTTAAGTGCTCATATGATCCCCTCCTAACACAGAACCAGGTGGCACTCCACGGTTTTGGTAAAAAATTCAATATATAGATATATAGTACTACTGTCTGGTGTAATGTGACTGACAGACGCCACCATGCTGTGTAATGTGATTGACAGATACTCCCATGCAGTGTAATGTGACTGATGGACGCTACCATGCTGTGTAATGTGACTGGCAGATGCTGCCGTGTGGTGTAATGTGACTAACGGGTGCTACCATGCTGTGTAATGTGACGGGCAGGCGCTGCCGTGTGGTGTAATGTGACTAACAGGTGCTACCATGCTGTGTAATGTGACTGGCGGATGCTGCCGTGTGATGTAATGTGACTAACGGGTGCTACCATGCTGTGTAATGTGAAGGGCAGGTGCTGCCGTGTGGTGTTTTGTGACTAACGGGTGCTACCATGCTGTGTAATGTGACGGGCAGGCGCTGCCGTGTGGTGTAATGTGACTAACGGGTGCTACCATGCTGTGTAATGTGACGGGCAGGCGCTGCCGTGTGGTGTAATGTGACTAACAGGTAGCGGTAGTGACTAATGAACACCCCTTGAAGTCACACCACTATTTTTTGGTGTGAATAGCTAGCTTTGTGTGATTGATGGGGAGGGGGAGGTAAAATTAATTTTAAAACATGATGGGGGGCACTGATGCTGTGTCTTGCACACAGCGCTAAAATGTAGAGTTACGGCATTATACTTTAGTGACTACTGACCATAGTCCATACGGGTGTATTATGAATTGACGGCTCTTGGGATTCCGGCACCCACATGCCGGCGCCGTGATCCTGACCGCCAGAATGCTGGCAGCGGTGTGAGCGGTGGCGCACAATTTATTCTTTCTCCAGGGGTGTCCTGGACACCCCAAGAGGGAGATTAGTTGTCGGTATACCGGCGGTTGGGATTCTGGTGTCAGTATGCTGAGCGACGGGATCCCGAAAGCTGGTATATCAAGTGCCACCCATCCATACTGACATCACAATGGCACTGTTGCAGTCTATGCTGTATTATATAAATATACTGACATCACAAAGGCACTGTTGTTAGACTCTACAGAAGTAAATTCTGACATCACAAAGGCATTGTTGCTGCTTTAAACACAGTAGTTACTGACATCACAGAGGCACTATCGCTTGATTATAATGTAGTAAAATCTAACATGGCTTTGAATGCATAACTTCTTTCTCAGTGGGTTCTATCAATCTCTGTGACTCTTTTTCTTACATTTAGGCCACTTTTATATATCAAATAGAAGTGTTTAGAGCCAGTGGCATAGCCAGCTTTTGAAATGAAGGGTAGTGAACACAGAAATAAATGTTAGTTATTTCCCATGTGCCCCTTATGTGGCCCATAAATATTCCTTGATCTGTTTGTCCATTCATCAGCTGTTTCCCTCCTGTGCTAAAGTATTGTGTTGTATTCCAGTTCACAAAATTACTCACGTACGACCAAGCCTTCAACCACAGTTTGCTATCATTATGCTTTGAGAGTTCTGCCACACCTGACACCAGTACCTTGAACATGTGAAGTATTCCACAGTTTAGTCTCCAGTTAACTGTCACCATGCCATTCAGCATTTGCCGGCAGTTACCACTCCATACAACTATCCTGCAGTCTCTAGCCAATTGGGCTGGAGTTCCCTAATACTGTATTATGCTCCCCTATCTGTTAGTGATGTGCACCAATAATTTTTCGGGTTTTGTGTTTTGGTTTTGGATTCGGTTCCGTGGCCGTGTTTTGAATTCGGACGCGTTTTGGCAAAACCTCCCTGAAATGTTTTTGTCGGATTCGGGTGTATTTTGGATTCGGGTGTTTTTTTTACAAAAAACACTCAAAAACAGCTTAAATCATAGAATTTGGGAGTCATTTTGATCCCATACTATTATTAACCTCAATAACCATAATTTAAACTCATTTCCAGTCTATTCTGAACACCTCACACCTCACAATATTATTTTTAGTCCTAAAATTTGCACCGAGGTCCCTGGATGACTAAGCTAAGCGACCCAAGTGGCCGACACAAACACCTGGCCCATTTAGGAGTGGCACTGCAGTGTCAGACAGGATGGCACTTCAAAAAAAATTGTCCCCAAACAGCACATGATGCAAAGAAAAAAAGAGGCGCACTGAGGTAGCTGTGTGACTAAGCTAAGCGACCCAAGTGGCCGACACAAACACCTGGCGCATCTAGGAGTGGCACTGCAGTGTCAGACAGGATGGCACTTCAAAAAAATAGTTTCCAAACAGCACATGATGCAAAGAAAAAAAGAGGCGCAATGAGGTAGCTGTGTGACTAAGCTAAGTGGCCTACTGTACCGTACTGCTATATATTATATACTGGTGGTCAGCAAACTGTGCAAAACTGAAATGCACCACAGGTATGGATGGATAGTATACTTGACGACACAGAGGTAGGTAGAGCAGTGGACTAATGTACAGTACTGCTATATATTATATACTGGTGGTCAGCAAACTGTGCAAAACTGAAATGCACCACAGGTATGGATGAATAGTATACTTGACGACACAGAGGTAGGTAGAGCAGTGGCCTACTGTACCGTACTGCTATATATTATATACTGGTGGTCAGCAAACTGTGCAAAACTGAAATGCACCACAGGTATGGATGGATAGTATACTTGACGACACAGAGGTAGGTAGAGCAGTGGCCTTCTGTACCGTACTGCTATTTATTATATACTGGTGGTCAGCAAACTGTGCAAAACTGAAATGCACCACAGGTACTGTATGGATGGATAGAATACTTGACGACACAGAGGTAGGTAGAGCAGTGACCTTCTGTACCATACTGCTATATATTATATACTGGTGGTCAGCAAACTGTGCAAAACTGAAATGCACCACAGGTATGGATGGATAGTATACTTGAAGACACAGAGGTAGGTAGAGCAGTGGCCTACTGTACCGTACTGCTATATATTATATACTGGTGGTCAGCAAACTGTGCATAACTGGATTGCACCACAGGTATGGATGCGATAGTATATTTGACGACACAGAGGTAGGTAGAGCAGTGGACTACTGTACCGTACTGCTATATATTATAGACTGGTGGTCAGCAAACTGTGCAAAACTGAAATGCACCACAGGTATGGATGGATAGTATGCTTGACGACACAGAGGTAGGTAGAGCAGTGTCCTACTGTACCGTACTGCTATATATTATATACTGTTGGTCAGCAAACTGTGCAAAACTGAAATGCACCACAGGTATGGATGGATAGTATACTTGACGACACAGAGGTAGGTAGAGCAGTGGCCTTCTGTACCGTACTGCTATACATTATATACTGGTGGTCAGCAAACTGTGCAAAACTGAAATGCACAACAGGTATGGATGGATAGTATACTTGACGACACAGAGGTAGGTAGAGCAGTGACCTTCTGTACCATACTGCTATATATTATATACTGGTGGTCAGCAAACTGTGCAAAACTGAAATGCACCACAGGTATGGATGGATAGTATACTTGAAGACACAGAGGTAGGTAGAGCAGTGGCCTACTGTACCGTACTGCTATATATTATATACTGGTGGTCAGCAAACTGTGCAAAACTGAAATGCACCACAGGTATGGATGGATAGTATACTTGACGACACAGAGGTAGGTAGAGCAGTGGCCTTCTGTACCGTACTGCTATACATTATATACTGGTGGTCAGCAAACTGTGCAAAACTGAAATGCACAACAGGTATGGATGGATAGTATACTTGACGACACAGAGGTAGGTAGAGCAGTGGCCTACTGTACCGTACTGCTATATATTATATTCTGGTGGTCAGCAAACTGTGCAAAACTGAAATGCACCACAGGCATGGATGGATAGTATACTTGACGACACAGAGGTAGGTAGAGCAGTTGCCTTCTGTACCGTACTGCTATATATTATATACTGGTGGTCAGCAAACTGTGCAAAACTGAAATGCACCACAGGTATGGATGGATAGTAAGCTTGAAGACACAGAGGTAGGTGGAGCAGTGGCCTACTGTACCGTACTGCTATATATTTTATACTGGTGGTCAGCAAACTGCAAAACTGAAATGCACCACAGGTATGGATGGATAGTATACTTGACGACACAGAGGTAGGTAGAGCAGTGGCCTTCTGTACCGTACTGCTATATATTATATACTGGTGGTCAGCAAACTGTGCAAAATTGAAATGCACCACAGGTATGGATGGATAGTATACTTGACGACACAGAGGTAGGTAGAGCAGTGGCCTTCTGTACCGTACTGCTATATATTATATACTGGTGGTCAGCAAACTGTGCAAAACTGAAATGCACCGCAGGTATGGATGGATAGTATACTTGACGACACAGAGGTAGGTAGAGCAGTGGCCTTCTTTACCGTACTGCTATATATTATATACTAGTGGTCAGCAAACTGCAAAACTGAAATGCACCACAGGTATGGATGGATAGTATACTTGACGACACAGAGGTAGGTAGAGCAGTGGCCTACTGTACCGTACTGCTATATATTATATACTGGTGGTCAGCAAACTGTGCAAAACTGAAATGCACCACAGGTATGGATGGATAGTATACTTGACGACACAGAGGTAGGTAGAGCAGTGACCTTCTGTACCGTACTGCTATATATTATATACTGGTGGTCAGCAAACTGTGCAAAATTGAAATGCACCACAGGTATGGATGGATAGTATACTTGACGACACAGAGGTAGGTAGAGCAGTGGCCTACTGTACCGTACTGCTATATATTATACACTGGTGGTCAGCAAACTGTGCAAAACTTAAATGCACCACAGGTATGGAGGATAGTATACTTAACGACACAGAGGTAGGTAGAGCAGGGGCCTACTGTACCGTACTGCTATATATTATATACTGGTGGTCAGCAAACTGTGCAAAACTGAAATGCACCACAGGTATGGATGGATAGTATACTTGAAGACACAGAGGTAGGTAGAGCAGTGGCCTACTGTACCGTACTGCTATATATTATATACTGGTGGTCAGCAAACTGTGCATAACTGGAATGCACCACAGGTATGGATGTGATAGTATATTTGACGACACAGAGGTAGGTAGAGCAGTGGACTACTGTACCGTACTGCTATATATTACAGACTGGTGGTCAGCAAACTGTGCAAAACTGAAATGCACCACAGGTATGGATGGATAGTATACTTGACGACACAGAGGTAGGTAGAGCAGTGTCCTACTGTACCGTACTGCTATATATTTTATACTGGTGGTCAGCAAACTGTGCAAAACTGAAATGCACCACAGGTATGGATGGATAGTATACTTGACGACACAGAGGTAGGAAGAGCAGTGGCCTTCTGTACCGTACTGCTATACATTATATACTGGTGGTCAGCAAACTGTGCAAAACTGAAAAGCACAACAGGTATGGATGGCTAGTATACTTGACGACACAGAGGTAGGTAGAGCAGTGACCTTCTGTACCATACTGCTATATATTATATACTGGTGGTCAGCAAACTGTGCAAAACTGAAATGCACCACAGGTATGGATGGATAGTATACTTGAAGACACAGAGGTAGGTAGAGCAGTGGCCTACTGTACCGTACTGCTATATATTATATACTGGTGGTCAGCAAACTGTGCATAACTGGAATGCACCACAGGTATGGATGCGATAGTATATTTGACGACACAGAGGTAGGTAGAGCAGTGGACTACTGTACCGTACTGCTATATATTATAGACTGGTGGTCAGCAAACTGTGCAAAACTGAAATGCACCACAGGTATGGATGGATAGTATACTTGACGACACAGAGGTAGGTAGAGCAGTGTCCTACTGTACCAAACTGCTATATATTATATACTGGTGGTCAGCAAACTGTGCAAAACTGAAATGCAACACAGGTATGGATGGATAGTATACTTGACGACACAGAGGTAGGTAGAGCAGTGGCCTTCTGTACCGTACTGCTATACATTATATACTGGTGGTCAGCAAACTGTGCAAAACTGAAATGCACAACAGGTATGGATGGATAGTATACTTGACGACACAGAGGTAGGTAGAGCAGTGGCCTACTGTACCGTACTGCTATATATTATATACTGGTGGTCAGCAAACTGTGCAAAACTGAAATGCACCACAGGTATGGATGGATAGTATACTTGACGACACAGAGGTAGGTAGAGCAGTGGTCTTCTGTACCGTACTGCTATATATTATATACTGGTGGTCAGCAAACTGTGCAAAACTGAAATGCACCACAGGTATGGATGGATAGTATACTTGACGACACAGAGGTAGGTAGAGCAGTGGCCTACTGTACCGTACTGCTATATATTATATACTGGTGGTCAGCAAACTGTGCAAAACTGAAATGCACCACAGGTATGGATGGATAGTAAGCTTGAAGACACAGAGGTAGGTGGAGCAGTGGCCTACTGTACCGTACTGCTATATATTTTATACTGGTGGTCAGCAAACTGCAAAACTGAAATGCACCACAGGTATGGATGGATAGTATACTTGACGACACAGAGGTAGGTAGAGCAGTGGCCTTCTGTACCGTACTGCTATATATTATATACTGGTGGTCAGCAAACTGTGCAAAATTGAAATGCACCACAGGTATGGATGGATAGTATACTTGACGACACAGAGGTAGGTAGAGCAGTGGCCTTCTGTACCGTACTGCTATATATTATATACTGGTGGTCAGCAAACTGTGCAAAACTGAAATGCACCACAGGTATGGATGGATAGTATACTTGACGACACAGAGGTAGGTAGAGCAGTGGCCTTCTTTACCGTACTGCTATATATTATATACTATTGGTCAGCAAACTGCAAAACTGAAATGCACCACAGGTATGGATGGATAGTATACTTGACGACACAGAGGTAGGTAGAGCAGTGGCCTACTGTACCGTACTGCTATATATTATATACTGGTGGTCAGCAAACTGTGCAAAACTGAAATGCACCACAGGTATGGATGGATAGTATACTTGACGACACAGAGGTAGGTAGAGCAGTGGCCTTCTTTACCGTACTGCTATATATTATATACTGGTGGTCGGCAAACTGTGCAAAACTGAAATGCACCCCAGGTATGGATGGATAGTAAGCTTGAAGACACAGAGGTAGGTAGAGCAGTGGCCTTCTTTACCGTACTGCTATATATTATATACTAGTGGTCAGCAAACTGTGCAAAACTGAAATGCACCACAGGTATGGATGGATAGTATACTTGACGACACAGAGGTAGGTAGAGCAGTGGCCTTCTGTACCGTACTGCTATATATTATATACTGGTGGTCAGCAAACTGTGCAAAACTGAAATGCACCACAGGTATGGATGGATAGTATACTTGACGACACAGAGGTAGGTAGAGCAGTGGCCTTCTTTACCGTACTGCTATATATTATATACTAGGGTTCAGCAAACTGTGCAAAACTGAAATGCACCACAGGTATGGATGGATAGTATACTTGACGACACAGAGGTAGGTAGAGCAGTGGCCTACTGTACCGTACTGCTATATATTATATACTGGTGGTCAGCAAACTGTGCAAAACTGAAATGCACCACAGGTATGGATGGATAGTATACTTGACGACACAGAGGTAGGTAGAGCAGTGGCCTACTGTACCGTACTGCTATATATTATACATTGGTGGTCAGCAAACTGTGCAAAACTTAAATGCACCACAGGTATGGAGGATAGTATACTTGACGACACAGAGGTAGGTAGAGCTGTGGCCTACTGTACCGTACTGCTATATATTATATACTGGTGGTCAGCAAACTGTGCAAAACTGAAATGCACCACAGGTATGGATGGATAGTAAGCTTGAAGACACAGAGGTAGGTGGAGCAGTGGCCTACTGTACCGTACTGCTATATATTTTATACTGGTGGTCAGCAAACTGCAAAACTGAAATGCACCACCGGTATGGATGGATAGTATACTTGACGACACAGAGGTAGGTAGAGCAGTGGCCTTCTGTACCGTACTGCTATATATTATATACTGGTGGTCAGCAAACTGTGCAAAATTGAAATGCACCACAGGTATGGATGGAAAGTATACTTAACGACACAGAGGTAGG
The DNA here is from genome assembly GCF_028390025.1 of Pseudophryne corroboree. Taxonomy (NCBI): domain Eukaryota; kingdom Metazoa; phylum Chordata; class Amphibia; order Anura; family Myobatrachidae; genus Pseudophryne; species Pseudophryne corroboree. Next base: position 477,452,237 of record NC_086448.1, on the reverse strand, counting down.
TAGAGCAGTGGCCTTCTGTACCGTACTGCTATATATTATATACTGGTGGTCAGCAAACTGTGCAAAACTGAAATGCACCACAGGTATGGATGGATAGTATACTTGACGACACAGAGGTAGGTAGAGCAGTGGCCTTCTTTACGGTACTGCTATATATTATATACTGGTGGTCAGCAAACTGTGCAAAACTGAAATGCACCACAGGTATGGATGGATAGTATACTTGACGACACAGAGGTAGGTAGAGCAGTGGCCTACTGTACCGTACTGCTATATATTATACACTGGTGGTCAGCAAACTGTGCAAAACTTAAATGCACCACAGGTATGGAGGGTAGTATACTTGACGACACAGAGGTAGGTAGAGCAGTGGCCTACTGTACCGTACTGCTATATATTATATACTGGTGGTCAGCAAACTGTGCAAAACTGAAATGCACCACAGGTATGGATGGATAGTATACTTGACGACACAGAGGCAGGTAGAGCAGTGGCCTACTGTACCGTACTGCTATATATTATATACTGGTGGTCAGCAAACTGTGCAAAACTGAAATGCACCACAGGTATGGATGAGATAGTATACTTGATGACATAGAGGTAGAGCAGTGGACTACTGTACCGTACTGCTATATATATAGTTATACTGGTGGTCAGCAAAATTCTGCACTGTCCTCCTACTATATACTACAATGCAGCACAGATATGGAGCGTTTTTCAGGCAGAGAACGTATAATACTGGTGGTAACTGGTCAGCAAAACTCTGCACTGTCCTCCTACTATATATTACTGCTGGTCCCCAGTCCCCACAATACAGCAATTAGCACACTGAGCACAGATATTTGCAGCACACTGAGCACAGATATGGAGCGTTTTTCAGGCAGAGAACGTAGATATTTGCACTTGCAGCACACTGAGCACAGATATTTGCAGCACACTGAGCACAGATATTTGCAGCACACTGAGCACAGATATTTGCAGCCCACTGAACATAGAAACTGAGAGGACGCCAGCCACGTCCTCTCACGATCATCTCCAATGCATGAGTGAAAAATGGCGGTGACGCGCGGCTCCTTATATAGAATACGAATCTCGCGAGAATCCGACCGAGGAATAATGACGTTCGGGCACGCTCGGGTTAACCGAGCAAGGTGGGAGGATCCGAGTTGCTCGGACCCGTGCAAAAAAGGTGAAGTTCGGGCAGGGTTTCGGATCCCGAGGATCCGAACACGCTCATCACTACTATCTCTATATCCTTTATCGTGTTGTCCCTCCCCCACACCCATTTGATCTGTATTATATGTTACACCCCACCAAAAAAATAATCTCCTGTTTTATGCCTTTTCCTTCTATGCATCTCAGTGCTGTACACTCTACCATTTATGTGTTTTGTAATATTCCCTCTCCTCCGCCCCAGTCTCAAAGTTTTGTTCTGTGACTCAATAAAAACCACTACCATACACATGTAAAAATGTTTTCTGCATCCCATCCTTTCTTGTTTCTCCTGTCCTGTTCGATTCTGTGCAGTGTAGTGCCATTGCCCTTCCAGTAACTAACTGGCAGCGTTTCAACACCATTGCATCACATCCACAAGTGCTGGCAGAACCTTGGAATCTGGGTGCTAAATGTTCTGCACTGATTGTGTAGTAACATAAAAAATGTATAGAGAGTAGGCCCGCATAGGCACCGATTAGGCACATATTTTCAGCTGGAGCAGTGTTCAAAGCCCCTGCACTCCCACTGGCTATACCACTGATTAGAGCAGCTTTTATTGGTTTATTCCACATACTGTAATATACACAATATAAGAACTTAAGAGATCTATTTTTTTTTTCTGTATTGAAAATAAAGATAAATATTTTATCACAAAAAGTAAAACTTGATTTTTTCTTGATCTATTATGTTCTACAGTTTTGAAACTTCTGCACTGTTTTACAGGCAAATAAACCTGTTTTATTGAAACTGAACTGAGCAGTTAATTCTACTTTATGATAGCTCTTCACATAAGCATCCTTTATACTAAATGTTTTACGAAACACTAAATTTGGCTGTTCTGATAAAATATTTCTTAACCCAGACTTATCTGAATTACTAAGTAAGTGCAGTGAAGGAGCATAATTTGGTGTTATTGCACCCCATCTGCACTTCTGTATGTCCTGATTAAACCCCTGAATAACAGTTTTAAGACCATTACTTAAAATCATTGTGGTAATGACTTGTGACTAAATAATATCTGATAAGTGAACATCATATATCATTTTCAGGAATGAAGAATACTCTTTAGGCGAAAGGTGTGTACTACCACTTCTCATAAAACAAGTGATATTTATGGCTCTCAAACCCTTCGGAAGCCCTACTTGTGTTTTTCCCTAAGCTTTAAAAAACTTGAGTTTCAGATCATTAAGTTTATTTTATCCTTTATTTGCAAGGGAATTTACTGGGAAGGATGAATTATTATTATTATTATTATTATTATTATTATTATCATTATTATTATTATTTTTATTTTGATACACTGAAATACCAGCACATTTTGTGGTAATTTCCAACTGAGAGCAAATATAGTATTAAATAAGAAAGTGTATTTACAAAGAGATAAGGGTAAAATGGCTCTGCTCACAAGTTTATAATCTATACACCTCTAGTTATTTGGTCCCTAATGATTTTGTACTTGTTATACCACTGTACCTGGGTATTCAGAATCAGAATCAGAATCAGCTTTATTGGCCAGGTATACTTACGTATACTAGGAATTTGTCTTCGGTTTGCTATACAACAGCCAAGTAGGTAACAGGTAAGCAGGTGTGTGTGTGTGTGTGTGGGGGGGGAGGGGGCAAGTAAAGTTACACAGATAGGTATACCGTAGGGACACAAGTTAGTTGCATGTACGTCTAGTCAGTCAATGTTCAGGAGTTCAGCAGGCGGACAGCTTGGGGAAAGAAACTTTTGAGGCTTCTGGTGGATCTGGCGGGGACAGCCCTGTAACGCCTGCCTGAAGGAAGCAAGTTAAACATGCTGTGGCTGGGGTGTAGCTGGTCTTTTACTATCTTCATTGCCCGCTTTTTAGCTCTGGACAAGTATAGGTCCTGGACTGAGGGAAGGTCGGCCCCGATGATCTTCTCTGCGGTTCTGACCACCTTTTGGAGCCTGCATCTGTCCCTCGCGCTGGCAGAGCTGTACCATACGAGTATCGAGGAGCACAGTACCGACTCCACAATCGCGGAGTAGAAGAGGAGCAGGAGCTTCTGTGGGATGTTGAACTTCCTAAGTTGCCTGAGGAAGAACAACCTCTGCTGCGCTTTCCCAACAGTGGCGTCAGCGTTGGACCCCCATTTAAGGTCCCTGGAGATTGTGGTCCCTAGAAACTTGAAGGAGTCCACTAGCGATACCACACTGTCAGCAATCGTTAGCGGAGGTGCACTAGATGACTTCTTCCTGAAGTCCACTATCATCTCGACAGTTTTGAGGGGGTTGAGGTCAAGGTTGTTGTGGATTCAATGGGGGGAATTCAATTGTTTGAAAAGTCAGTTGGGTGTCTGTTTTTCCTGTCTATTAGATAGGAAAAAACAGACACCCAGCTGACTTTTCAAACAATTGAATACCACCCACTGTGTACAATTATTTCTATTACTTTTACATGCAACAAAATGTTTTTCTTTGTTTTTGTTTTTTCACTTTTAGAACCAAACTAAAATATCAGTTCTAAAACCAGTTCAACATATCCGTTATACAATGTGAAAGTTTGAAGGAATCTGTAAAATTTGAAGTTGGTTGAATAAACTGTGCTGTATTCAGCCATGTTTAAACATGGTCGAGCTGGTTTGAACACAAGCTAGATTTTATTGATTTTGAACCACAAAACTTGAAAGATTTTTTTTACTAATAAAATAAATAAATAAATAAAATAGTTTACATTTTACAAAAAAAAAACACTAATCTTAATGCAAACTACAAATGCAAATGGAAGATCTAATTTGTGAACAGCTAACCTTGAGGTAAACTGGGAATTGTGTTTTGAGATTTACAACCACAGATGTGAACTACTGTAGAAACAATGGTCCTCATTCCGAGTTGATCGCAGAGATTCATCGCATCGCAAATGTGCGAAAACTAAGTGTCTGCGCATGCGCAAAAGCGTGAATACGCATGCGCGAGCACATCCGTACGACATTGGTGCAAAAATACAAAAAAAAAAACCACACGTAACTGTCAAACGAAAACGAGGAGTGGCGTAGGCGTGGCGGAGGCGAGACTTCGCAATGCTCCGACATGGGCGTGAAAGTGGGCGTACAGTGTGGGAGTATGCAACTCGCAATGGGCGTGTTTTTCGCAATTAAACATTGTCGCTGTTAAAACTAACATAGGAAACCGTAGCAACCTTCACGCAGCAGCCGAGTAGGTCTGCAGTTACTCTACATTTGCGAAGTACTGTTACAAGTGTGTATGCAGTAATTAGCTGTTAATTGGAGAGCACATTCATCTGATGGCCAATTACTTGTTAATTACTGCGCAGATGAAAGTTACCAACCAGCAATTGTCTGAACCCACATTACATGTTTATTCTACTCACATATAAATCTCACACACTGCCAAATAAGGTTGTTATTTGTGTTCAAGTTGGTGTGTAAACATTTGTTAAAATTGTTTTAATGTGTGTAAGACTAACAAATACAAACAAGTTTATTTATTTATTTATAAATTAATTTGAAAGCTGAAACATTTTTGCACCCACATAATGCAGCATACACTTTAATTTTGTCAGAAATGTAACATTAATATTTGTTTAGAATATCTGACACTGTTTTAAATGATGTCCTGTTGACCATAGATAAATCTAAAAAGTGTTGTGTCAGTTTACTTAATATGGACATTAAAGTGTGGTGCAAAGCATACCTGTATTTTTTGGTTGTTGCAATTTTTTGGGATAATTTGCAGATTGGTCTACAAGTGTCTATATGCTGACCTAATCTTTCTGGAACTAAGATTTACCTAATGCATTACCTTGAATAAACTGCACATTTTTTATAAAAAAATTTTTTATTACTGTAGTAATATTTAACAACATGAAAACAACATGGCTACACGTGAGTCTCACATGCAGAGATGGACCAAGCAGCAAGCATATGGCACTGACAAATGATATAGCAGAACTCAGTACTCTGCAAAATTCAGCTTCTGACAAAATTATATTTTTTAAGCATAAATAAAACATATTACACACCCTGCCACACAAAAATGTGGACCCAACTGAGAAAGAATTAGGATCCACCACACAAACACAACAATACATAGCACACTAGTAAGAGGAAGATGGCTCTGGTGTTTATACAAAAAATCTCACAGGCTACAATACCTCCAAACATAAATAATACATTTCACTAAGAGGGAGTTATCCATTCTGGCCACAGAAGCCAACTCCAAAATAACATAGAGGCAACATGAAAAACATGGGTGCTGCCCATCTGGAGAGACATCACTTTCTTTTTTTTTTCTCCCCGCCTGAGGCTGTTCTTCTTGGCTTGGTCTGCGGAGCGACCTTCGTTGGGCCTGCCCAGTGGGCTGTTCTTCCTGGGCAGGTGCAGGGGAGGGAGCCGATGTGGGTGGCTCTCTGCCACTGTGGGCAAGGGAGACAGCGATGGCCTGGAGCCCTTGCAAGATGTTATTTGCAAGGCTTTGGAATGAGGAGGCAAGTTGTTCTTGGCCCTGCCTGATCTCTGCCAGACCTTGGCAGAGTTGAGCAACACCTTGCTCAACACTGGTTCGGTGCTCAGTGAGCCGGACAGCTATCTGGCTTACCTCCCGGAGGACCCCGTCTTGAAACGCATTTAGGCTCTCACCATACCTAGCGATTTCAAGCAGGATCTCCGGGATAGCAGAGGGTTGGGTGGGGGGGCCAGTAGGAACCTGCAGAGGTGGGATTTGTGGCCCCACACTGGCAGACCCACTAGGTCCCTCCACCTCAGCCTCAGCCACATAACCCTCCTGTGACTCAAACTGATCACCCCCCTGTGCTGTGTTTTGTGGCAAGCAAATAGAAGAATGTGTGGGAAAAAAGTAAAATTAAAAATTATTTTATTTTTTATAAATTCAGTTTAAATTGCAGACAAATACATGTGTAAACTTACCTGGCATTTCATGTCCCGTCAGGATCTCAGGCAGGTCCGTGTCCATATTAGACACCCCTTGGCCCTCCTCATAACTGACACAGGCCATCGCCATCTCCTCCAAGTCTGTAAACTCCACAGCGACAGATGGTCCTCCCCCTGTAGCCCTTGAGGCATTCCACTCCGCAGACCTCTTTGCCTTCAGGCGGGATTTTAAGTCGGCCCACCTACATATGTATTGTGAAAGAGGGGCAAAGTAGAGTCTTATTATTTGTGTATGTAAATATCTAGGACACATGTTCTGCTTCTGTTTGCTATACATAACATCACATGTCACTACATTTTTAAGTCAACTTAGCACAGAAAAAGGACTGGCAAGATGCACTTACCGTCGTCTAACTTCCTGTGATGTTCTGACGACAGAGCCAACTTCATTCACAGAATGTGTGATGTCCCTCCAGATGCGATCTTTTGTAGCAGCACCCATGTTTTTGGGGCCTCTATGTACTTTGGACATGGCCTGCGTGACCAAGACACGCAACTCCCTCTTAGTGAATGCTGGCTGTCTTTTCTTACGTCTGGAGGTAGCCTGTGAGGTTTCTTCCTGTTGCTCCTCACCATCTTCCTCCTCACTAGCAGCTTCTGTCTGTTGTGTTTGTGTGGCTAATGCTGATTCCTCCTCAGTTTGGCCAGTATGTGTGTGTGGCAGGGTATCCCCACTCAATTGTTGGGGCTCAGAAGCTGACATTTGCAGAGTACTAGGTCCTGCCTGTTCAGAATCCGCAGAGGCGTATTCCAACATCCGTTTCTGGCACTCTAGGCGTTTTTTCGCCAATGCCATCTGCTGCTGTGCAATGCGGTCCATCTCTGCTGCTAATTCCTCACGAGAAGCCATGTTGGAGATGACGTGTGTACGCCCAGGTGTGTGCCTATTTATACCTACGTGCGGCGCGTTCATTCACACAGGTGTACAGTATGGTAATCTTGCTAATGATTGCACTGCTTATTTAAGGGCCTAGTTTGCACGCTGTGAGTGTTGGTAGTTTGGAGTTTGTAGTATTTTGGATGTTGCAGTTTGGAGTTTGTTGGCCCGTGCGTGAAGGTGCTATTGTTCTTTTCTGAGTGAGTAATTGTCAAGCATACATTTTGACGTTTGTTCGCGTTTAGCATATAGACAGTATTGCATACTTTTTGCGAAATTCCGTTTGTGAGTATTCGTGCATTCGTCTTGTTAAATGCAACTGTTTGTTGTAGCATTTTTTTTTTGTTTATTAAATATTAAATGTTGTTAATCTATATTTTGAATGTAAATTTATAACACTAAACCTGTGCTTTAGTGTTTCTGTTTTGTGGACTAATGTAAAAATGTTGTTCTTACTGTCATTTTTGGTCTCTTGTAGGTGTCTTTTTTTGGGAGATTTATCCCCTTTTTGGTTGTGTTGTTTAGTGTGCCCAAAAACACTAATTTACTGTTGTTTTCGGAGGAGCAGGTAAGTCCCCTTGGCCTGTGTTTGTGGCTGTTTATGTTAATGGGCTCTATGTGTGCTTACTGTCATTTTTGGTCTCTTGTAGGTGTCTTATTTTGGGAGATTTATCCCCTTTTTGGTTGTGTTGTTTAGTGTGCCCAAAAACACTAATTTACTGTTGTTTTCGGAGGAGCAGGTAAGTCCCCTTGGCCTGTGTTTGTGGCTGTTTATGTTAATGGGCTCTATATGTGCTTACTGTCATTTTTGGTCTCTTGTAGGTGTCTTATTTTGGGAGATGTATCCCCTTTTTGGTTGTGTTGTTTAGTGTGCCCAAAAACACTAATTTACTGTTGTTTTCGGAGGAGCAGGTAAGTCCCCTTGGCCTGTGTTTGTGGCTGTTTGTGTTTGTTCAAAGTGTTTTGCTTATGTTTGTCATCCATCTTTATAATAAATTAACTAATTTTTCCCAGGATTGTTCTGCAAAGTAGTGCTGTTCTTGCCTGTACTAGCTACTAAAGGGCTAAATTTTTATTGGAATCTATTTTAGATGTCGAACCTATTTATCGTTATTTATACTTAGGTGTTTGTTATGTCTTTGATGCTCTTATTATGTGTCTGTTTTGTTGGTTGACATATTTTTTTTTTTTAGAAAAAACTATGTAGGTTTCACACTTTTAATTTGTGTTTTTCCTTTTTTGTCTCAATTTCAAATTGTTCCGGAATTGAACCCAGAAAATGTCGTATGCTCCTGGAGTAAGTTGACAACCCGTTTTTTTTTGTTTTTTTGTTTTTTTGTTTGGATTGCATTTGTCTTATTCAACATATCTTTTTAATTTTTTTAAAGTGTGTGATGTCAGTGTTTGTGGCAGCAGAAGCCCTCCCACCCCAACCCATGGCAGCACTCCCACCCCAACCGCCAGCCCCACAACCACAACCGGCTCCTCATCAACCAAGGCAACGGAGGCGTGCTAGGCCACCAATTTTCCGCACCCGTGTCCTACTTTTTGGGATGCCAGATGATGTTGTTGTGCGTAGATACAGGCTGCCACCACATCTAATCCTAGACACTCTCTCCATAATAGAGAGTGATCTGGAGTCTTCAATTCGGTATCCTACAGCAATACCACCATTGACACAATTCCTTGCTGTGTTACATTTTTTGGCCACAGGGTCTTTTCAACATGCTGTTGGAGACCTGGTTGGCATGTCGCAGGGCCAGTTCAGTAAGGTCCTGTGGCGTGTCAGCCAGGCTTTCATAAAGCGGGTTAAGCAATTTATTGCTATGCCTTTGGATGTTGGTGCCCTAGATGTGGTGAAGCGGCAATTTGAGGAATGTGGTAGTCGCTTCCCACATGTTATTGGGGTTGTGGATGGCACACATGTAGCTATTGTGCCACCAAGACATAATGAAGACATTTATAGAAACAGGAAACTGTTTCATTCTCTGAATGTAATGGTTGTTTGTGGGCCATCCCTCCAGATCCTTTCCCTGAATGCCAAGTTTCCCGGAAACTCGCATGATGCTTATGTCATTAGACAATCAGGGATATGGCACAGATTAAGATCAAGTCAACGAGCAGACATGTGGTTATTGGGTGAGTTGGCCAACATAATTTCCTGCCATTTTTAAACAATTTTAGGAATATACTCTTTCTAATTTTTACTTCTCCTCAAACAGGAGACCGTGGATATCCTTGCACCCCCTGGCTCATGACTCCTTACCGTAATCCCAGGCCAGGACCACAGACGGCATTTAACTCCGCGCTTACTGCCACTAGACAGCTGCTGGAGCGCACAATTGGGGTCCTTAAAGGCCGGTTTCATGTGCTCCACCGCACTGGTGGCGACATCATGTATTCACCGGAGATGGCAAGTAAACTAGTGGTCCTGTGCGCTATACTACATAACATCGCGGTAAGGAGTAGCGTAGAGCTTCCTCAGACAGAGGAATTGCCTGATGAGGAGCCAGGGGTTGTCCGTCGCTTCGGTGGGGGGAGTGTTACACGGAGGGGAAGCCAAGTCAGGGCAAGCATTGTTGAAGAATATTTCAGGTATAGTGTTTTTTTATTTACTTTTTGAAATTAATCAAAAACACAGTATGCTTATGCTCATTTTGTAACGCAGAAATTTGGCTTGCTATTGTATGGTCATTGTGTAATTATTCGGGTGTGTGGGAATCTCTAATTATGTTTTTCTAAAATAACCGTAAACAGGTTAAGCTTACAATGTGTTATTTTCGAATCTAATAATGTGATGTTGCTAAATAGTGTCCTTATTTGTTTTCTTTCTTTTAAAAAAAAAAACACAAACAAATGAAACTGAATGTTGACCACTTTGTGACTGTCCAGCTGAATTATCACACAAACTGTGGTGAGTACACAGATATTTTTACAATTTATTAAAAAAGTGTGTGTGTGTGTGTGTGTGTGTGTGTGTGTGTGTGTGTGTGTGTGTGTGTGTGTGTGTGTGTCTGTGTTTGTGTGGGTGTTTTAGTTGGTTGTGTGTTAAATTATTTTTTTCTTTTTTCTCTTCCGCGACTGCGTATTTCCGCTCGAGCGAAATTACCACTGTGCTCTTCACAGCATTGCAAAGATCAATAAAGTTAATTGAAATGACGGCATAGATTTTAGACAAATCACATGCTAACACACACTATAAATATATGCCCAAATAAGGAAAACGCCATTGCCATGATGCGTGCAGCACCTTTCACCAGGCGGGAGCTCCGCGTCCTGGTTGCGGTGATGGACCGCCGCGTAGGCCGCGTTGGGCGCTTTATCCCAAATCGGGTTAAGCGCGAGGCCTGCGCGGAGGTCCGCCACCTACTGCGGTCTCGCGTCCGCAGCAGGCGGACCATCATCCAACTCGAGAGGAGATGGAGTGATCTCCGCAGGAGGACTCCTGAACTGTTGGCGGAGATCCGCCAGCAAATCTGGGAAATGCGTGCACGCAGTAAGTTACATTACATAACAGAGATTATTAGCATAAATTTTGCAAATTTACACTAAGTGGTAGTCTGTAATTGCAACACTGACTGAACAAATTTAATAAATATGACAGTGTGTGTGGTTAGGGCAAACAGTACTGACTGTAGCAAAGTGATTCAAAACAAGTGCATGTTGTCCAGAATTAATACCCAGGCTGGAAACTGTACCAAATAACTTGATCAGTGGTGTCTATATAATAAGGTGGCTTGAATAGTGATCTGGTGATGTTGCCTATACCAATCAATATGACTCAATAGAATAGATTCAGTAATGAGCATCAAAAAAGTTTAGTAGAATCATTTTGGTTGCTGTGGCCAACATGAAGAGTTTGAAAAATCTTAATAAAAAAAAAAAAAAAAAACAAGCCCTGTGTCTTTTACATGGGACAGAACAGTGTAATTGACAAATGGTGTTTCTGAAATTTAACATGCTATCTAAAATATAACACATATATCATTATAGGACGACCACAACAGCAACCAGATGCAGGGAGGCAACATCAGGCCCCTTCTCAGCCCCCCTCCCCTTCTCAATCCCCCTCCCCTTCTCACTCCCCCTCCCCTTCCCAGTCCCCCTCACCTTCCCAGTCCCCCTCAGCTTCCCAGTCCCCCTCAGCTTCCCTGGCCCCCTCAGCTTCCCAGTCCCCCTCAGCTTCACCGCCCCCCTCAGCTTCCCAGGCCCCCTCAGCTTCCCAGTCCCCCTCAACTTCACCGGCCCCCTCAGCTTCCCAGGCCCCCTCCCCTTTCCACTCCCCTTCTCAGCCCACCTCTCCTTCTCTTTCTGTGCCCCCTTCTCCTCCTTCCCAGTACCCTTCTCCTTCTACTTCCAACTCCCCTTCTCAGCCCCCCTCACCCTCTATTGGACAAACATTCTCTCCGCCCCCCTCGCCATCTCAATCAGACCCACCCTCAGAAATTACATCCCCAATCCCTCCTCCTTACCCCATCTCTCCTCCTTCCCCAATCCCTCCTCCTTCACCCATCCAGACTCCTTCCCCCATCCCTCCTCCTTCCCCAATCCCTCCTCCTTCCCCCATCCAGCTGCCTTCACCACCCAGTGAATGGGCAGAAGAAGCCCCTGATGGTCTCAGTGGTGAACATAATGTTGCTGAGGAAAGTAAGTGTTTTAACATTTCTAACATAAATATTACCTACTTACACTTACAATGTAAAAACATGCACTGTTGTACTGTTGAAAATCAGCTAGCATGGAAAACATTTTGAGTTATTATTGATGGTGTTCATGTTGCATTGTAATTTTTGTGAGTATCATTATATGTAGTGTTTATGTGTGCAATGTTTTGTGTGTCCACTCTAGGTCGACACTCATTAGTTTGACAGGGTTGCCAGGACAACATGGTTTAATATGTGCTCAGTTTTCTGCCTAACATTTCTACCTGAGTGGAGTTTAGTATGTTGTTAGTCTTTTACACTTGTGCCTGTGTATTCATAATGTTTGCACTTTCAAATCACATGCTTCACTTTGTTAGCCAGCCGAACAACACAATGATTTGTGGTGTGAAAGTTACACTCACAAAATGCTTATTGTATTTTTCACAACCTATTTGACCTTATTTAGTAAAGGCGGTTTTCAGGGATTGTGGGCATGCTAGGATATGTAGTCCTTCTGAAGATGTTGATATGCAGTGTGATGATGCAGGACCAAACCTCCTTAAATTTAATTCTCTTCACTACAGATGTGAATGAATGCCAACATGGTGTTACATTTACTAAGATGGTAGTTCTCTTTAACATGGGATGTTGCCCATAGCAACCAATAAGATTATATTTGAAGTTTTTATGCCCACTTTTACAAGATAACATGTTTAATTTGATTGGTTGCTATGGTCAACTACGCATCTTAAATTGAACTCCCGTAGTAGTAAATGTACCCCATGGTGTGGTACACTTTCTTGTTTTAAAAAAAAAACATTGCTGAGCAGGCTTGTGTGTTGTTATGCTACTGATTTATCCTTAAAGCAGCCATGATGTAGTCACTTAGGCATTAAAGCAGGCCTGTCCAAACCGCGGCCCTCCAGCTGGATAAAAACTACACATCCCAGCATGCCCTGACACAGCTTTGGCATTCTCTGACCACAAAACTGTGTCAAGGCATGCTGGTATATGTAGTTTCACAACAGCTGGAGGCTAGCAGTTTGTACATGCCTGCATTTAAGTGTGCTTTGTGCCTTGCTTGGATAATAAGTAATGTGATTAAGTTATTAATGTTTATGTTGCATCTTAATTTCAGATGTTGCAGTTGGAGATCCCACAAGTTTTGGGGGAATTATTGAAACCATGCGCCAACACCTGCATGGGTTAATTAATTGTCTGGATCAGTTACAAAAATTTGCATGATTTTTTTTTTTGTTTAATACATTTATTGATTACAAAAAAATTACAAATAAAAACAAGTTGTTTAAAGTTAACCGGGTGTTGTGTTTATTAATGCAAAAAAGGATCAGCAGATTGGCAAGCAGAAATTGATTTCCTAAAACATTTCACACATCTAACGTAAGATTATAAAAAATAAAAAATTTAGGAGATTATTGTGTTAATAAACATGTAAACACCTTCATTCACAAACAACACCTTAAAACAAAAAAATAAAAAAATAAAATAAAACATCTATATTTATATTTTAGACTTTTACATGTTGATGGCCAATTATGGCAACAAAGTGTTCTTCAGGTTTTTTTTGCTGACTTAATTGGTTTGGAACATTATCAATCATTACACTAATTGGATTCGTAATTGACGAGGGCTTGTGGACTTTAAACTGAAAGGTGTAATTTCACTTAATAGCAAAAAAAAAACATTGCTGCGCGTTTTTCCTTTAAAGTGTGCACTTTTAAGGAAAAATGTGTAAATCTACTACAACTTAGTATTTTTACGATGAAGTATGTGTTAATGCGATGGTTTCGCATTGCTGCGATGGTTTCGCATTACTGCGATGTCATTTGGCGTACGCCCACTTTGTGTAATACTGCGTACGAATGTGCAAAAAATACGTTGGGGGCGGATGTTCGCAAATTTACTACATTTACGCAACTTTGCGAATATGTTGTGCGAACGAAAAACTTAGCGACCAACTCGGAATGACCTCCAATGATTCTACTTTACTGCAAACACATTTGGAGTCATTGAATCAAGAACCTCAGAAATCATATCCTGAAGACATACCCAAGATCAAATTTTGCAACCCTGATAGATGCTGCCATCTTGCTAGAAAAAAAATCATGCAATTGTGCAAAATGGCTGCATGTCTTCACAAAAGAGCATTAGCATTGCTATTTACAACTAGAGATGTGTGCCTGCCCCTGTGTTTTGATTTTGGTGTTGAATCTGTATCTACTTCATATTTTGGATCTGTATTTGGCTTTGCCAAAATCAACCTTTTGTGTTTTGGCTTTAGATCTAAAAAATATTTTTAAAATCATAGAACAGTTAAAATCGCATAATTTGTGACTGTTTTTGTTCCTACAGTATTAGTAACTTCAATAACATTACTTTCCATTCATTTCCAGTCAATTTTGACCACCTTACAGATCACAATATTGTTCAGCAACATAGTCCAAAGGCTGGCTGGCTAAACTAAGCAGCGGCACAAACACATGGCAGTTATTTCTGTTTTAAAATGTTATGCCAATTAGTAATGTATTAGCAATAACTAATCAAACCAACTCACAAGTACTTTCAATAGAAAACAAGACAACACAGAAATTTACTAGGAACCGTGTATGGAGTATCATTACTCTAAAGTAGTAGTAGTTAACAAACAGAAAAAAAAACCTAAACCATGTGTAAAATATCAACAGCAGACATGGATGCCCCCTACAGAAGTGCTCAGGCCCCCAAAACATGTCTATCTCAGTGCCCAATCTGTACTCCTCCTGGGGGCCCTGGGCCACTCATGACTGGCACTCTGTGCCCATGTAAAGCCCTTATAACCAGCTTTTTTGTTGAGGAGTTCCCCCAAATCTCCCCAAGTATAAAAAAGTGTGTTGGCAGTGTGGGGTAACTGAATGGTTTCCCATGTGTGGGTTCCCGGAGGTGAGAGCAGTGCAGGGATGCCAGCTGTGTCCTCTGTGCATGGGTGCCAGTGGTATTCTCAGTGTTACGGTGCCAGCTATGTTGGCAGTGCAGGGGAGCCGGCTTTGTCAGCAGTGCAGGGGAGCCAGTTGTGTAAGCAGTGTCACTGGTATACACTGTGCGGGGGTGCAGGCTGTGTCGGCAGTAAGGTGGTGTGGGCTGTGTCCTCTGTGTGGAGGTGTCAGCAGAGTCAGCAGTTTGGCGGTGCTGGTGATGTCATCTGTGGGGGGTGCTGGCTCTGTCGGCAGTGAAGGGGTGCAAGCTGTGTCCTCTGTTTGGATGTTCCAGTAGTGTTGGCAGTTCGGGGGTGCTGTTGATGTCCTTAAGGCAGGGGTGCCTGCAGTGTCAGGAGTGTGGTAGTGCCGGCTGCGTCCTCAGCGCAGGGGTGTCTGCAGTGTGGGAGTGCTGTCTATCTGAGCAGTGTGGGGGTGCTGGCTGTATGGGAGTGTTGGCAGTGTGAGCAGCAGTGTCATCATCGTAACAGACGGCTATCTCAGCCAATCAGTGGTCAGTCCATTGATTTCAATGGGACTGGCGCCCGAGTCAAAACCTTAAGATACTACAGCGGGATATTGAGGTTTTGCCTCAAGTTGGGATACAGGGCAAGCAGGAAAATCCAAGCATTTGCTTGGATTTCCCCAGATCCCCTATGTTCGGGTGAGTCCATTTTTCAGAGAACCGGATCTGCTCAGCTCTATTTACCATGATGCTTTATTTTCAATTCTGCTTAAAATGTATATTCAATGATTAAAATATGGGACTGATTCTGAGTTGGAAGTAAAGCAATAAAAGAGCAAGTAACTTTGCACCTTGGCAAAGCCATGTTGCACTGTCGGTGTGGCAGATTTGAAATATGCACAGATTTAGGTTTGTGAGTGCATGTCTAAACTGAAATCTAAATTGTATTGTAAAAATAAAGCTGTTCAGTATTTGTGGTATACATGGAAAAGCAAGCAGTACAGTATTTAAACCTCAAGAAAAAAATAGAAATGTATAACATTGCAACATGGTTTATTCCAGATCCAAAGTTACAGATGTGTACATACACAGAGCCGGCCATAGGCATAGGCAAACTAGGCAATTGCCTAGGGCATTTGATATGCCTAGGGGCATCAGCAGCTTCTGCTGATTAAAATGATATGCGGCATGCCTATATTCTGTGTGTAGCATTTCATACGCAGATACAGCCACAGTCTCACACAGTATATAGGCATGCTGCATATCATTTTAATCAGCAGAAGCTGCTAATGCATCCTAGCCACATAGCAATGCAAATGAGATACATTTTCATTAAAAAAATGTGCCCGACGTTAGCATTGAGGCAAGATTTATGAAGACACATCTGTATTCAAGCAGAGGCAGAGGTCACAGTGTTAGTGGCAGTGTGAGTGTTGTGTGCATGTGAGTAGGTTGGTTGTGCAGTAGTGTTCGGAATATGTGTAAGGAGCATTATGTGTGTCATGTAAAAATGCATTAATAATGTGCAACTCAGTGTGTCCTTATGTGTATTAGGGCATTAATAATGTGCAACATATGCGTAAAAGGCTACTATGTGTGTCATTATGTGTATAAGGGCATTAATAATGTGCGGCATATGTGTAACAGGGTACTACTGTATGTGTGTCATTATGTGTATAGGGGCACTAATAATGTGCAGCAAATGTGTAGGGGGCACTATGTGTCATTATGTGTATAAGGCATTAATAATGTGCGGCATATGTGTATGGGACATTACGTGTAAAAGGGCATTAATAAAAGTTGTCATAATGTGTAAGGCGCATTATGTTTATAAGGACTTTAATAATGTTCCTCATATGTGTAAGGGGCATTACTGTGTGGCATTATTTGTATAAGGTGCTCTACTATGGCGTTGCGTATAGAAAGGGCACTACTGTGTCATCTAATATGAATAAAGAGCAATAGGGTGTGGTGTAATGTGAATAAGGAGCAATTCAGTGTGATGTAATGTGAATAAGGAGCTCTACTGTGAGGAGTAACGTTTATAAGGTAAAGTGATACTACTGTGGGATGTAATATGAATTCTGGAAACTATTGCATGATCAAATGTGAATAAAGTTGCAGTACTGTGTGGCATAATTGGAAATGGGGTTACTATTGCGTGGCCATGCCCCTTGCCAGCAAAAACACACCCCTTTTTGGACTGTGCGCCAAATGTGCGAACTGTTCCTATTTAAAATATAGGGGGTACAAACCCCAAAATAAGGACTGCTATGGATGAGGGGTGATGGTGCTGGGAAAGAGGTGCAAGGTCAGAGGTGGAACCAGCGGTGGTGCTAGGGGGCACCAGCCAAAATCTTGCCTAGGGCATCATATTGGCTAGGGCCGGCTCTGTACATACATCTAGTCTCAATTAACCACACAGAGCGAGATGCCTGGCAGAAGTGAGCTGCTAGGTCTTGTGAACTCCCGGGACTGACAAAATAGGAAGGATCCCCACTGTCTTTTTTGGATTACCTTCTTCATAGTTGGTATTTTTGTCCTCTGCTCCACAATGCAGCTCTCCACACCTACTGTATGTGACATCACACCAAATAAAGATAGAGCACTGTATATCTGCAGTAAAGATTCTCAGAGAGCAGATGCGCAGGGAAGGCTTGTTTTTAAGAAGTTCTCCCAGCACATCGGCCCGCTGCTGTTACGCAGGCTGGTGTGGGTCCCCAGGTATCGGCAGTAGGAGTACTTCTCTCTGTCCAGGACTCCAGTCATGATGGTCACCACCTGATGACAGCCCTGTGAGGACGCATACTGTATGCACTTTTTTTCTGCTTTGCTCCCAACTCAGAATTAGCCTCTACATGTGATTCAAGTACAGTAGCTTGAGTTTAAATCTGATTTGATTTATTTATTCTCAAATCATTGCTCTTTTTACAGTCCATAACATTGTATTAGCTGTCATCAATGGCAGGACTTCAGCCCACCCAGGAAAAATCCACCACCCAGCTCAGTATCAGTGAAACCGATGTAATTCGTGACTGCACTTGCGTCACTGTGACTGGCAGTTACTTCCTTTTGAAAGTTCTACTGGTCAGTCACAGACACACAAGGCAGTCCCATTGGGAGACGTTTCCTCCCTCCAGGACTGCCAGGCTGGGCTGTGATAAACATAGAGCTGGCTTCCCATAGAGTAGGAAGCAACTTCCTGCCTTTGGTGCAGCCCAATCAGACTACTATGGGCTGCTTATTATGCAGTCCATGGAAGCTGGAGGTTTGCGCATGATCAGTCGTACCATGATGTCTGCAAATACGCTGGTCCCAGAGACCATAGCTGGCTGTCTCTCCCCAGCATGGGGATAGCGACAGCCATCCTACTGAATGTAAGTAGGAGCTGCTGCTGGCTATCATACCTCATACTATAGAGAGTATTGGGTCAGGACTTCCATGCACACACTGGACACACATATCTAAAACATGGAAATGACCTCATGATGCTTGAAGCCATGCACAATTTGGGGGGGGGGGGGGGGTTGTACATTATGCCCCTATTTCCATCATGCTAGAGGCTTGCCCAGTGCTCCAGGAGATGCTGGGCAGCCTCCAGCCTCTCCCAACACATTGCATCATCCATTCAGGCTATGTAGTACAGTGGTGACAGAGTGACACACACCCCCTACCCACCCCCAACTTTTACCTGGCCTGTAGGTGGAAAAGTGCATGAGGGGATCAGCATGAAATACCTACAATCAAAATCCCAACGGTCGAAATCCCGGCAACAGTTGACCAACGGTCAAAATCCCAACAAGGTCAAAATACTGACAAGATCAAAATACAGACATTTAAAATGTTGACAGGTCAAAAATGCGCAACAAGTTTTAAAAAAAAAATTGTGTGTATGTCAACATATGTTGACATGGACACCATATAAATGTACCGCGTCCCCCCACATGGCTCGCTATGGTGCCTTGATGCAGTCAGCACACTATTATATTACCCCTACAGGTCCACTGGGATGGTAAAGTATGAACAAGTCGGTTTCAATAAAAAAAATCATGAAAAACTCATGTTGACATTTTGACCTGTCGACATTTTAAATGTTGGTATTTTGACCTTGTCAGTATTTTAAATGTCGGCATTTTGACCATGTCGGAAATTTGACCTTGTCAGGATTTTGACCGTCGGTCAATGTTAGTCGGGATTTTGACCGTCGGATTTTGATTTTAGGTAAATTGACCGCATCCCGCCTGAATCATGTGACTGTGCCACTGAAATCAGGATGGTTGGGAGGTACATATAATGCTTTCACATACAGTAGGTCATCTAATTCATAGAGTTTCAGGTAAAAGTATGCATAACACTCACAGCACTATGTGATTAAAGTATAATCCCTTAAATACATAAAAAAAGTTTATGAATTAACTTGTCTGTGCTTAAAAGAGAGTTCAGCATGACTAAAAAAAATATCTTGTCAGTTTTTTGACACCAGAGAATTAGGAATCCTTCTATAAAATTCAAATTGCACACGGTCTTCTATTCTATTTTAGCCATCTGACAGCAATAGCATAACAAGATTATTTTTTTGAAAGCTGCTGACAATATTTGACATTATTTCTACTGTATGTTGATTTTTTTTTTTTTTTTTTACAGCAAGGACAGATTGTGACATTAATGAACTCTAAGTATAATAACTCATAAGAGAAATCAGAACATTTTTGACATATGCAAACAGTGATGAACACATAGAAGGAATACTTAATGACAGTAAATACTGCTTTTAGATAGAGAAAAAAGTGTTTACATGACAGACAGCAAGTAACTGAAAACTTAGAATATTTAAACATCTACAGTATAGTAAGTACAGATGTACTATACACTGACCCCAGCATTTTGGTTTTGATTTTAGAACTGGATAAATTTTCATGTTTTGGTTCTGGTTTTGCAAAACCATCCTCACATGTTTTTGTTTTGACTTAAACATTGCAAAATGTTGTTTGATTTCAGGTGCCCTTTCGTAAACCCTCTGTGCCTTTGAGCACCAGCTTTAGTCGATGTTGAAGTACTAGTGTTAAAGGACATTAATAATACTCTATTTTAGATATATATTTTAGTTATAGTTTGCTATACTGCACAAAGGGGGTAATTCCGAGTTGATCGCTAGCTGAAAATGTTCACTGCACAGCGATGAAGAAAAAAAATGGCACTTCTGCGCATGCATATGTGGCGCAATGCGCACGCAGGATGTACTTTCACAACGGCCGATGTAGTTTCACACAAGGTCTAGCGAAGCTTTTCAGTCGCACTGCTGGCCGTAGAGTGATTGACATGATGTGGGCGTTTCTGGGTGTCAACTGACCGTTTTCAGGGAGTGTTCGAAAAAACGCAGGCGTGCCAGGAAAAATGCAGGCATAGCTGGGCGAACGCAAAGCTTGTTTGTGATGTCAAATCCGGAACTGAACAGTCTGAAGTGATCACAAGCTAGGAGTAGGTCTGGAGCTACTCTAAAACTGCACAATTTTTTTGGTAGTCGCTCAGCAATCTTTTCGTTCGCACTTCTGCTAAGCTAAAATATACTTCCAGAGGGCGGTGGCTTAGCGTTTGCACGGCTGCTAAAAACTGCTAGCAAGCGTATAACTCGGAATGACCACCATAGAGTGATACTCTGCAGCCATAATGTCTGCTGAGTCCCACCACCGCCACTGAGATGATGCACGCTACAGCCACTGTCCCTGCATGCACCGAAGGCACACATGCTCCCAGAAAAGCTGTTGTGGTCTTGCAATGAAGGTGTGGCCTCACAACAAGGGGCGTGGCCATAAGATGAGGAGAGGGTGATTGAAAGGCAGAGGGTGACAGGAGAGAGATAGTGATGGGGAGACAGTGATGAAGGGGAGATACAGTGAGTGGATCAGAGCAGATGGTTATGCTAGAAAGAGGATGATATCAGGAAGAGACTGATTCAAGGGTGAGGGTGACAGGGAGAGGGTGATGCCAGGGAGAGGGTGGCAGCAGTAGGTGACAGGGAGAGGTTGATGCCAGGAAGCTGGTGATAGGAAGAGGGTGACAGCAGTTGGTGCCAGCTGTGGATGACAGGGAGAGGGTGACAGCAGTCGGTGCCAACTGGGGGTGACAGTGGAGGGTGGTACTAGGGAGAGCACATTACTTTTCCCACTCTGTCAGCAGTATGCATACAACATAAGCAGTACAGCCTTGGGTCCCCAATTCAGGTTGGTTGAGCTTAGCTCATGTCACAATAAAGCACCCGCCAATCTCCCCTATAAATCACAGCCCATGCCAATAACAGAGAAAGGAGTTTGTCCACCCGAACAGGAAATCTTTCTTTAATAATGATCAGACAAAGGAATTTAAGATGAAGGACTTTATTAACTGCAATACCATGTCAGTAATTTATGTGATCGAATGTGGTTGTGATCTCAAGTATGTGGGCAAGACAAAAAGAGTTCTGAAGCTACATATTCAGGAACATGTCCGGAATATTAAAAACAAAATAGAAAGCCACCCCCTCTGAAGACACTTCGCTGAGATTCACAATTCAAGCACAGAAACCCTAACATTCAGAGCAATCGAACACGTTAAATTAGGCACTAGAGGCGGGGACACTTCCTCTAGCGTAAGGGCAGACTCTGAGCACTGGAGCTGACCTGTGGTACGCGACCGGAAGTGACGCGGCCGCAGCTGAGATGGGCCGCGTCATTTCCGGTAATTGATTGCACACAAGCTGTGACTTAGTTCACCGCTTGTGTGGCCTAAACTTGGAATCTGTTATAGCATTATCCTCCACTTATTCACCAATGTTTTTCTATGTGTGTTCAATACTTTTTGTACACATTAAGGTTTTTTTACATCGACCGCAACTTCCGGTTCCGGAAATGACGTGAACCGGAAGCAATTACACCATTAGATAGAAACTAGCTATAAATATGCTCATACTGTTTGGTTCTGTATTCTCCTGAAGAAGCCTGAGCGGGCAAAACGTGTTGAGACTGATTGATCTACCTACCTACCTTCCGACTACCTGTTTCACTAAGCTAAGCTTTTTTATATGTTTTATTTTATTGTTGTTTATTAAAATATTTTTGAATTTTTGATACAAGGCAGTCTGACATTATATTGTGCCGGACCTGCTTGGGTCGTCTGAATAAGGGCTTATCCGATATGCATGGTTAAAGCATTTGATTTGGTACACATGACATATAGGGGAGGGACACCCAGTTGATACATTAAGGTACTACACTATATGGCGATGATCTATGTCTCCTGATATACAGGTGTAAAGCAATTATTGGACAAGAAACTGATAGGCCCTGATACAAGTTATCTTCCGGTATGCAATTTCTTATTGGAGTGTCTGCAAAACATTATTGACTGAATTACTGCACCATAAGGCTCTTGTTCTTCTCTCCTACTCTCGTATTAATAAATACATATATGAAAGTCAATGTGGGGACTGAGTGCTATAGTTCATGTGAGCACAGACTAGTTTGTGGTGTTGGCTGAACAACATGAATAGTGTGGAGGACAGAGCTTTGCAGTTGTAAGACAGCAAAGAGGCACAAATGGGTCTAGACATAGCTGCACTGATGAAGTAAGACAAAGTGGCACATATGGGAGAACACAGAGAAGCACAGAGAGATGCTTATAACTGGATGAAAGAGTATGTAGAAATAGAGATGAGTGAATTAGATTTCTTGGAATTCAACCTGCTCTGAACATTGGAATTATGAGGGTGTTCTTGCCAGACTAGGATTCCATGTTGAGGACGAATGTCATCTTCCTGGTGTCGGACTCTCGTGGGACTTGGATTCCATATAAGTTGCCACAGCCTGGACTTCACTTCACTCTATGCATGTTGCTGTTTGCCGCAATATACTCTGCTGTTTGGCTGTCCTGTGTCCAGAATCCAGAAACTTCAGACTTCACTAAGTGGCTGCAGTAAAGTAACAGTGTATATAGGGCATGCTGCACTATACTCTGCTGTTTAGTCTGTGTACAGAATCCAGAGACTCCTGTCTTCAATAAGTGGCTGGGAAGTATAGTGACAGGATACTGTAGAGAGTTACACACTGCTTGCTGCGCTATACTCTGCTGTTAAGGCTGTGCTGTGTGCAGACTCCAGGAACTCCAGACTTCACTAAGTGGCTGTGCAGCATAGTGACAGTATAAATAGGCAGGGCCGGATTAAGCCTTGGGGGTGCCTGGGGCACTTAAGACAGGGGGGGCCCAGTGGAAGGTGGGTGATGTATATTAGATTGTGCAATCCTCCCAACATGTCCCATTTCAGGAGGGACAAAATGATCTCTACCTGGACTTTCCTCTTAATATATGATTGATGTCACCTGTGTTGAACTATTTAATTGCTAAGAAAGGTATTTCAACACAGGTGATTGCAAGCATATATTAAGAAGAAAGTACAGGTAGAGAGCATTTTGTCCCTTCGGGAATGGGTCATGGTGGGAGGTATAGATTGTGTATATTACATTTAAACCAATGGTATATATTAGTTTTAAACTAATAGTTTAATGCCTGGGTACTATTTATACAGTAGCTCCACCTAAATGAAAGACAACTATTTTATAAAATTGTCTTGTAGTGGAACAAAGACAACTTAAACAACCTTAAAATACACATAGAGAAATAAAATAATTTATCTGTTCACATGCAATAATAGCAGCAGCCTCTGTACTACTTACACACTGGGACAGGACTCATGAGGACTCTCTGTGTGTGTCTCTATTAGAGATGAGCGGGTTCGGTTCCTCGGAATCCGAACCCGCCCGAACTTCAGTTTTTTTTACACGGGGCCGAGCGACTCGGATCTTCTTGCCTTGCTCGGATAACCCGAGCGCGCCCGAACGTCATCATCCCGCTGTCGGATTCTCGCGAGGCTCGTATTCTATCGCGAGACTCGGATTCTATATAAGGAGCCGCGCGTCGCCGCCATTTTCACACGTGCATTGAGATTGATAGGGAGAGGACGTGGCTGGCGTCCTCTCTGTTTAGACTAGAGTACTAGAGAGAGACACAAATTTTGGGGAGCATATTATTAGGAGGAGTACTACTTGCTGCTGATAGTGTGACCAGTGACCACCAGTTTAATTAATCCGTTCTCTGCCTGATAAAAAACGATACACAGTGTGACACAGTCACATACCATATCTGTGCTCAGCCCAGTGTGCTGCATCATATGTAATACTGTATATCATTATCTGACTGTGCTGCGTGCTCACTGCTCACACAGCTTAATTGTGGGGGAGACTGGGGAGCAGTTATAGCAGGAGTACATATTTTAAGTACAGTGCACACTTTTGCTGCCAGAGTGCCACTGCCAGTGTGACTGACCAGTGACCACTGACCACCAGTATTGTGATTGTCTGCTGACCACCAGTATATTGTGATTGTCTGCCTGAAAAAGTTAAACACTCGTCGTGTGGTGTTTTTATAAACGCATTCTGCAGACAGTGTCCAGCAGGTCCGTCATTACATAATATATACCTGTCCGGCTGCAGTACTAGTGTGATATATATATATTTTAATTTTATCTCATTATCATCCAGTCTATATTAGCAGCAGACACAGTACGGTAGTCTGCGGCTGTAGCTACCTCTGTGTCGGCAGTCGCTCGTCCATCCATAATTGTATACCACCTACCCGTGGTTTTTTTTTTCTATCTTCTTGATACTAGTAGCTTACTTTAGGAGTCTGCAGTGCTGAGTCTGACAGACAGTGTCCAGCAGGTCCGTCATTACATAATATATACCTGTCCGGCTGCAGTACTAGTGTGATATATATATATATTTTAATTTTATCTCATTATCATCCAGTCTATATTAGCAGCAGACACAGTACGGTAGTCCACGGCTGTAGCTACCTCTGTGTCGGCAGTCGCTTGTCCATCCATAATTGTATACCACCTACCCGTGGTTTTTTTTTTCTATCTTCTTGATACTAGTAGCTTACTTTAGGAGTCTGCAGTGCTGACAGACAGTGTCCAGCAGGTCCGTCATTACATAATATATACCTGTTCGGCTGCAGTACTAGTGTGATATATATATATATATTTTAATTTTATCTCATTATCATCCAGTCTATATTAGCAGCAGACACAGTACGGTAGTCCACGGCTGTAGCTACCTCTGTGTCGGCAGTCGCTCGTCTATCCATAATTGTATACCACCTACCCATGGTTTTTTTTTTTTTCTATCTTCTTGATACTAGTAGCTTACTTTAGGAGTCTGCAGTGCTGACAGACAGTGTCCAGCAGGTCCGTCATTACATAATATATACCTGTCCGGCTGCAATACTAGTGTGATATATATATATATATTTTAATTTTATCTCATTATCATCCAGTCTATATTAGCAGCAGACACAGTACGGTAGTCCACGGCTGTAGCTACCTCTGTGTCGGCAGTCGCTCGTCCATCCATAATTGTATACCACCTACCCGTGGTTTTTTTTTTTCTATCTTCTTGATACTAGTAGCTTACTTTAGGAGTCTGCAGTGCTGAGTCTGACAGACAGTGTCCAGCAGGTCCGTCATTACATAATATATACCTGTCCGGCTGCAGTACTAGTGTGATATATATATATATTTTAATTTTATCTCATTATCATCCAGTCTATATTAGCAGCAGACACAGTACGGTAGTCCACGGCTGTAGCTACCTCTGTGTCGGCAGTCGCTCGTCATCCATAAGTATACTAGTATCCATCCATCTCCATTGTTTACCTGAGGTGCCTTTTAGTTGTGCCTATTAAAATATGGAGAACAAAAATGTTGAGGTTCCAAAAATAGGGAAAGATCAAGATCGACTTCCACCTCGTGCTGAAGCTGCTGCCACTAGTCATGGCCGAGACGATGAAATGCCAGCAACGTCATCTGCCAAGGCCGATGCCCAATGTCATAGTACAGAGCATGTAAAATCCAAAACACCAAATATCAGTAAAAAAAGGACTCAAAAATCTAAAATAAAATTGTCGGAGGAGAAGCGTAAACTTGCCAATATGCCATTTACCACACGGAGTGGCAAGGAACGGCTGAGGCCCTGGCCTATGTTCATGGCTAGTGGTTCAGCTTCACATGAGGATGGAAGCACTCAGCCTCTCGCTAGAAAAATGAAAAGACTCAAGCTGGCAAAAGCACAGCAAAGAACTGTGCGTTCTTCGAAATCCCAAATCCACAAGGAGAGTCCAATTGTGTCGGTTGCGATGCCTGACCTTCCCAACACTGGACGTGAAGAGCATGCGCCTTCCACCATTTGCACGCCCCCTGCAAGTGCTGGAAGGAGCACCCGCAGTCCAGTTCCTGATAGTCAGATTGAAGATGTCAGTGTTGAAGTACACCAGGATGAGGAAGATATGGGTGTTGCTGGCGCTGGGGAGGAAATTGACAAGGAGGATTCTGATGGTGAGGTGGTTTGTTTAAGTCAGGCACCCGGGGAGACACCTGTTGTCCGTGGGAGGAATATGGCCATTGACATGCCTGGTGAAAATACCAAAAAAATCAGCTCTTCGGTGTGGAAGTATTTCAACAGAAATGCGGACAACATTTGTCAAGCCGTGTGTTGCCTTTGTCAAGCTGTAATAAGTAGGGGTAAGGACGTTAACCACCTCGGAACATCCTCCCTTATACGTCACCTGCAGCGCATTCATAATAAGTCAGTGACAAGTTCAAAAACTTTGGGCGACAGCGGAAGCAGTCCACTGACCAGTAAATCCCTTCCTCTTGTAACCAAGCTCACGCAAACCACCCCACCAACTCCCTCAGTGTCAATTTCCTCCTTCCCCAGGAATGCCAATAGTCCTGCAGGCCATGTCACTGGCAATTCTGACGAGTCCTCTCCTGCCTGGGATTCCTCCGATGCATCCTTGCGTGTAACGCCTACTGCTGCTGGCGCTGCTGTTGTTGCTGCTGGGAGTCGATGGTCATCCCAGAGGGGAAGTCGTAAGACCACTTGTACTACTTCCAGTAAGCAATTGACTGTCCAACAGTCCTTTGCGAGGAAGATGAAATATCACAGCAGTCATCCTGTTGCAAAGCGGATAACTGAGGCCTTGACAACTATGTTGGTGTTAGACGTGCGTCCGGTATCCGCCGTTAGTTCACAGGGAACTAGACAATTTCTTGAGGTAGTGTGCCCCCGTTACCAAATACCATCTAGGTTCCACTTCTCTAGGCAGGCGATACCGAGAATGTATACGGACGTCAGAAAAAGACTCACCAGTGTCCTAAAAAATGCAGTTGTACCCAATGTCCACTTAACCACGGACATGTGGACAAGTGGAGCAGGGCAGGGTCAGGACTATATGACTGTGACAGCCCACTGGGTAGATGTATGGACTCCCGCCGCAAGAACAGCAGCGGCGGCACCAGTAGCAGCATCTCGCAAACGCCAACTCTTTCCTAGGCAGGCTACGCTTTGTATCACCGGTTTCCAGAATACGCACACAGCTGAAAACCTCTTACGGCAACTGAGGAAGATCATCGCGGAATGGCTTACCCCAATTGGACACTCCTGTGGATTTGTGGCATCGGACAACGCCAGCAATATTGTGTCTGCATTAAATATGGGCAAATTCCAGCACGTCCCATGTTTTGCACATACCTTGAATTTGGTGGTGCAGAATTATTTAAAAAACGAGAGGGGCGTGCAAGAGATGCTGTCGGTGGCCAGAAGAATTGTGGGACACTTTCGGCGTACAGGCACCACGTACAGAAGACTGGAGCACCACCAAAAACGCCTGAACCTGCCCAGCCATCATCTGAAGCAAGAAGTGGTAACGAGGTGGAATTCAACCCTATATATGCTTCAGAGGTTGGAGGAGCAGCAAAAGGCCATTCAAGCCTATACAATTGAGCACGATATAGGAGGTGGAATGCACCTGTCTCAAGCGCAGTGGAGAATGATTTCAACGTTGTGCAAGGTTCTGCTGCCCTTTGAACTTGCCACACGTGAAGTCAGTTCAGACACTGCCAGCCTGAGTCAGGTCATTCCCCTCATCAGGCTTTTGCAGAAGAAGCTGGAGACATTGAAGGAGGAGCTAACACAGAGCGATTCCGCTAGGCATGTGGGACTTGTGGATGGAGCCCTTAATTCGCTTAACAAGGATTCACGGGTGGTCAATCTGTTGAAATCAGAGCACTACATTTTGGCCACCGTGCTCGATCCTAGATTTAAAACCTACCTTGGATCTCTCTTTCCGGCACACACAAGTCTGCTGGGGTTCAAAGACCTTCTGGTGAGAAAATTGTCAAGTCAAGCGGAACGCGACCTGTCAACATCTCCTCCTTCACATTCTCCCGCAACTGGGGGTGCGAGGAAAAGGCTCAGAATTCCGAGCCCACCCGCTGGCGGTGATGCAGGGCAGTCTGGAGCGACTGCTGATGCTGACATCTGGTCCGGACTGAAGAACCTGCCAACGATTACGGATACGGACATGTCGTCTACTGGCACTGCATATGATTCTCTCCCCATTGAAAGAATGGTGGAGGATTATATGAGTGACCGCATCCAAGTAGGCACGTCAGACAGTCCGTACTTATACTGGCAGGAAAAAGAGGCAATTTGGAGGCCCTTGCACAAACTGGCTTTATTCTACCTAAGTTGCCCTCCCACAAGTGTGTACTCCGAAAGAGTGTTTAGTGCCGCCGCTCACCTTGTCAGCAATCGGCGTACGAGGTTACTTCCAGAAAATGTGGAGAAGATGATGTTCATTAAAATGAATTATAATCAATTCCTCCGTGGAGACATTGACCAGCAGCAATTGCCTCCACAAAGTACACAGGGAGCTGAGATGGTGGATTCCAGTGGGGACGAATTGATAATCTGTGAGGAGGGGGATGTACACGGTGATATATCGGAGGATGATGATGAGGTGGACATCTTGCCTCTGTAGAGCCAGTTTGTGCAAGGAGAGATTAATTGCTTCTTTTTTGGTGGGGGTCCAAACCAACCCGTCATTTCAGTCACAGTCGTGTGGCAGACCCTGTCACTGAAATGATGGGTTGGTTAAAGTGTGCATGTCCTGTTTATACAACATAAGGCTGGGTGGGAGGGCCCAAGGACAATTCCATCTTGCACCTCTTTTTTCTTTCATTTTTCTTTGCGTCATGTGCTGTTTGGGGAGTATTTTTTTGAAGGGCAATCCTGCGTGACACTGCAGTGCCACTCCTAGATGGGCCAGGTGTTTGTGTCGGCCACTAGGGTCGCTTATCTTACTCACACAGCTACCTCATTGCGCCTCTTTTTTTCTTTGCGTCATGTGCTGTTTGGGGAGTGTTTTTTGGAAGGGCCATCCTGCGTGACACTGCAGTGCCACTCCTAGATGGGCCAGGTGTTTGTGTTGGCCACTAGGGTCGCTTAGCTTAGTCATCCAGCGACCTGTCATTCCTGACGAAGCCCTAAACGGGAGAAACGCGTTGGATTATTGGATGTCAACCTCAGAAGCTGGAGCACAACCCTTATTGCCGCTGATTTGCTGACAGGACGTGTACCCCGGAAGCCGCGAAACCGGAAGCGACTGGCCTGCGTTCCACGCTTGCGGGCCAGACGATACAAGTGGTATCGGAGCTCTGGGAATCGGCTGTCCGGCCCCACCGGAGGTCCCATAGGAACGGACCCGGGAAAGGAGGAAACGGAGAACCCTGGGCACTCCTGACACAGAGGTACTGTTACATGATAAACACTAACTCACATGTGTGGTGTGCAAAAAGGCAGAGTGCCGGAAGGTCCCGACACAGCACAAATAGTTACAGTGGACAAGGGTGCATGAAATCGTGATCCTCCTAAGAATATCCATCAGCTAATAAACAATACAGCTGGGACGAGGTAATACACAGTGACATATTTATATAGGAAAACCCTTTAATTTCATAACTGCTTTCCTAAAAGGACACTTTGTATCTACGTGGGATAAGCAGGTCTCGGGACTTTTCCCTACACCCCTTTTGGGACGAGTTTAGGTATTGACACACTGATTCTATCATCTATAAAAAACAATAGATTGTTATTATCATATTGTTGTGTGCATCAGATAATGTTCAGATAAAATGTGCTATTTTTATTTTGATTTTACTACCATTTTTTAAATATCTTAAATGTGCAAATAAAGCAACTAATAGTCTGACCATTCCTTTCTGACTTTTTCTTTTTCACTCGCGGTGCGCCAAGGTCTTCTCCTTATTTTTGACTCAGTCTATACTAGTAAGGGTACTAGTCCACCTATTGGCTGCACCACCTTCCTATCTGGCTTTAACAGCCTCTCCCTATACCCTCTTCATTTCTCCTTTCTTCTACTTTTTTCCTCCAATATTTAAAGGGGTTGCGCAGGTAGTACTTGCCTTTACAAAGTGAAGAGGTAACGTGTCTCATAGGAGGCCAGTTAATGATACATATATATAATATTATTATAATTATGTGTATATTTATATCAGTGTATGTTCTGCAAGATAGCTATCCAATCTGAATCATATCATTTAAATTATAGATTATTGCAGTCATTATAGATCTGTGTGAAATCGGATACATGTGTTTGCTATACAGATAAATTTGAAATAAATGTATTTAAGGGAGTGATTATAAGAAAACACAAAATGCAGTTCTGGCCAAGTCGTAAAGGGTTATACGGAACAAGTGTGAGGTGTATTAAGTGAGTGATTATAGTTACTATTGCTCACATTTATAGAGACTGTGTGGTTTGTTGAATTGCGGACATATGTTGTACACGTGGTACGGACAAAGTACAGGGTCGCACACGTGGCGTAAAAGGCACGCACGGTCGCGTGTTTATGCAAGGTTGTGTAGGAGTGCGAACGCTAAGTACAAAACACACGATATTTGTTCAATTAAGGTGGGATAGTAGACATTTAATACAATAGCACATAACTATCCGATTTCAAAAGCAGGTTACTCTAAATTTAGTTTAAAAACTGTGAGCACATCTGGAAAAAAGCTACTGACCTAAAGGGAGTAAAATATTTTCTGTACAGAAAAGAAAAATAAGGTGTATTTGAGTGAGTGAAAGTGGAGTGAGAGGATTTGAACCCCGGAAATTTGGGTCCCGTGGGTACACCAAGTGAGTGGAGACTTGGTGGCGTGAGGCGGCTGACTCACGTTAATAAAGGTAGAGATCATACGCAAATCATGAGGTGATTTGTAGAGGAGCGCAATATAGGATTGTGCATTGTACAGAAGTATAGAAATTGTGAATTGAAGTTTAAAGGTTTTGTATAACGCTCCGGCTGAGGTTATGCAGCTTGTGATTCAATTCCAGTGGTCGTAGGGCGGATAGGTAACAAGTACCTATACGCTGTGCGATTGGACCACATGTTTGTGGGTGCAGTACATAGCGCAACTTGATACCCCTTTTACGAGCTTTTGCATAAAATTGCGGTATCATTAGCGCTGTGATGAGCATACGCAAGCGTGATTTGTGTAAATCAAAAAGGGACATTTTTGCTGGTCTCTCTCAGGAAAATCTTCAATGGCGGATATTCGCTGGAAAAGGTAAGTTTCTCCTAAAACTTCCAGTGAATAGAAGCTAGTTAGGGCCTCACTGGGTACGCGGTGGTCACTATTGGAGTGAGTCGTGGTACGTCAGCGGAGAAGGAGCGAGTGAAAGTGCTAGGTGTCTTTCACCATCTATTTGTGGTGATGCATTGGGGATTGCGTTTATTGGCAAAAAGTCCGCGATGGGATCCAATTGCACAAGCAGTGGGCGTTTGGTAGCTAGGGTTCAGGCAGAAGAGTTGGGACCGAGAAGGTCAGAATTGCGGCCGAGAGGGTCATCAAGGTTTATTATGTGTGAAATATATAATACACACACAGAGGCTTTTTGCAATGAGTGGGTACGTATGACTGCGGAAGATAGGGCCCCATTCCCAAAGATGGGTAGCTTTGAATCAGAGGTGTTACAGAACATAAAGATTAAAATATTATAAAATCCAGAAAACAATGGGTCAGACATACAAATTGTTTAAACCTTTGGCAGCAAGAGGGGTTGGTGAGTTTGATCCTAAGGTATTGCAGGTGGTATGTCTAACCAAAGTCATATAAGACAAGAATGGAAATATAAGAACTGTTTGAACTTGTAGCAACAATAAACAAGTAGGAAGAAAAAGAGAAAGCAAGTACACCACCATATGTAGATGTGGAAGCAGTTACGGCCAGCATACAAACTATAGAAAATAATAAAAATATGAAAAATATGACTGTAACCTATATATGTACTAATGAATGTTGAAGTTTTCTTTAGGAGGAGAAGGCGACCTGATTGGTCTCAGCCATCTCTCATGCACTCAGAGGCAGTGGCGGATTTAGGGGGGGGGCACCAAGGCACGTGCCCCCCCTGTCATTTTAAATAGAATTTTGCTTCTTTTTTTTTTGCGCGCGGGGCGGCGCGGTGCGCCCGCCCGACCTGATGAGGCTGCTGCGGCTGCTGCATGTCCAGGATTGGCTCTTTGAGAAACGTGACATGCAGTCAGTTAGTGCATGTCACGTTTCTGTCTGTGCAGAGGAGCCGAGCAGTAGGAGGTCCCAGCTTCCGCCCGCCGCCGCCGCTGAACCAGCCTCACACAGGCACAGCGCTGCGCACCAGACATCAGCCGCCAACGATGGACAGCGCACCCGCCAGCTGCCAGTTCACCTTGCAAGAGGAAGACGCCTGGCCCTTACTGGTGAGTCTTGTCCTTGGGGGGAGAGGAGGAGAGAGCGGTGAGAGCTGTCCAGTGCCTGGCCCTGCTTACCGAGTCTTTTCCTGGTCCGGGGTAGGGGGGGGTCTGAGAGGGGGAGAGCTGTCCAGTGCCTGGTTGGCCCTGGCCCTTTCTGGTGAGTCTTGTCCTTGGGGGGGAGGGGGGAGAGCTGTCCAGTGCCTGGCCCTGCTTACTGAGTCTTTTCCTGGTCCAGGGGGGGGGGGTGTTTGAGAGGGGGAGAGCTGCCCAGTGCCTGGCCCTTTCGGGTGAGTCTTGTCCTGGGGGGGGGGAGAGAGAGGTGGAGAGCTGCCCAGTGCCTGGCCCTTTCTGGTGAGTCTTGTCCTGGGGGGGTCTAATGGTCGACAGTCACATGGTCGACGTGGACAAAAGGTCGTTACATGAAAGGTCTTTTCCCCCCTGTGTATAAATTCATGGACCAGTGGATTGTTTCTAAGTATAAGTTATATATATATATATATATATATATATAATTTTTTTACAGGTACTATTGGATTCTACATGGACAAGTGGACGTGATTGTCGTGGGATGTAGGTAAGGAATCTCTCTCTCATGATTTTTCCCCCTCTGTACTTATTTTAATTTTTGCAGGTGCCGGGTGCCCCTATTGGATTCTACTGGACAAGTGGACGTGACCGGCGTGGGATGTAGGTAAGTAATCTCTCTCTCATTTTTACAGGAAACCCTATTGGATTCTACTGGACAAGTGGACGTGATTCTCGGCATGGGATGTAGGTAAGTATGTGTAAGTGTGTAAGTGTGTTTTAATAAAGTTTTACTTTCACGGTGTGCGTGTTGTGTTTTTATTTGGGTTTTTTTGTTGTTGTAGAACTACAGGTACCAGCGGGCCAATTATTTCCCCACATGCTGGTACTTGAGGTTCACCAAGTACCAGCAAGCGGGGGAGGCTTGCTGAGCCTTGTAGTTCCACAACAAAAAACAATATTCTTTTTTTACACACTTACGGCTATCAGCCCGGCACCCACCGCCCAGGGGTGCTGGGGACAGCCTCGGGCTTCACCCCTGGCCCTTGGGTGCCTGGAGGGGGGGACCCCTTGATTTAAGGGGTCCCCACTCCTCCAGGGAACCCCGGCCAGTGGTGACTAGTTGGGGGGGTAATGCCACGGCCGCAGGGACCTCCATAAATGTGTCCCCCGGCTGTGGCATTATGTCCCTGGCTAGTGGAGCCCGGTGCTGGTTTTAAAAATACGGGGGACCCCTACATCTTTTGTCCCCCGTATTTTTGGAACCAGGACCGGTCGAAGAGCCCGGTGCTGGTTGTCTAAATACGGGGAACCCCTGTCCAATTTTTTCCCAGTATTTAAACAACCAGGACCAGCTCAAAGAGCCCGAGGCTGGTTATCCTTAGGAGGGGGGACCTCACAAATTTTTTTTTACAATTTTTTAACCCATTCAGACCCTTTTCCCTTAAGTTAATGGAGGCCCTGGACAACAAAATTGCATTCATGTCCTCCTCCCACTCCCTTCCCAGTCCCAAACACTAATTTTTATTTTTTTCTATAAAAATGTACAATATATCACAAGTATGATGAGCAAGCAGCGGGCATTGGCAGTGCATTTCGACCACAGACACACTCGATACTCACATTGAGCATTTGACCATACCCCTCACACAATTGGTCACACCCACTGAAACTTGGTCACGCCTACTCCACTTCTAACTCCACCCCTCCTTGATAGCGCAACCACTTATGGTGCCCCTCCTGTAATTTTTTTATGGATCCGCCCCTGCTCAGAGGAGTATCCAACCGGTAAAAGAAGAGCAGTAGCCTGCGGGAGAAGTGGCTGAGACCAGTGGAACTGGTAAGTATGGTATCATTCGTGTACATATATAGTAAAACCCAAAAATAAAATACAAAATCAAGAAAGTAACATCAGAAATGGAGAAAAACCTGTCCGCACATTAGTATTTGCCAGTAAGAAAGTGGACAGAGACAGGGTAACCCCCGGGTATTTCTTTTAGTTACCATATAAGAAGTATTCATTCCTAGTAATGCCCCTAGTCAAGATGAGCTTGGAAATGTTTGTTGGACCATGTACAGACCCTTAACACGGGATGAGAAGGATTGAATGAATACTTTGCATGACCTAGAAGCTTGTTAATTTTTATTTTTTTGTCTTTTGCAGTAATAGAAAACTCTCCATCTGGATAAGATCACTTGTAAGTACTAATTCGGCAAATGGGAGGTGGCTGTCTCTGTGCTAATGGACGGGCTCAATAAGGCATTGAGGGTCAGGGTGAAGACTTCTTTGCCAAATTGGAAAGGGGTCACAGTAGCTAATCTTAGAGAGTGCGCTATTGAACATCACAAGAATAGTGCTAGGCGCAGAGAACAACAGGTGGAGAGATTGAGGACGGTAAGTATACAGGCACATACAGGAAAGACCCATCAGTCCAAACCCCAGATCCCTAATGGTAAGTCAAGGTCAATAATATGTTACACTTGTCGGAAGGAAGGGCATTTTGCCAGAGAATGTAGGAGTAGTAGGACACATAGTCAATATAGACCCCCTAGACAGAAAACACAAGCCACATTATTAAACACATAGACGGGACCAAGGGGCATATAGTAAGGAATCATAAGCCATATAGAAAACACAGATTCGGGTAATGGGAAGAACAAAATAAATGCAACATTACCCTTTGACAAAATTTGCTGGGGTTAAGATGGGGCCTCTAAACTTTTGCTTCTTTTTCCTAGCAGAAATGGCCCCTGATTAACTTAACATGAGCTTTGTTAGATATGATATACATATAATGTGCTCCCGCTCAGGAAGTACAAAGTATGTTAGACACCCACGAAGACTAATGTTACATTTCACTGTTCTAAATGCATGTCCATCACAGGTAAAGGAAATTATCTCACAGATACCGGGTTCCCTATGAACTTAGGATGGACAGGACACTGGATTGATGGCTGGGATAGTCCCAATAGTGATACGACAAACACAGATTTTTTTTTAAGGGGAGTAGACCAAGTAGAGAATCACTTCCCCGTAGTGCCCAATCCAGTTGTCAAATTTGCATAAAATCTTCTCCACCTCTACAAATTCATCTGTCACCAACCTCTATTCTGTTTCTCCACAGTTTCCTCTTCATCTTTTGCGTTCACACAGGGTGCTACAATACATGGACCCAATTACAGTTCAAACTCCACATGCCTAGGTCCTTCAGAGTTTCTGCCCAAATCCAGTATATCTCACCAGCACGATAACACCAGTATTACTGCAGTGTGCCTGTCATGCACAAATGGTGGAGGAAGGATGAGAATACTGGTGAAGGGAAATTTTGTATAGACACTGATATGCCTGTTGGTGAATGGCAAACCAGACATTTTTCTTTTTCATTTTCTCCTTCTTTCTCTCCTCTAGAGATGTTTTTTTTTTATAGTTATGCTCATGGTACTCTACATTGCAAACACACAACAGTTTCGTACAGTTAACACCCTTTAGGAATTATTGTTATGTATTGGTGTGCACTGATGTTTTCTCAAACTGGGTAGAGGCATTTCCTGCCTCCACGGATGCTGCTGTGTTTACCGCAAAGAAAAATTGCGCAGAAATTTGTGTGTAGATAATGGTACCCCTAGAAGTAGGAGCAAAGCTTGGAATTGGACTATTGTGATCATAGATACTGCCACTAGTATTATGTAGCATCTGAACCACTCCCAGGTCTTCACTTAACGAATCACCCTGTTCGAAATTTGTTTTTGTTTTGGTATTTGATTCATTTTTTGTTTTTTTTGGAAGACAACCTCATGTCATGATTGATCCGCACAATGATCAGAAATACACCAATGAGGTGACAGTACAGTACCTTATTGAGATGAGCCAGCATTTGAGAACTTGACAAAAGAACTTGAAACTGTTGATTGCTTGTATGCCAAATACTAACTGTCTTGATTGTGAACCAAGAGACTGTGTGATTGTTCTTACACTCAGGTTGCCTAATAGACAGGTGGGAAGGACCGTACCAAGTTTTGTTGACAGCACTATCCCAGTGAAAGTAGCAGAGAGAGAGACTTGGGTCCACGATTCCCATTGCAGGAAAGTCGGTAGTCCGGAAGGAACTCGTAAATGGAGTGAGATCGCAAAAGTATCACCAGAGAGTCTGTTCCGTGAAGACTGAGAGGCAGCACTGTTGAACACTACCTGAGCATACTAAAGGATTGCAGAAAGACCAGTCGTTGTAATTGATTTGCAATGGACAAGAGTTGTTTTGTTCTATTTCTCTTTTCTCTCTTTCCCGCTGACAAAAATTTTTTTTTCAGGACATTCTATTTTTGCAAGGTTTTTCATGAGGAGTCGAGTGTGGGACTGATGCATTGAGGTAATGGTATTGTATGCTGGCCTGTAACTGTATGTATTTGATTTTAGTTTGTATTAACTGCTTACTTTTTAAATTGTAACCATGTAAATATATATATATACTGTACATTGTGATATATTGAATACATAACCTTTTAATAACAAATATATACATCAATGAGCTTTGGAACTCAGACAATGTGTGGGTGTATTCTTTTCTCTTAAGGGATGTAATGTTTTGAGAAGTACAGCGCACTTTTATTGTATATGGTAATAAGATACACCTGGCGTCTGCAGTATATATTAGAATGAGCATTTTAAATATTTGTTAGGAGAGCAATTTGGTATTTACAGTACTGATCTGCAACTTGACAAATGAATAACTATCAGTTTAGAGAAGAGCAACCAAATACTAGTGCAGCAGCTGTGGCCACCAGTCAAGATGGTGATGCTAGTCCAGGAAAGTCATCTACTAAAGCTGATGCTCAAGGGCATAGCGGTTTAAGTCAGGGCATATAAAATTAAGAAAAACAATATACAGTGTGAAAGAAAAAGACACCTCTTATAAATGGAATGTTTTGTGCAGAAAAACATAAAATTGTCAACATACCATTCATCAAATGCAATGGCAAGGAAAGACTCAGGCCTTGGCCTTTATTTTTGAGTGGTGGTTCTGCAATGGCCAGTGAGGCATCTTCTTCTGTCTCTAATGACTATGCCAGACATTTTCACTCAGAGTCTAGAAGAGGTGTAAAAAATGGAAAACCACTAAGACAGTAAAACAAACTGTACATATAGAAACAGAAATGTCACAAATCTCTGAGGAGAGTCTAAGTGTGACCAAAAGTGCTGTGTGTGCCTGATTTTTCTGATGCTGTACTCACAGAGAAACTGCCTACCACTATTTCTGCTCCCTCTACAAATGTGGGGATGAACAGTAGAAGTATAGTTGATGACATAGAAATTGAGGATGCCACTGTGGAATTGCAAGAGAATCGGGGGATATTTGTATAGCTGATGGTGGTGCTAATGAATATGTTGAGGATGTTTGTGTAAGTCAGGCACCAATGGAAACAGCTCTTGGCCATAATAAGAAGATGGCTATTGTCATACCTGGGCATGGAAGCAACAAATCCACCTCAGATGTGTGGAATTATTTTTACCCATATCCTGACCCACATTTGTCAAGCCATCTGTAGCATTTGTGGAACAACAGTAAGTAGAGGTTGGAAAGTTAAGCATCTAGGAGCCTCCACCTTGTTACGTCATTTTCAGTGAGCTTATAAGTTATTGATAACATCAAAAGCTGGCACTAAAAAAATAACAAGCAGTCCAGCACCAGCTAGCTCCCTTCTCTCACCTAGATCCCAGTACCTGCAATATTCACTGCCAACATCTTCATCCATAATATCCTCCGTAATCATCAGCAGTAGTCCTGCATCAAATTTGTTAAGGCTAGGTAACTTCTCCCCATTCCAGGATTCCGCAAGAGAATGCTTAAGTGTTTGGCCCGAGAAGCAGACAAGAACACTACTAGTAGTATTGTAAAAAATCAATAGACTATGGGGGTCATTCCGAGTTGTTCGCTCGCAAGCTGCTTTTAGCAGCTTTGCACACGCTAAGCCGCCACCTACTGGGAGTGAATCTCAGCTTATCAAAATTGCGAACGAAAGATTAGCAGAATTGCGAATAGACACTTCTTAGCAGTTTCTGAGTAGCTCCAGACTTACTCGGCATCTGCGATCAGTTCAGTCAGTTTCGTTCCTGGTTTGACGTCACAAACACACCCAGCGTTCGCCCAGACACTCCTCCTTTTCTCCAGCCACTCCCGCGTTTTTCCCAGAAACGGTAGCGTTTTTTCACACACACCCATAAAACGGCTAGTTTCCGCCCAGAAACACCCACTTCCTGTCAATCACATTACGATCACCAGAACGAAGAAAAAGCCTCGTAATGCCGTGAGTAAAAAACCTAACTGCATAGCAAATTTACTTGGCGCAGTCGCACTGTGGACATTGCGCATGCGCATTAGCGACTAATCGCTCCGTTGCGAGAAAAAAATACAGAGCGAACAACTCGGAATGACCCCCTATGAAACAATCCTTTAAGGGGAATCAAGTATGACAGCTCTCACCTAGTCGCATAGCAGGTCATTGATGCCATCACAGCTATGCTAGTATTAGATATGGTTCCAATATCAGCCATTAATAAAGGCGATTTTACAATTAATTGGGGTCCTGTGTCCCCGATACCAAATTCCACCTCTGTTCCATTTTAGCTGAAAAGCCATTCCTCAGCCAGGAACTAGGACATTAAAAAAACTTAATTATTGGCCTACAAAATGCCATTGTACCTACTGTCCACTTAGCCACAGATACAGTATGTGGACAAGTAGTAGTTGGCAAACTTAAGATTACATGGCTGTTACAAACAATGCCAAATAAATCAGAGGAAGGCTATGCTGTGTATT
The DNA here is from genome assembly GCF_028390025.1 of Pseudophryne corroboree. NCBI lineage: Eukaryota > Metazoa > Chordata > Amphibia > Anura > Myobatrachidae > Pseudophryne > Pseudophryne corroboree. The sequence goes on along the minus strand of NC_086448.1, from coordinate 477,413,109 downwards.
ACTTGATTTAATAAGAAGCATACCGCTGACAACTTTTTAGAAAAACTAAAGAATGTCTTAGAAATATTATTTACCCCACTTGGACTCTCCCCAGGATTTGTGATATTTGATAATGCCACAAATATTGTGAAAGCTTTACAGCTATGTGAATTCAAACACCACCCTTTATATGCTTTAGCAGATGAAGAAACAGCGAAAAGCCATCCATAGCTACAGAATACAACAAGCCATGACATTGGAAGAGTAGGCGAATGTACCTTAGCACAGCACAGTGGAGAGTACTTTCTATCTTGTGCAAGGTGTTAAAACCCTTTGAAGCAGCCACCTGTGAAGTGAGTGCTGACAGTGCTAGCTTGAGTAAGGTAATTCCCCTAATTAAGCTTTTGGAAAATCAGCTGGGAAATTAAAGGAGGAGATTAAACAAAGTGAATCCACAAAGTATGCCAGACTTGTAGATCAAGTCCTTTATTCACTTAGCAGGAATTACAGGTTGCCATTATCTTGAAATCTTCTCACTGCATTTTAGCAATTGTGCTTGATCCTAGGTTTAAGTTGTATGCTGTGTGTTTCTTTCCAACTGATCTAGATCTTAGGAGATGCAAAGGGCTCCTGGTGAGTAAGTAGACAGCTCAAGTGACACATGGCAACATGATGTTTCTCATTCAGTTTCTACAGCAGCAGCCAGAAAAGAACTCAGTTTTCCCAAAAGACCCAGTGGTGATGCAGTTAAGTCAACCCAACATTTTGATATCTGGTTGGGTCTAAAAGAATTGCTGGACATTAGTGACACCTCTACTGTTACTCCACCTGATATGATCACAATCCAAATTGAGGGTGGATGATTATTTTCATTTCATGAGTATTGGAGGGATAAAAAGCCAATTTGGAGCCCCTTAGAAAACTGGCTTTGCATTACTTAAGCTACTCTCTCTCAAGCGTGTCCACGGAATGAGTTTTCAGAACAACCGAGAACCTTGTGAGAGTATGCCATAGGAGGCTACTTCCTCAAAATGTGGTAAAGATGATGGTCACCAAAATCAACTGGAAATTCCACAAGGAAGGTCTTTCTCAGCAATTACATAAAATTACTGAGAATTCTGTAATGGTGGATTCCATCGAGGATGAATCTATTTTGTGTTAGATGATGTACACACTGAGGGTGAGGATGGCAATGACAATGACATCTAGCCACTGTAGAGCTGTTGCCATAGGCAGGTTTTTTATCTTGTTTTGTGGGGACCAAACAAACCAAGACTTCATCCACAAAAGGGGCAGTCCCTGTCACTGAAGTGCTTGTTTTGTTAAAGTGTGCATACTGTATCCTTCATAATATCCAACATAAGGGAGGGTGGTAGGGTTTAAGGACAGTTAAATCTTGCACCACCTTTGATTTCTGCCACTGCTGTGTGGCAAAGTTTCATAGATGTGCTATAAATTGCTGTGTGCCACTGCTCTGTCGCTTAGTACCATTCAGCTCACTGCAGCCTTTGACCAATAATGGTGAGCACAATAATGTGAGCTGTGAGCTGGTCACAATTGACTGGAAATAACTGAAAATTAATGTTATTGAGGTTTGTAATAGTCTAGGAACAGAAAAACAAAAAAGGAGATGTGCACAAGACCAACCTCACACCAGTTAGAGTCAAACAAGAGAACAAAGAGAATAGCCAAGGTTAATGGAACAGTATAAAGTTTTTTCAATAAACCAATATTTTTACAAGATGGATATAAAAGCTTTGATTACACCGGGTTGTTATTGTCCACACAAAAGTAAAGTTTTTACATATTGACACACCCATTACATAGAAGGTATGGGATCCAAACAGTGTATCTCAGCTAATAAACCCAATGCATTTAAGGGGTAATTCAGATCTGCTCAATACAAACAAGCTCAATACAACTACATAAAATGAAGAGTAAAGGGTACACAGCGAAGAACAACAACATGGCAGACACTACAGTGCATCCAACTAAATGTGATAACTCCCAACCAGGGCTCATATATTATATACCTTTAGTAGTTGCATTGAACAAACAAAGCACAATACAGGTGTGTATTAAAGAAATAGTCTAATGGGAAGGTACCGAACGGCATGGTGATAAACCTATCAGCATCAAAGATACTCTTTATTGTATACAGTATTGTACTTCAAACCAGGCTGAATATCATTTTATTAAACAAATGTCATTATTTTATTTTTATTTTATACAATTCATGAGGTTATGATTAAGATGGATAGGAAGACTAGATTCTAATATACACTTAAAAAGGACCCCTCAAATCTCTGTTAAATTTACAGTACATACCTTTTCTGGGTACATTAGCACAACAAGTAAAGGTAAACCCTAGTGTGTATATGTGTGTACATATGTAAGTGATAGATCGTAAGCACTACTGGGGCGAGGACTGATAGAATATTCATTGTAAAGGCTGCAGAATATGCGTGCACTATATATATATATATATATATATATATATATATAAATGGAAAGAAACAAATTAATTAGAAATTATTTCTAAGGTTGCTATAGTATTTTTTATTTCATTCATGTTTCAGGGGTGGGATGTGGTACTTTTCTCAGTTATTTCTGAAGCAATTGATTGATTGTCTTCAATATCTCCAGCCCTCTACAGGGCGAAACAGCTACCCCGTGGTTTCAGGGTACACAATGTACCAACTATTGGACGTTATAGCATGGATTTTTGTAAAAAGTGGGTCTCTGTTTTAAACAAGTGCTCAATGGACTTAATTTTATTAGTGGTGGAGGAATCCACCAAGGAGTTTGAAAAGACCAAAGCACAGATTGCACAGTTTAAACTAGACCATGCAGAGTTGTTAGCATCAGAGGATGCCAGTGGTTGGTTATCTAAATTAAAAGACCAGGTGGAGCTGTACAGAGTGAACTTACTGAAGTTCAAAAAAGAAAAACTGCATAAAGTGCAAATGGATTACACCCAGCACAGGGTGTATCCATGGTTAGGGAATGTGTCTAACCCACAAGGCAGGTCCAGACCAGCCCAAGGTCGGCGCGACAGGAGGTGGCAGGGTACCAGCACAACCTCTGCCAGCGATTCAGATGATCCTCAAGGTGCAGCTGCCACAAATCCCAAACGCAATACCCCTTTAGGGGTCAAGACCCGCGCTATCATCGCGGGTCGAGGAAGAAACATCAGTTCACCAGACGAGGGAGACAAAACCAAAGGCAAAAACAAAACAAAGCCACCAAACCCGAGGAAACATTAATTTTTAACTTGTCCAACACGCCGCTATCACCAGCTGAAACAAGGGTGCTTAGTAAAGGTCTGACGTTTGTCCCTACCAATTTTGGCGATGATTTTAAACAGAAAATTAGCACTTTCAAACTGCACCGCACTTTAAAGATCAAAGAGCACTTTGGCAAATTACCTCCACAGGCGACCAAGGATCTATTGCCTCTACGAGTCCAGAAATTAGGCCCTCGATCAAGATTCGATCCAGTGTCCACTAATGCTTCCTTGAAAACCTTTAACAGAATGCTGGAGAATTCGGCTGTCCAATCCAAGAAACGCCAGTTTCATAATTTACAATATGAGGAACGCATGGCCCTGAAGGCGTTAAGCAACAGAAAAGACATAATAATTCGGGGTGCCGATAAAGGCGGATCGATAGTGGTCCAGAACACTACTGATTACACAACGGAGTGCCTGAGGTTACTTGCCGACAGCGAGACATATTGTATTTTGGACAAAGATCCATCAACAGAGTACAAAGCAGAACTGACAGCACTGCTGGAAAAGGCAAAATCGGAAGACCTCATTTCAACGGACATGTGTCACAAGTTGTTGCCAGATAAACCGGTGGTTCCCATATTCTATACCATTCCTAAGGTCCACAAGGACGCACAGAGACCCCCGGGCAGACCCATCATATCTGCCCGTGGGTCTCTGTGTGAGCCGGCAGCCATCTTTCTGGACACTTACCTGCAGCCTTGCATCCAGGGTATTTGCACATATCTAAAAGACTCCAGCACTTTGTTACAGACACTTAGCACTTTTGAAAATGTCCCCACCGATGTGGCTTTGGCCTCGGTGGACGTCACCAGCCTATACACCTGCATTCCTCACCAGCAAGGTCTGCAGGCTGTGAGGCATTTGATAGTGGGGAATGCACTGTATATTGGGCCTGAAATTGAGTTTTTTCTTGAGTTATTGTGTTTTATGTTAACACACAATTTTTTCATTTTTGATGGGAGGTTCTACAGGCAGCGAACGGGGTGCGCCATGGGGTCTTCCGTGGCACCCTCGTTCGCAAATGCCTTTATGTGGGAAACTGAACGTGAATTATTTTTATCCAACAGAATCATTGCCGACAGATTGTTTATTTATTATAGATATATAGATGACGTGCTGATTTTTTGGCGGGGTGAGATACAGGAATTGGGCGCACTCATCGATTCACATAATCAGTCTGAACATCCAGCTAAACTAACCATGACCAGTAGTCCAGTTGAGATTTGTTTTTTAGACATTTCAATTAAAATTCAGGAGGGTAAAATCCTGACATGTCTCTACAGAAAACCCACTGATCGCAATACTATTTTGCGATACGACAGCTTCCATCCCAGATCCACTGTGAGAGGCCTTCCATACTCCCAGTTTTTGCGGTGTGTAGGGCCAACAACAGTGATTCAATAAGGGCATGTCAGTTGAGAGAAATGGAGGACAGATTTTTGGCCAGAGGCTATCCTCGGTCACTAATACGATCAGCCCGCCAGAAAGCAGAGACAACACAGAGAGACGGTTTAGTGAAATCCAAACAGTCCAAGGATATGTCCCAAATTATCCCCTGGGTGTGTGAGTATGATGTGACAAGCAGTGAAAGGCAACGGCAAGTAAAGCAGCTGTGGCCTATGGTAACATCAGACCCGGAGTTAAAGATGCTACATGATAAACGCATTATGCCCAGTTATAAAAAAGGAAAAAGCATCAGGGACATATTAGTGAAAACTGACATGGCAAAATTGAGAGTAAACCCCACACATTTCCTCACCAGGCGCAACGGTTGCTTTAAGTGCACCGGTTGCACCACTTGTTCCCACATGTCACCAGGTACCACGATAGCCCATCCTTTTTCAGGCAAGTCATTTAAGATACAGTGGCCCCTCACATGTAGCACAAAGTTTGTTGTTTATGCCATTATCTGCCCATGTGGGCGATATTACATCGGCAAAACAGAGTGCCAGTTCAAAATTAGAATGGCACAGCACAGATTGGCCATTCGTAATGCTCTGGCATCTGGCAGTGGAGATCAACCTGTGGCCAAGCACTTCGTAACCTTTAGACATTCCATGGCCACGTTTAAACACCGTATCATTGATCACGTCCCCGAGTCCATACGGGGGGGTGATCGAGGTCGCAAACTACTACAGCTGGAGTCCATGTGGATCCATAGGCTCAACACTTTGAAACCTGGGGGGTTGAATGAGAATTTAGGATTGATTAACTTTCTGTGAGGTTGGTTCAGCCCTGAAACAATGATGCCTCACACAATGAGAGGCAATTCCGGGGAGATTTCTGCTTATATTATTATCTGAAAAAATGTGTTCAGCAGAAGGTATCTACTTCAGAGTAAGCAGTCAGATATTTGTTGCCCGTTAAGATTTTTTCATTACAGTTAGCAGTCCTTTGGTATAATAACAAAAGGGGCTTTTTTATGCAAATTTTTCTGTGTGCACCTTCTGATGTTTTTAAATTGTTTTTAGCACCAGCACTTTATATTGATGTACCATTGACGGCTACACATCATCTTAAGCATCACTTCAGTCATTGTTTTGTTTATATGTAATTTGTCACACAGGTTGCCGCGTCACCATGGCAACACCAAGGTCTTCCCAGCCAGGGTCAGCGATCTCGCGGGATCTGGAGACGCACCGGAGGTAACTCGAGTGACGCGGCCAGGGAGCGACAGCTGGGCGGTGAGTATGAGCGGTAGCCATGGCAACGCGGCTCGCACCCGTGACGTCACTTCCGATCCCGCTGAGACGCTCAGTCGGGCGGAAGCCATGAAGGGGCGGCCACACAGACACGCTGCAGCTGTGGAGTGAGTGGGGTCAGGGGGTAAGTGTTTTGTCTATTTAAAACTTCACTGTTTGGCACTTGTGTTATCCTGAAGATGGGGACTAGGTCCCCGAAACGTTGATATGATTTGCACCATCTGCACCAATATATGATTGTAGTTACAAGCCTCTGAGTGCCGCCTCGTCTTTCCATTATACACCACTGGTTCTCGGTTGGGGAGGGCACCAGAGCAGCATCAGTCCAGCATTGGACTAAGTGGAGTGCCGGAGCATTTGTTCACCTTATATATATATATATATATATATATATATATATATATATAAATTGAAAGAAACAAATTAATTAGAAATTATTTCTAAGGTTGCTATAGTATTTTTTATTTCATTCATGTTTCAGGGGTGGGATGTGGTACTTTTCTCAGTTATTTCTGAAGCAATTGATTGATTGTCTTCAATATCTCCAACCCTCTCCAAGTGGATCTGTAAATTACATTTGAAGTGCAGAATTACATATAGCAACAACCTCTCTACAGACTTTAAGTTGTACAATGGCAGCTTCTCAATTAGCATCAATTTTTTCTGATTACACCTACTGTATCACACATACAGTACTCCTCTCCTTAGGATTTTAAGTGTAAAAATACTGCTAACCCATTAAAAATTAGAGATGAGCGCCGGAAATTTTTCGGGTTTTGTGTTTTGGTTTTGGGTTCGGTTCCGCGGCCTTGTTTTGGGTTCGACCGCGTTTTGGCAAAACCTCACCGAATTTTTTTTGTCGGATTCGGGTGTGTTTTGGATTCGGGTGTTTTTTTCCAAAAAACCTAAAAAACAGCTTAAATCATAGAATTTGGCGGTCATTTTGATCCCAAAGTATTATTAACCTCAAAAACCATAATTTCCACTCATTTTCAGTCTATTCTGAATACCTCACACCTCACAATATTATTTTTAGTCCTAAAATTTGCACCGAGGTCGCTGTGTGAGTAAGATAAGCGACCCTAGTGGCCGACACAAACACCGGGCCCATCTAGGAGTGGCACTGCAGTGTCACGCAGGATGGCCCTTCCAAAAAACCCTCCCCAAACAGCACATGACGCAAAGAAAAAAAGAGGCGCAATGAGGTAGCTGTGTGAGTAAGATTAGCGACCCTAGTGGCCGACACAAACACCGGGCCCATCTAGGAGTGGCACTGCAGTGTCACGCAGGATGTCCCTTCCAAAAAACCCTCCCCAAACAGCACATGACGCAAAGAAAAAAAGAGGCGCAATGAGGTAGCTGACTGTGTGAGTAAGATAAGCGACCCTAGTGGCCGACACAAACACCGGGCCCATCTAGGAGTGGCACTGCAGTGTCACGCAGGATGTCCCTTCCAAAAAACCCTCCCCAAACAGCACATGACGCAAAGAAAAAAAGAGGCGCAATGAGGTAGCTGACTGTGTGAGTAAGATAAGCGACCCTAGTGGCCGACACAAACACGGGCCCATCTAGGAGTGGCACTGCAGTGTCACGCAGGATGTCCCTTCCAAAAAACCCTCCCCAAACAGCACATGACGCAAAGAAAAAAAGAGGCGCAATGAGGTAGCTGACTGTGTGAGTAAGATAAGCGACCCTAGTGGCCGACACAAACACCGGGCCCATCTAACAGTGGCACTGCAGTGTCACGCAGGATGTCCCTTCCAAAAAACCCTCCCCAAACAGCACATGACGCAAAGAAAAAGAAAAGAAAAAAGAGGTGCAAGATGGAATTGTCCTTGGGCCCTCCCACCCACCCTTATGTTGTATAAACAGGACATGCACACTTTAACCAACCCATCATTTCAGTGACAGGGTCTGCCACACGACTGTGACTGATATGACGGGTTGGTTTGGACCCCCACCAAAAAAGAAGCAATTAATCTCTCCTTGCACAAACTGGCTCTACAGAGGCAAGATGTCCACCTCATCATCATCCTCCGATATATCACCGTGTACATCCCCCTCCTCACAGATTATCAATTTGTCCCCACTGGAATCCACCATCTCAGCTCCCTGTGTACTTTGTGGAGGCAATTGCTGCTGGTCAATGTCTCCACGGAGGAATTGATTATAATTCATTTTAATGAACATCATCTTCTCCACATTTTCTGGATGTAACCTCGTACGCCGATTGCTGACAAGGTGAGCGGCGGCACTAAACACTCTTTCGGAGTACACACTTGTGGGAGGGCAACTTAGGTAGAATAAAGCCAGTTTGTGCAAGGGCCTCCAAATTGCCTCTTTTTCCTGCCAGTATAAGTACGGACTGTGTGACGTGCCTACTTGGATGCGGTCACTCATATAATCCTCCACCATTCTTTCAATGGTGAGAGAATCATATGCAGTGACAGTAGACGACATGTCCGTAATCGTTGTCAGGTCCTTCAGTCCGGACCAGATGTCAGCATCAGCAGTCGCTCCAGACTGCCCTGCATCACCGCCAGCGGGTGGGCTCGGAATTCTGAGCCTTTTCCTCGCACCCCCAGTTGCGGGAGAATGTGAAGGAGGAGATGTTGTTGACAGTTCGCGTTCCGCTTGACTTGACAATTTACTCACCAGCAGGTGTTTGAACCCCAGCAGACTTGTGTCTGCCGGAAAGAGAGATCCAAGGTAGGCTTTAAATCTAGGATCGAGCACGGTGGCCAAAATGTAGTGCTCTGATTTCAACAGATTGACCACCCGTGAATCCTTGTTAAGCGAATTAAGGGCTCCATCCACAAGTCCCACATGCCTAGTGGAATCGCTCCGTGTTAGCTCCTCCTTCAATGTCTCCAGCTTCTTCTGCAAAAGCCTGATGAGGGGAATGACCTGACTCAGGCTGGCAGTGTCTGAACTGACTTCACGTGTGGCAAGTTCAAAGGGCATCAGAACCTTGCACAACGTTGAAATCATTCTCCACTGCGCTTGAGACAGGTGCATCCCACCTCCTATATCATGCTCAATTGTATAAGCTTGAATGGCCTTTTGCTGCTCCTCCAACCTCTGAAGCATATACAGGGTTGAATTCCACCTCGTTACCACTTCTTGCTTCAGATGATGGCAGGGCAGGTTCAGTAGTTTTTGGTGGTGCTCCAGTTTTCTGTACGTGGTGCCTGCACGCCGAAAGTGTCCCGCAATTCTTCTGGCCACCGACAGCATCTCTTGCACGCCCCTGTCGTTTTTTTAAAAATTCTGCACCACCAAATTCAAGGTATGTGCAAAACATGGGACGTGCTGGAATTGGCCCAGATTTAATGCACACACAATATTGCTGGCGTTGTCCGATGCCACAAATCCACAGGAGAGTCCAATTGGGGTAAGCCATTCCGCGATGATCTTCCTCAGTTGCCGTAAGAGGTTTTCAGCTGTGTGCGTATTCTGGAAACCGGTGATACAAAGCGTAGCCTGCCTAGGAAAGAGTTGGCGTTTGCGAGATGCTGCTACTGGTGCCGCCGCTGCTGTTCTTGCGGCGGGAGTCCATACATCTACCCAGTGGGCTGTCACAGTCATATAGTCCTGACCCTGCCCTGCTCCACTTGTCCACATGTCCGTGGTTAAGTGGACATTGGGTACAGCTGCATTTTTTAGGACACTGGTGACTCTTTTTCTGAGGTCTGTGTACATTTTCGGTATCGCCTGCCTAGAGAAATGGAACCTAGATGGTATTTGGTACCGGGGACACAGTACCTCCAACAAGTCTCTAGTTGGCTCTGCAGTAATGATGGATACCGGAACCACGTTTCTCACCACCCAGGATGTCAAGGCCTCAGTTATCCGCTTTGCAGTAGGATGACTGCTGTGATATTTCATCTTCCTCGCAAAGGACTGTTGGACAGTCAATTGCTTGGTGGAAGTAGTAAAAGTGGTCTTACGACTTCCCCTCTGGGATGACCATCGACTCCCAGCAGCAACAACAGCAGCGCCAGCAGCAGTAGGCGTTACACGCAAGGATGCATCGGAGGAATCCCAGGCAGGAGAGGACTCGTCAGAATTGCCAGTGACATGGCCTGCAGGACTATTGGCATTCCTGGGGAAGGAGGAAATTGACACTGAGGGAGTTGGTGGGGTGGTTTGCGTGAGCTTGGTTACAAGAGGAAGGGATTTACTGGTCAGTGGACTGCTTCCGCTGTCGGCCCAAGTTTTTGAACTTGTCACTGACTTATTATGAATGCGCTGCAGGTGACGTATAAGGGAGGATGTTCCGAGGTGGTTAACGTCCTTACCCCTACTTATTACTGCTTGACAAAGGGAACACACGGCTTGACACCTGTTGTCCGCATTTCTGGTGAAATACTTCCACACCGAAGAGCTGATTTTTTTGGTATTTTCACCAGGCATGTCAACGGCCATATTCCTACCACGGACAACAGGTGTCTCCCCGGGTGCCTGACTTAAACAAACCACCTCACCATCAGAATCCTCCTGGTCAATTTCCTCCCCAGCGCCAGCAACACCCATATCCTCCTCATCCTGGTGTACTTCAACACTGACATCTTCAATCTGACTATCAGGAACTGGACTGCGGGTGCTCCTTCCATCACTTGCAGGGGGCGTGCAAATGGTGGAAGGCGCATGCTCTTCACGTCCAGTGTTGGGAAGGTCAGGCATCGCAACCGACACAATTGGAGTCGGACTCTCCTTGTGGATTTGGGATTTCGAAGAACGCACAGTTCTTTGCGGTGCTACTGCTTTTGCCAGCTTTAGTCTTTTCATTTTTCTAGCGAGAGGCTGAGTGCTTCCATCCTCATGTGAAGCTGAACCACTAGCCATGAACATAGGCCAGGGCCTCAGCCGTTCCTTGCCACTCCGTGTGGTAAATGGCATATTGGCAAGTTTACGCTTCTCCTCCGACAATTTTATTTTAGGTTTTGGAGTCCTTTTTTTACTGATATTTGGTGTTTTGGATTTGACATGCTCTGTACTATGACATTGGGCATCGGCCTTGGCAGACGACGTTGCTGGCATTTCATCGTCTCGGCCATGACTAGTGGCAGCAGCTTCAGCACGAGGTGGAAGTGGATCTTGATCTTTCCCTAATTTTGGAACCTCAACATTTTTGTACTCCATATTTTAATAGGCACAACTAAAAGGCACCTCAGGTAAACAATGGAGATGGATGGATTGGATACTAGTATACAATTATGGACGGACTGCCGAGTGCCGACACAGAGGTAGCCACAGCCGTGAACTACCGCACTGTACTGTGTCTGCTGCTAATATATAGACTGGTTGATAAAGAGATAGTATACTCGTAACTAGTATGTATGTATAAAGAAAGAAAAAAAAACCACGGTTAGGTGGTATATACAATTATGGACGGGCTGCCGAGTGCCGACACAGAGGTAGCCACAGCCGTGAACTACCGCACTGTACTGTGTCTGCTGCTAATATAGACTGGTTGATAAAGAGATAGTATACTCGTAACTAGTATGTATGTATAAAGAAAGAAAAAAAAACCACGGTTAGGTGGTATATACAATTATGGACGGGCTGCCGAGTGCCGACACAGAGGTAGCCACAGCCGTGAACTACCGCACTGTACTGTGTCTGCTGCTAATATAGACTGGTTGATAAAGAGATAGTATACTCGTAACTAGTATGTATGTATAAAGAAAGAAAAAAAAAACCACGGTTAGGTGGTATACAATTATGGACGGACTGCCTGCCGAGTGCAGACACAGAGGTAGCCACAGCCGTGAACTACCGTACTGTGTCTGCTGCGACTGGATGATAAATGATATAAAAAATATATATATATCACTACTGGAGCCGGACAGGTATATATTATATATTATATAATGACGGACCTGCTGGACACTGTCTGTCAGCAGAATGAGTTTTATTTTTATAGAATAAAAAAAAAAAAAACACACAAGTGAAGTCACACGACGAGTGTTTAACTTTTTCAGGCAATCACAATATAAGTATACTACTAACTATACTGGTGGTCAGTGTGGTCAGGTCACTGGTCAGTCACACTGGCAGTGGCACTCCTGCAGCAAAAGTGTGCACTGTTTAATTTTAATATAATATGTACTCCTGGCTCCTGCTATAACCTATAACTGGCACTGCAGTAGTGCTCCCCAGTCTCCCCCACAATTATAAGCTTTGTGAGCTGAGCAGTCAGACAGATATATAATATATATAGATGATGCAGCACACTGGCCTGAGCCTGAGCAGTGCACTGCACAGTGCACACAGATATGGTATGTGACTGACTGAGTCACTGTGTGTATCGCTTTTTTCAGGCAGAGAACGGATATATTAAATAAACTGCACTGTGTGTCTGGTGGTCACTCACTATATAATATATTATGTACTCCTGGCTCCTGCTATAACCTATAACTGGCACTGCAGTAGTGCTCCCCAGTCTCCCCCACAATTATAAGCTGTGTGAGCTGAGCAGTCAGACAGATATATATAATATTATATATAGATAATAGATGATGCAGCACACTGGCCTGAGCCTGAGCAGTGCACACAGATATGGTATGTGACTGACTGAGTCACTGTGTGTATCGCTTTTTTCAGGCAGAGAACGGATATATTAAATAAACTGCACTGTGTGTCTGGTGGTCACTCACTATATAATATATTATGTACTCCTGGCTCCTGCTATAACCTATAACTGGCACTGCAGTAGTGCTCCCCAGTCTCCCCCACAATTATAAGCTGTGTGAGCTGAGCAGTCAGACAGATATATATAATATTATATATAGATAATAGATGATGCAGCACACTGGCCTGAGCCTGAGCAGTGCACACAGATATGGTATGTGACTGACTGAGTCACTGTGTGTATCGCTTTTTTCAGGCAGAGAACGGATATATTAAATAAACTGCACTGTGTGTCTGGTGGTCACTCACTATATAATATATTATGTACTCCTGGCTCCTGCTATAACCTATAACTGGCACTGCAGTAGTGCTCCCCAGTCTCCCCCACAATTATAAGCTGTGTGAGCTGAGCAGTCAGACAGATATATATAATATTATATATAGATAATAGATGATGCAGCACACTGGCCTGAGCCTGAGCAGTGCACACAGATATGGTATGTGACTGAGTCACTGTGTGCTGTGTATCGCTTTTTTCAGGCAGAGAACGGATTATAAAGTAAACTGCACTGTCCTCACTAGTAAACTCTCTCCACTCAGTCTCTACACTTCTACAGTAACAGTACTCCTCCTAGTCAGCTCCAGTAAATCTCTCTCAGTCTCTTATAATCTAAATGGAGAGGACGGCAGCCACGTCCTCTCCCTATCAATCTCAATGCACGTGTGAAAATGGCGGCGACGCGCGGCTCCTTATATAGAATCCGAGTCTCGCGAGAATCCGACAGCGTCATGATGACGTTCGGGCGCGCTCGGGTTAACCGAGCAAGGCGGGAAGATCCGAGTCTGCTCGGACCCGTGAAAAAAACCATGAAGTTCTGGCGGGTTCGGATTCAGAGAAACCGAACCCGCTCATCTCTATTAAAAATAGAGCTTATCTATTTCATCAATGACTTCTGACTCCATTTTAGCTCCCTCTTTATCCTGCAGAGCGCAAATATAATGATGCACATTAATCCACTTAATCTATATCTAAAAATATGTATGTGTGTATGTATGTTCCAGCATACAGTAACTCAGGAATGCCTGGAGCAATTTACACCAAACTTGGTACACATATGACTTAAAATTCTGGAAAAAAATACTGTATGGGTAAAACACCCCTAGCACCCCTAGGGTGGAGGTGGGAAGGGGGTGACATGTAATAATCCAGAGTTTTCGGGGTTGCGGAGATGGATAGTGTCACTCCCAATGTGGTTTAAATCCAGGTTCAGCCCCCATCAGCATGTGGGGGGTGAGAAGGGGTGAAAAATAAAATGTCCAAAATGACAGACCTTAGTGTCAAACTATGCTGGCGTTATAAGCATTAAACTGACTAGTATATAGCCCAGAGGCCCATTACACAGTGACCCCTGGGGGAACAGCTCCCACATAGACTACAACCGACTCGGGTGATGAAACAATGACAGCAGTCAGCCGTGTGTGCAGGGCCTGGGGGTGGGGGATGGGGCAGCACTACTGCTGCTGCTTCCACACTTACCCACTTCAACAGACTCTCACACAGATCCACCCGGTCCAGACTCTCCACGTTTAACATCCTCCCTCCGCTCCGCTACTCGCTTTCTGCCAACTGATCTGAAGCAGTGCGATGCTGCTCCCTCCCCGGCTACACAGTGGCAGCAATGATAAATCGCATCAGGGTTGCTGCTCCCTGTAACCACCCCCGGCACAGCCGCCACGTCTACAACTACTACTGTCACTGTACAGGCCACTGACACCAGGGGGCATGGCGGCACCTCTCCTGGGTAACACAGGTGTACCCGGCGCTGGCTGCTGTGTTCGGCTTGGGGAGGGGGTGATCCCGGGAGATTCCAAGAAGCAGGCATGCCCTCGGTCTCTGGGCTCCTCCGTCCGGGTGCTCTGGGGATGGGTGGTCTTAGTTTACCAGGAAGTCCTTCAAAATGAAAGTTATATGCACAGAAATAGTTGAAATCCATAGCAAAGCACAGGTATTCAGCTAGTTTGTCATGAAGAATACATTTGGGCTATTAAAATCTAGGTTCCATTGTCTTGACAGATCTATGTTGTATTCTATTGGTAAGATCTGTGACATAGAGCACTGCTGCTGTGTGTTGTATAATCTGTGCCTTTATCAACTCCCCTTACAGAATATTTAGTTCACAGTCAGCTGGCAGGGCTGCTGGTTTCATTTGGTGACTCTGTGAGCACAAAGAGATGTAGGCAGATTAGGTAATCATTGACAGCCAACTACTTCCCAGTAAGTATAATACACAATGTTGCTATTGTTTTACTTAATTATAAATGTTCAACCTATAATTTAACAAACGACTCATCATCTTGCAGAATGTACCAATTCATGGAAGTGTTAATTTATATGTGTCAAGCCTTCACTCTAAATGAATGTTTCTCCTCATCTTAGGTTTAACAACACAGGTGATGGCCATAACATTAGTGCATGTAGGGGGGGGGAGGGGTCTGAGTACCTACATACCCACCCTGCTGCCGATTCATTTCCAAAACTGACCTTTTAACTAAAAAAATTGGGGTGATGGATGAGTGGGTGCTGCTGCTGGTGCTGGCAACTTGTTGACACTAAGGGGAGTTGCAGCGGCAGCACATAGCTCCCCCAAGGCAGTGACCACGAGGCTTTCAGACCTGAATGACTGATGCACTCTTTCTCCATCATGACTGATGCACTCTTTCTCCATTAGCTGCCGGTAATGTGCACTGCATTAATTGGTACTGTGTGTATGCGTGGAGGGAAGGGGAGTTCTTTCTGCACTGTGTGTATGCTCAGGCATGGGAGGAGAACTGTACTATGTGTATGCACGGGTGGGGAGGGAAGCTGTACTTTGTAATTATTTGCAGGGAAGTGAGGAGAGTTGTACTACGTGTATGCACGGGTGGGGAGGGAAGCTGTACTGTGTGTAAGCACAGGGATGGTAGGAGACTATGTGTATGCGTGGGTGGGGTGGTACTTTGTACTGCATGTATGCGCGGGGAGGAGAGGAGAGCTGTACTATGTGTATGAGCGGGTGAGGAGGGAAGCTGTAATGTGTGTATGCGCAGGGAGGGGAGGAGAGCTGTACTATGTGTATACGCAGGTGGGGTGGGAAGCTGTATTGTGTGTATGCACGGGGAGGGGAGGAGAGATGTACTGTGTGTGCATGGGTGGGGAGGGAAGCTGTACTGTGTGTATGCACGGGGAGGGGTGGAGAGCTGTATTGTATGTAATGTAATGCTATGTAACACCAAGATGGCTGCATCACCTTTTGCATGCTCCTGAGCATCTCCATAAAACAGCTGAAATTCACCACAACTGACCTATAAATCATCGTAAATATCCAAGGACTTACCTTTAACTTGTTCTACTCTACGCGGACATCTGATCAAAACCAACGGATTGCATTCCTGCGCTGAGATACACACTAGATTGAAACCTCTGCAACTCTCCACTTAGAAGTCCTTCAGTTTGGAATCTACTGAGCTCTGCATTGGACATCCAAGACAAGGTACTGTGAACTACAACCTACTGTATATTTGGCTCCATCCAGCCCCTCACTTAGACATCATTCACCTCTGTTCTCTGAGCAAAAAATAACTGACTTCTTGCATTAATCAACTAATATACAGCATATTCAGGCTCTGAATCACTGAAGGGTCACTGCTCACTTCAATTTGCAAGAGCCATTCCAAAGGACACATGTTATCACTACCCCCCACAATAAATTTACTTCAAAGGCCTCTCACACTGAGATCTTTCACACCTACACAACAGGAATTGGATTCTAACACCTCTCCACAAGCCTGCTTTTGACTAAATCAGCAACAGAAAAAGCAGTTATTTTATTTACAGTATCACTTGTTTCAAATATACCCATTGTATTAAGTAGCAGCAATAGGTTACAGCAACAACGATTATAGCGATTACAATCTAAGATGGCGCCGCAGATGGCTGCCTCGGAGCTACGCAGCTCAGCCAAAATACCTGTTTCCCCTTGTTTTCTCTTGCCCTTGTCTACCCCACCGGTGACCAAATACAGCAGGGAAGCCCTCCTTAGTTGGAGCGCTCCCGAGGTGCTTACCACACGTTCGGGCCCGTCGGCGGGCAGATCAGCGGCCCTTGCAGCCCTCGCTGCCCTTGCTGCCCTGTGTGGCAAGGATGCAGACGTTGTGGACACCGAAGTGGATGACCGAGCAGCCGTGCCCCCCCGCAGCCCAGGTGGCGACTGGCGGATGGATCACCGGCCCCGGAAAGAGAATGACGGAGGCCCTCATGTCGGCCCTAGTAGAAGGACCTGGACTCAGAGGAGAGGCTGTCGCGCAGGCGCCCTAGTGAGGTGGCGGCGGCGAGGGCACCGGTCTGCACTACCCGCGATCCTGCTTTCGAATGTGCGCTCACTGGCAAACAAGTTCGACGAATTGTCCCTCCTTCTGGGCAGCGCAGGGTCAGGCATTACAGGGTCATCTATCCTCTGCTTTACGGAGACGTGGCTGGACGACCATATTGCGGACAACCCAATGTCTCTGCCGGGCTTCAGTCTCTTCAGGGCCGATCGCTCCAAGGTTCTCTCAGGAAAAACGAAGGGTGGTGGCATCTGCTTCTACATCAACGACGGATGGTGCACCAATGTCACGATCATAGGCAAATCATGCAGCCCTCACCTGGAGATGCTGAGTATCAACTGCAACCCCTTCTATTCCCCCCGGGAATTTGCCTCAATTGTCCTTGTGGGAGTTTACATCCCCCCCCTCGCCTGCGCGAACGAAGCCCTGCACCACCTGGCCATATGTATATCCGACATAGAACAAAAACACCCAGACTCTCTGCTTATAGTACTGGGTGACTTCAACAGAACTAACCTGAGCAAGGAGCTACCTAAGTACAAACAACAAGTCACGTGTCCCACTAGGGAAGGGCGCACCCTTGATCACTGCTACACTACCCTCAAGTCTGCCTTCCGGTCTATCCCGCGTGCTGCACTCGGCCTATCTGACCACTGCCTCGTCCACCTACTCCCTACCTATACACAGAAGCTGAGAGCAGTTAAGCCTGTCGTTAAGACTGTCAAGAAATGGACCAATGAGGCCAAGATGAAGCTCCAGGCCTGCTTTGACTGCACGGAATGGGGGGTCTTTGAAGCCTCGGCAACCGACCTGAATGACTTGACAGACACTGTCACATCCTACATCAGCTACTGTGAGGACATGTGTGTACCTACCAAGACTTACCGCATTTACAACAACAACAAGCCCTGGTTCAATGCCCAGCTCAGGCAACTTCGTCGAGCCAAAGAGGAGGCCTATAGCAGCGGTGACAGAGCACTATACAACCGTACTAGGAACTCTCTGACTAAAGGAATTAGGCTAGCAAAAAAGCGGTTCTCGGACAAGCTGACAAACGATCTCTCCACCAATGACCCCGTATCTGTATGGAAAGGAATGCAATCCATAACCAACTATAGGAAAACATCAAAATCCACCGCCATGCACCAAGACCTTGCAGATGAACTGAACCACTTTTATTGCAGGTTCGCAAAAGAAGTCCCCTGCAACCCAAACAATCACCTCTACAATGCCCCGAACACCGACGGCCAACCCCAGGCACTGCAAGTCACCCAAGAAGAGGTGGAGGCATTGTTCAAAAGGACCAAAACCAGGAAAGCTCCGGGTCCTGACGGAGTGTCACCATCTGCCCTAAGAGCATGTGCGGGTCAGCTCGCCCCCATATTCACCAAGATCTTCAATAAATCGCTGGAGCTACAGAAAGTCCCTTCCTGCCTCAAAAGGTCTACTATAGTCCCGGTCCCCAAGAAACCCGCTATCACGATCCTGAACGACTACAGGCCGATAGCACTGACGTCTGTGGTCATGAAAACGTTCGAGCGTCTGGTTTTGAATCACCTGAAAACTGTGACTGGCCCCCAACTGGACCCCCTGCAGTTCGCCTATCGCTCGAATCGGTGTGTCGAGGATGCAGTCAACCTGGGCCTGCACTACATTCTACAGCACCTAGACATTCCCGGTACCTACGCGAGGGTCCTGTTTGTCGATTTCAGCTCGGCCTTCAATACAATCGTCCCCAGCATCCTCCACCCCAAATTACTTCGCCTAGGGGTCCCAGAAGCTACCTGTTCCTGGATAATAGACTTTCTGACAGATAGGACACAGGTGGTGAAAGCGGGGGAATTCACCTCTCAAGCGCGGTCCATCAGTACAGGGGCCCCTCAGGGCTGTGTCCTCTCACCCCTGCTCTTCTCCCTGTACACAAATGACTGTACCTCAGAGGCGCAATCAGTAAGGATCATCAAATTCGCCGATGACACCACCGTCATCGGCCTCATCAAGGATGGGGACGAATCGGCCTATAGACGGGAAGTAGACCGGCTGGCCCAGTGGTGCATCCACAACAACCTTGACCTCAACCCCCTCAAAACTGTCGAGATGATAGTGGACTTCAGGAAGAAGTCATCTAGTGCACCTCCGCTAACGATTGCTGACAGTGTGGTATCACTAGTGGACTCCTTCAAGTTTCTAGGGACCACAATCTCCAGGGACCTTAAATGGGGGTCCAACACTGACGCCACTGTTGGGAAAGCGCAGCAGAGGTTGTTCTTCCTCAGGCAACTAAGGAAGTTCAACATCCCACAGAAGCTCCTGCTCCTCTTCTACTCCGCGATTGTGGAGTCGGTACTGTGATCCTCGATACTCGTATGGTACAGCTCCGCCAGCGCGAGGGATATATGCAGGCTCCAAAAGGTGGTCAGAACCGCAGAGAAGATCATCGGGGCCGACCTTCCCTCAGTCCAGGACCTGTACTTGTCCAGAGCTAAAAAGCGGGCAATGAAGATAGTAAAAGACCAGCTACACCCCGGCCACAGCATGTTTAACTTGCTTCCTTCAGGCAGGCGTTACAGGGCTGTCCCCGCCAGATCCACCAGAAGCCTCAAAAGTTTCTTTCCCCAAGCTGTCCGCCTGCTGAACTCCTGAACATTGACTGACTAGACGTACATGTAACTCACTTGTGTCCCTACGGTATACCTATCTGTGTAACTTTACTTGCCCCCCCCCCACACACACACACACACACACACACACCTGCTTACCTGTTACCTTCTTGGCTGTTGTATAGCAAACCGAAGACAAATTCCTAGTATACGTAAGTATACCTGGCCAATAAAGCTGATTCTGATTCTGATTCTGATGTATGTACGTACGTACGTGTGGAGAGGAAAGCTGTACTGTGTGTATGCACAGGGGGAAGCTTACCTTGTGTATGCGCGGGTGGGGAGGAAAGCTGTACTATGTGTATGGGGGGCGTTATCAGAAGGGGGTAGTGATATGATATTTATGATATAATGTATATAAGTTAGAATACATTTTTGGTAACCACAGCTGTTTGGGATTTAAAGAAGCTACTTAGTGTGGTTCTTAGGCAGGATTAAGGTGCTGGGACTATAAATTGTGTAAGTCTGTGTGTGTGTGTGTGTGTGTGTGTGTGTGTGTGTGTGTGTGTGTGTGTGTGTGTGCACATATATATTTACATTTACATAGTGCATAATAGGATTGTCAGATAATATATATACTTTATATATAATGTATGTCATCCCAGTCTCCGCTGCACCCCCCTTCCCCCATCTATGCTTGTCTCCACTCCACATAGGTGAGCTCAGATTGGTCAGAAACCTCCCTTCTCAAATCCTGCATTCCGGCATACATTCCCTCCTGAAATGTGTATTCTTTGCAGTTTTGAAAGATGAAGTATGTGACTGTTAGGATAGGTACACACTATTAGATCTTCTCTCCAAATTTTCTGGTTGGAGCAAAAATCTGGTAATGTCTGGGAGCAAATCATAATCAACCATTTGCTCCCAAATGCCAGAAAATGGTTAAAAATGGATGTTTAGATTTTTTTCTGTTTTCCAGTGTTTGGGAGCAATTGGTCAATTGTCATATGCTCCCATACATTACCAGATTTTCTTTACAACCACAAAGGTTGGACAAATAATCTTATAAGGGTATATTCAATTAGGTCGGATCCTCTCCAATGGAGAGGATCCGACACTTCAGTATTCAATTTGCGGGCACTTCTGGCAGGTTTTTGCCCATTTTTGACAATGCTGATCCGACTTTTTTTTAAAGTTGAATCGGCATTGTCGAAAATGGGCCAAAAACCTGATGGGAACACCCACAAATTCGACAAAATACATGGCTCCACGGCTATTCCGCCGATCCCTGTGTTTTTTACGACAAGTTGGAAAATCGACACTGGACTTGAATATGTCAAATCCAGAGGGAATTCCAACTATAATTTAATAGATGCCATAGTGTTTATACAGCTTTACACTTGACTAACATGTCAGTGTATTAAGACATTCTAAACCCATATGAGGTGAAAAAAAAATAAACCTTTTTTAAGGTGTGTTAAGTTTCCAATTAGCTAATTGTGTGTGATTAAGATTTACACTGTAAATGAATTGCAAGGAAACAGAAAAAATGGATTTTAGCTGATTTTATTTTTTGAACACCAGCATATGTTTTTTTTTAAATTCAATGTTTTTTATTGAAGTTTTTCAATTTTGCTTTAACACTTCACACAAACAACACACATAAAACTACCACACACAGTATGTGCAGGAACAAGAGTACATGTATACAGCATATAGTACGTCCAATAGGTATTACTTCTCATATCTCTTATAATCGCAGAGCAACGGTGTCCTAGGTCAACCCATCCTAAACATAACACTTCCATTATACTCATAGGCACAGCAGAATTGGCACATTATGTTACATATATCATAGCAGGGCAAGACCGGCCACGGGGGTGACCCCCTCCCACATAGCCCAATACCAATACACGGGAAGGAATCCAGATCTACTCATTCCCTATCCTTGTAATATTTAGAATCCAACCATCTGCCCCATATTGTGGACCATTTCCTCTCCACTTTCCTAGCCAGAAACACAAATTTTTCGTGCGCTATTGTTTCGTTGACCAGGGATATCCACGCCCTAGATGCCGGGGCCTCACTAGCCAGCCATAGCCGGGCAATACAAACCCTAGCTAAGGCGCATAAATTAATAACATATCGCCTACTAGACGGGTCTAAAACCTCCTCATCCACAATCAGCAGTGTACAGAGCGCAGGAGTACATACAAAGGAGGGAATACCTGTATCACACGTATAACAGCCGTCCAAAACAAAGACACGCCAGGGCATAACCACAGTAGATGCCAAAAATCTGCATCCACAGCTCCACACCTAGGGCATTGCGAGCTGTGGGAACCCCCAATATGTGCTAATCTCACCGGGGTCATATACACCCTGTGCAGAATGTATAGTTGTATTTGCTGGTATCTAACAGAGGAAGTGGAGATCCGGTGGGCTCCCATAGCAGTATTTCATGCATCGTCCGATAGCATACCCACATCTATCTCCCATCTACCCCGAAGAGCCGTAAGAGGGTCATTGTGATGCATTTGCAGGATACGACCATATATCCTAGAGACTAAATGTCCCAAATCTAGCGCTTGCAACATTAATTTAACCGGGGAGTCAGCCAGGACTGAAGGGCCATTTGGGAACTGGGCTGCCAGCGCGTGTCTTAACTGTAGGAAATGAAAGAAGAACCTTGAGGGAATGTTGTGTGCGTGCTGAAGTTGTTGGAATGAGTTAAGAATCCCATCACTGTATAAATGGCCCAAGGATGATACTCCCCATTTCCCCCAAACTTTCCGGACCTGAAGATGACACAGTTCTGGCAACCCATATATGTTATCCAGTGGGGTATCAGGATCTACACCATGACCCCGCATCACAGAGTGCACCATTTTCCATATTAGTAGGGATTGCTTAATAAGTGGTAATGTGGACATTTTGACGCTACCACAAAGAAGTAGTTGCAGTGGGGAGCCCCCCGGATAATCATGGTGCAACATCAGCGAGTGCAGAGCCATGGCATCAAGGTCACCAACCCACTCCCAGACATGCGCCAGTTGCGCCGCGTAATAGTAGAAACGGAAGTTGGGAAGGGCCAGACCCCTCATTTCTCATGATCTGGTCATGGTATCTAGTCTTAAACGTGCTCGTTTACTGGCCCATATCAGGGAGAAAAGCAACCCATCTATTTGTTTAAAACCTTCTGTGGAATATAGACAGGAGATTGCTGCAAGGCATAGAGAAGTTTGGGCTGGAAGACCATTTTAACCATATTAACCCTCCCCGTGACCGTCAAAGGCAACTTACCCAACGTCTGCACTCGGCCGCGGAGATACACCACTTGAGGGGTAATATTAAGAGGAGAACATTTTTGAATATTTGAAGGATTCCACCCACCTTAATGGAAGAGCCACCAACGGGGAGGCAGGGACTTCGCCTCTAAGTGGGATAATAAAGGATTTCTCCCAGTTAATCAGGAGACCAGAGTATCGCCCGAACTCAACAATAATTTCCAAGATCCTAGGCATAGACTCAGCATAGCGATCCACAAACATCAGAACGTCATCAGCATATAGGGCCACCCTGTCCTCCCGAGCGCCCACTTTAAGTCCATAGATCCCCGCATCTGCCCTCAGAAGACATGCAAGGGGCTCGATGGCCATAGCAAACAGGGTAGGGGACAAGGGACAGCCCTGTCGCGTGCCTCTAGATAAGGGAAAGGAGTGAGATACGAAACCATTAACCGCCACCTTTGCCAAGGGAGAGGAATACATCAGCCGAACATATTTAATAAAATTCGGGCCAATACCAAATCTACGCATAACTTCCCATAAATATTCCCACTCCACAGAGTCAAAGGCCTTAGCGGCATCCAATGAAACGACTATGGAGGAGGAAGGGTCCGCACGTGGGATTTGTAGGTGGGTAAACAGATGTCTGAGATTAATAGAGGTTGATTTATTGGGCATAAAGCCCGTCTGATCCGGGTGTATAATGTGAGAAATAACTGTATTTAATCTGCCAGCCAGCACCTTGGCCAAAATTTTAATGTCAGTAGGTAGGAGGGATATAGGGCGGTAGGACTCCACTTTCCTAAGATCCTTATCCGGATTAGGGAGAACCACAATCACTGCCTCCGCCATAGATGGGGGAAGAGACTCCTGTGTAAAAATCTGGCCATATAACTCAAGTAGGCGCGGGACAAAAAAATCCAGGTTATGCTTATAGACCTCAGAGGGTATTCCATCCAAGCCCGGGGCTTTACCACTAGGGGAGGCCTCAATCGCTGCCCTAACTTCATCGGGGGAAATAGGTGCCTCCAGAAGGTCACAAGCCTCACTGGATAGGGTGGGGAAGCAGACCCCGTCTAAATAATCGTTCAATTGTGATGAGGTACAATCCATTTTAGATTTATACAAGTGGCTATAGAAGGATACAAATTCAGCCGTCATTTGTGGAGTCTGGGTCAGGTGAACACCGTCAGCGCTCACAATCTCCACCACTACACTAGTAGGTCTGTCTCCCCGAGCCAAAGAGGCCAGATATGTCCCCGGCCTATCCCCAGTAGCGTAAAAGGTATGGGATGAGAAGAGGAGTCTATGCTGAGTCTTTTCCATTAGGTAATCTCTCCATTCCCTCTGAGCCGACAGCCAGGCTACCTTGGAGCTGTCAAAAGAATTCTGCAAGTATTGTAGCTCCGCTGCGACACTCCGGACCTCTAACTCAGCCTCCCTTCTCTTATAGAAGGATTTCAAATCAGACACCCGTTTAATCAAACTCCCCCGTAAAAAGGCCTTAAATGTGTCCCATAAATTAGAGATAGCCTGGTCGGCACTATTCAGCTCAAAGAATTCCTGCCATGCGGCCACCAGATCAGAGCTGTCCCCCATGTGAACAAGCCAAAATGGGTTAAACTTCCACACAGCTTGGCCCCTATCGCTATTAAAGTCTAAATTAAAGGTTAAAGGGGAGTGGTCTGATATACCCCTAGTCTCATATCTAATATTACCAACGCGTGGAACCATGTCGCTCGAGAGGAGGGCCAGGTCAATCCTAGAGAACAAGGAGTGAGAGTGTGAGAAACACGAGTATTGTTTAAGAAAAGGATATCTCAGTCTCCACGGATCAACCAGGCCCAGCCCCGACACCACATTTGCAAAACCGGATCTCCCAGGACATGCAGCAGACGGAGACATAGAGAGCCTATCCTTTACCACATCTAGCACATTATTGAGGTCCCCGAGGCAGATAACAGACATCCCAGGGGATGAGGCCATGAACCCAGCAACCTTCTTAAGAACATCGGGAGAGTATGGAGGGGGCACATAAACAGCTAGCAGGAGGATAGGGACGTAAAATAATCTACATTTCAAAAACACATATCTCCCCCAGGGGTCCGTTTGTATAGATTCCATTACAAAAGGGATGGTCCGCCTAATAAGGACCGAAACCCCACCTGAGGCAGACGTGTGCATAGAGTGGTATGCCCATCCCACCCAGGGTTTCTTCAATGAAAGAATCTTACTCCCCACCAAGTGTGTTTCCATAAGGCAGACAATATCAGCGGCATAGTGTTTGATCTGTCGGAGTACGAGAGACCTCTTAATTTTATCATTGAGCCCTCTCACATTCCACGATAACACTTTAAGTCCCGCCATAGTACACCAAAAGTATAATAGGTGCATCACCCCGCGGCCAGCCAGCCCCGCCATGTACATATTCAGTAACCAGACACCGTTGCTTATATTGCACAGTAACAATCCATGTACTTTCACAACATACATGTCCCCTTCAAAACCAAATATAACCTAACATCCTCCCCCACCCCCCTCCCCGTATACCACCCCCAACATGCAGCATACTTGGATCCCAAAACTGAGTGAGCATACCTAAAAAATAACTAAACCAAACTTTGTCGCACCATCGACCAGTGCAACTACTCCTTAATCGGGGCCAAGAATGTAATGACTCTTGGGAATGGAGAACAACTAGGAAAAAGGAAAATTAGGAGGTAGCCCCCAGCCACCAACCATTCCCCCCTCTAAAACAAAAACAGATGAGGGGGGATCATAAAGGCCCGCCCCCTAGGTCCATCTAATACCCAGATAAAACATACTCGGATATCATGAAAGCACCCAAATCAGGCAACATATATAACAATCCCCTCCCCCCCACCCCCCGCACATATCCCGCAACCTATCACCTCACAGTAAATAGCACACATAAGTAACCCAAACAGGATGAGTAAAAACAAAAAAGGACAGGAGGAAGTCAGCTTCCAAAGACAGCCGGAGATTCACGGATCTGCAAGGGCACGCCTCGCCGGGAATCGTCTGTCCAGCCACACCATGGCCTCACGAGGAGTTGTGAAAAACTTTGTCTCCCCATCAGCCACCACCCGCAGCCTAGACGGGAAGAGCATGGCATATGGCAGGTCAAGTTCACGGAGCCTCCTCTTGACAGGCAGAAACTGAGCCCTATCTTTTTGTACATCCACCGCAAAATCCGGAAATACTGATATAGGCGACCCATTCCATTTCAAAGGGCCCTTGGTACGAGCCAGCCTCAACACTGTGTCCCGGTCACGGAAGTGGAGGAACTTAGCAATAAAGGTGCGGGGTGGAGCCCCCGGAGGCAGCGGGCGCATTGGAACTCTATGGGCCCGTTCAACAGTAAAGTAAGGTGAAAAATCCTCTGATCCAAAGGCATCCCGGAGCCATTTTACGAGAAACTCTTCAGGAGCGGAGCCTTCTTCATTCTCGGGCAGGCCAATGAAATGGACGTTATTGTGCCGCAGACGCCCCTCCATATCCGTAAGCTTTTTGCGCACGTCAGTCATCTGAGATTCCAAAGCATCAGTACGACGACCCAGCGGGCCGACAGAATCCTCAACATTGGATATACGGGTCTCCGCTTCTCCCACTCTCTCTCTCACCCGCTGAAGGTCCTGTGAATAATGGAGAGATCAGACTGCACTTGCCCGATTTTATCAGCCAGACGCACCTCGCTGGCAGTCACTGCATCCAAAACTCTCTGTAGTGCGGCATCCGGAGAGTCAGAAGAGGCAGAACTGTATGTAGGAGAAGGGGGTGATGCCTCAGATCTTGCAGTCTCCCCCCTCCGTTGCTGAGGGCCCTGGTCACGAACAAACTTATCCATCGCTCCCGCCGCCGCGCCAGTCTGGCGACCCTTCACCATTTTGGACAGCACGGTGTCGTTCCCTCCGGTCAGCAGGATATATCAAAGCAAAAACAGGCCCTATTTATATATATATCTATATATTTGCTTGCACCCGTTGCCCGCCCCGCCCACCCCAACACCCCACGGGCCGGGCAACGGGTGCAAGCAAATATATAGATATATATAAATAGCCGGCAGGACCAAGGTCTCCAGGTATAATGCAAAGTGTCCGCCTAATACAGCATGAATGCAGGGACTGTCACCCCCAAACAGAGCCGCGGGACGCAAAGGATCAATCCTCCAGCAGCAACCTCCAGATATAGCAGGGAGGCTCGCACCACCGATAATGCAGGCAGGGACAGCAAGCCCGAGGATTAAAACAGGAGGGGGAAGAGGATTATATGCAGCCCAATAGCCACTCAGCCAGTGTAGTTGAGGCTCCAATGGTTAATCCTCCGCACAGTATAGAAAGTGCACCACCTGCACCTGGGTCCCAGTATAGAAGGGGAAATACAATGGAAGGAGTCCAAAAAATGTCCGCCAGGGCAGGCAGCCAGCAATGTGCAAGGTGGCCACACACCCCTCCAGGCTTCACCCACGAGCAGGGGCAGACAGTGCAGTCCCGCGGGTCGTATAGGAGAGCCCCGTCCGTCCGCTGCGGTTAGCGGAAGACAGCGGGAGCCGCACTTCCGGTATCGCGGACAGCGCGAGCCCGCGGCAGAGGAGACGATACAGGGAGCTCCACGCAAGGCTCCCCCGGACACCACAGGAGGCTGGCTGGGCGGCAGAGGAGAGCACAGCGCTCTTGTCGTCCAGGTGCTCCGGACGGCCGCAGCGGGCGGCGGCGGTGATCAGGAGCCGAACTTCCGGAAGCAGTACGTGGCAGCCGTTCCCCACTCCGGCCCAGCACAGATCAGGGTCCACAGGTACTCAGGGCTCCCGGTCCTCCGGAGACAGCGGCAGGAAACTCAAACCCGTTCCAGGGGGGGCAGGGGGTACTCATACACCGATGGCCCCAGTATTAGACCCAGGGGGGGAATACAGGATATTACTGCAGGATTAAGTGGCTGGAGAGCTGCACGATGCTAGTGCTACTCCATGCCCGTCCAAGCCACGCCCCAACACCAGCATATGTTAGTGACTTCACATTAAAGTGGTGTTCATGTTTATAAAATAAGCCTGAAATAGGAAATCATAAATGAGAATATCTTTTTATACCATAGAAATATCAATAAAACATAAGTATTTGTGTACAGCTTACAGATTCAGCAAATAATATATTTGGTAGTATACAGTACTGTACAAATATATATGTCAAATACAACAATTTTACAAAAACAATGTAACATTTAAACAACCAGTATACCAAAAAACTTCAATGCTTTAGAATTATCATACTATAATAAGCAATGCTTTTTGTTCAGCATGCAAATATTGTTCCTTTTTTGTTTAATTTTTACTAAGAAAACTACATGATATTACATGCTTCTATTAAATCATAGAAATAAAGACTCAAGAAATATATTAGGGAACATAATATTTAAACTGAGTGACATATTTTAATAATTTATTGTGATTGTCTCCTTTTAGGTGGTTGACTAGGGGAAGATGAAGAGCCGCAATGACAACCCCTACCACCTCAATTATGAGCCCCATGCCAGGGTGGTTTTGATGCAGGTGAGGGGTTTAGACTAGTACTGGTGGTACTTTAGAATACAGGGAGGTATCTATCAATTTGATCACCCAGTACATTCACATTTTGATTGCTGTCCCTAAGAACAATAGTTTGGGTTTCAAACAGTTGTAAAAAATTGTCTCGAAAGGCCATGTTTGAATTTGTGCATCTAAACGTCTGTGGTTGACTTTAAGTATTCTGCTCATATTATCAAAATTATTAGATAAACTTAGGTCTACTGTACATTTCTGACATTTTCATTTACACTACTTACATTTTTTTCATTTAAAAAGAGGAAATTAAGATTTTTTTTCAGATACACTACTGTCACATTTACATAAATTGCATGATATTTGTAACACGAGCAACATTTATCTGTCTAATAGTGTCACATGTCGGTAATGGAATAATGCCATGGAGGTGAGGAAGGCAGAGGCAGCATTAACACCATTTTTGTGTTGTAGGCTCCTGTAAGGCTAAACTGGTTGGCATTGGAGTTTGGGGAAGTGGTGGTGTGACCAGATACAAGTTTAAGGTTAATGTACCATCTGATTGTGTTTGCACTGGGTCAGTTGTTGGGGACCGAAGGTCACCATGCTGTGGGTCGAAAGATAAACATTAGATCAGTATAAATGTGTGGAGGAAATACAAGGTAACACAAAGTAAAATGACCAAATGTGGTATGTGGGTTTAATTTTTTTTGGACAAATTAGCAAGGGCCCCCCACCAAAAAAAAAAAAATGTTTGCCAACCCAATATGCAGATGATTTGGTTTGTGGTTCAAATGAAAATTGGATGAATTATGATAGCTTATCATCATCCAAAACACAAACATTTGTACCTTTGTACCCCCATTTCTCTTACATTATTTGCAGATTTATGGCAAAACTAAACTATTCCAATGTACAACTTTGTGAATTTTATTTTCATCTCAGACATGTAACCGTAAGTCTGAAATTTTAAAAGTGCTTACAAACACATTTGTCTGAAAGAGAACATGCTACGCTTCTTTATAGATACGCACCAAATATCTGCACATATGGAGGTATATGTTGGCCTGCCAGGTGCTGCCCCTCATCACTCCTCACTGAAGAAGCTGGCCGCGTTAGTGGCAGCTGTCTGGCAGATGTACCTTCAAGAAATGAAGCATGTGTAAATTGCAACACAACAATGTTTTTTTGTGACTTGACACAACATAATCCTGCAATTGTATTTACCTGACTGATCCTGATGCTGCCTTTTGGGTTGCTGGGATACTTTTTTCTTCCATTTACCTCTTTTGGCTGTGATTTTATATTGAGAGTATGGGTGGAAAAAAAAACATCATTTGTATATGATTTATATATTTTTATAAATCATTTGTTATTTTAGAAAAAAAACAGGTAAAATGTGCATGAACATTTGTATAAAACAATGAAAGGCATCAAAAGTATGTACATTGGCCTAACTATGGGGGTCATTCCGAGTTGATTACTCGCTAGCAGTTTTTAGCAGCCGTGCAAATGCTATACCGCTTCCCACTGGCAGCGTATTTTAGCTTAGCAGAAGTGCGAACGAATGTGTCGCAGAGTGGCTACAAAGTTTCTTTGTGCAGTTTGAGTAGCTCAAAACCTACTCAGCGCTTGCGATCACTTCAGACTGTTCAGTTCCTGTTTTGACGTCACAAACCCGCCCAGCGTTCGCCCAGTCACGCCTGCGTTTTTCCTGGCACGCCTGCATTTTCCGAAAACTCACAGAAAACGGTCAGTTGACACCCAGAAACGCCCCTTCATGTCAATCCCACTGTGGCCACCAGTGCGACTGAAATGAATCGCTAGACCCTGTGCAAAACTACATCGTTCATTGTGCTCGTACGACGCGCGTGCGCATTGCGCAGCATACACATGCGCACAACAGCCATTTTTTAGCCTGATCGCTGCGCTGCGAACAAATACAGCTAGCGATCAACTCGGAATGACCACCTATAAGTAGAGCTGACAAGCAGCTTTACTTTGCATAGGCCTACAGATGGCAATAAAGTTGTTATGCATTTATGATGGCACAAAAAATAAACCTGACTTTTTTCTTTGACACTAATAAAGGTGTACTTTTGTTTTTTAAACAAATACAAGATGGGCACCAAAAAAAATACTGTGTGGGCACACATATTTGCTAAGGTGACTTTTCACATTTGCAGGTGCCCACAAAACACATTTTGTTTGTAAAGCACTGTGCAGATTTTGAAAAACAAAATAATATCACACTTAGCACATTAAACTTACATTACAAAGGCTAGTATTAGAATATTGCTCACCCTGTTTTGGTGGGGCATCCATGTCCTGCACATGTAGCACTTCTACCACTTCTGCAGGAATTATCTCCCATATTGGCTCTTAATGCTCCAGTCACTCCTGCTGGAAGGGGGAGCCAGTGTCTGGACTCTGTAACCATCTTTCGCTTTACATGATGTTTTATGTCATAGACTCATTTTTGGTTCCTCAACAGTGTGTTTCAGTGCTCTGGAGCAGTTGACCTCCTCCATGACTTTCTTCAAGAAAGCACCCTTTTTCCAACCACACTCCACCACAAAATGCCACCTCTACAGTGTTCCCAGTGGTTTGTGTCCATTTTTATAACAACATTGTGATGCCACTGTAGCATGTGTGATTTCTGTCAAATCAGAATGTGTTTGGGGATTTTGTCGCTTTGAGGCAACCTTTGGTGCAAATTAAGGTGCGACTTATGGTGCAACTTGAGGCATGATTTGGTTTGTGCTGGAATGTGACTGCTGAGAGATTCTAGTTCAAGTTTAAATGCAACTCATAGAGCATTCAAGTGTAACTTCCTATGCGAAAACAGCAAAATCGACACAGATCATACATGCCAACATTTTATTACATATGCCATCAAAAAGACATCACACAAGCCAAAATGCTTGCTAGTAAATTTGCATTTTTTTTCATGTGATTTGGGGCGATTATGTGCGATTTGTAATGATTTGGGGCAAGATGTACTAACCTCCACCGCTGAGGTATCTGGCTTTTCTCTGCGCTCCCTGGCTTTTCTCCATGGTTATTGGTCTCCAGTCCACTTCCCGGCGCCATCCCTTGCTCCCCCACACTCCCCATTTTTTTCTCCTTTCACTGCGGTCCACCTCATCACCGCCGCAGCCACTGAGTCTTGCGCTCCCCATAGCTCTTGGTCAGCACTGCGCTACTTGTCAGTTGAGCATGCGCACTTATGTCAGCTTCCTGGCAGATGCACACTGGCTTGTGGGATGCCGGATCCTGGACCTTGCTGACACAAGTGCGCTATTCTGTGAAACGTACGTCATCAGCGGGACGTGGGCGTGTACTTTTCACGGAGGCTCGGGAATCATACCCGACCCGGCGCCCACCTCTCGTAAAGGCTCTCTGCAAGGACGGAGACCTGCCGGCTCCCTGCAAAGACGGAGACCTGTGTCCGTCCAGGGCGCAAGGCGCCATTAGCATACAGGGGTGCAGGAATCAATCCTGACCCGGCGCTCCGTCACGGTAGCGGCTATCTATAACAAACGGGTAATCACACCCAACCCTTACCCGGCACGCTATATCAGCGAGGTTCCCTGCTAAGACGGGGACCTGCCGGCACGGCTCCCTGCTGTTACGGAGACCTGCGTCCGTTCTAGGTGCAGGGCGTACATAATTATAGTCTGTTCTGGGTGCAAGGCACCATCAGTATACAGGGGTACAGGAATTAATCCCGACCCGGCTCTGTACAACAGACGGGTAATCGTATCCAGCCCGGCACGCTATACCAGCGGGACTCAGGTGTATTTTACTCACGGCTCCCTGTTAAGACGGGTCACGGCTCCCTGCTATTAACGGAGACCTGTGTCCGCTCTAGGTACAAGTAGTACAGGATTATAGAGGTGCAGATATTTCTCCAGACCCGGCTCTCTGTCATGATAACGGCTCTTTACAACTGACCCTATCTGGCACTTCATCTTGGCAGTGATCCCACAGGACTAACGGCTTACACTGACACACCAGACGGGACACCAAAAAGGTATTCAGAGCAGCCCTCTCATCCACGGTTCTTTTGTCTGCGGCCCCCCCTGCAATGCTCAAATGTAACAGGGGAGGGGGGACATAGAACGTGGACAGCAGAAGCAGCTCGCACTACTCTATCCTTTCAGTCCTTGGTGGACGGCTCTTCCCCGCTCTCATTGTACCCATCACTGCCCATTGTGGCATATGGGGCAACAGTAAAAAGGGAATCTGTTTCCACACACCATGGGCTCTACTTTTTGTTTTTCTTCCTATCTGATGTATTTTCTAAATGTTTAGAAAAAACTAGAGTGTCATATGAGATCTATAATAATAAGCTGTGACAGTAACAATAATCAGCTTTAGGAAAACCACATTTGCATGGCAACTTGTTAACGTTATATATCACCGTATAAATTAATCCAGTCCATAGAGTTGTTATGAGTGTGGAGATTTGACACGTGGATAAAAGGGTCTAAATATATCCTTTTGAAAACTGATTGGGTATTTCATCCCCGGGTGTGCCTGTGCTGAATAGTCCTGGTTTTTAGAACATCGAACGAGGTCTACATATGTCTTATTAAACACCATCTATTATTATTTCATGCACTGGAACTGTTGTACCTATATATATACACGATATGTTTTTTTGAGACCAGCTTCTAACACGAAGGTACCATAAATCTAACCAATATGCAGTTAGTTAACAGTCTTTCTTTGGCTATCGATTAAGTACACATTTACTCCTCCTTGTTAGAGGAGTGGGATCAGCTAATTGTGTCCACCTATACTTAATAAATTAGAGGTCATTTGGCAGCTTGCAATAACCATCTTTAGCATTAATTATTCTGTGTATGATTTTCTAATAATTTTCTTTTCTTTGTATATTTTTTTATTCTTTATTATTTATTATTTATTATTTTTTATTTATTTACAGTTCTTATGAATGTTATCACGAGAGACAGTTCATTCATTATCTGATCTCTTGTATATTTATTTTTTGTTATGCCAGCCATACAGTTGTTGCGAGTTGGTGGACATAATTTTGTATCAATTTACATCTGCACTATTACTGCAGTCTTGAACAGTAGACCGGTGTAAAAGATGGCGTTATGTTACAACATTTTCACACTATCTTTTTAGGTACAAACCTCGCCTAGTAATAATTTGTGTCCTAAAAATTATAAAGGATTACTAATGTAATGAGTCGCATAAATTAAAAATTCCTTGAATTAATAGCCTATTAACACTAATAATTCCTGAATAAATATTCACACAGCTTGGTTAAAAATTTATTGTTTATCCATTATTATTTGTAGCTCAATATTTCATCTACCCTAACCCTATTGTAGAATTATTATCATCATAGTATTTGGATTTTTGGGTTAATACTTTATTACCATGCACTCTCAGGCTATCAGATGATTTGCTTTGCCTGGCCATAGAGATTTATTTTAAAAGATTGAATAAAAGTTATATTTTAATATTGTATTAATATTTCAAAAGAGTGCGCCACACACTAACCTTTCCTTTAGTGATAAACCCACTAGTGGTTTACACTAACAATGTTTAGAAAAACAAGTGCGCATGCGCAATTAGCAGGGGGAGCGCAGCGCTAACCAACGCTATGGAGAGCGCAGGACTCAGCGGCTCGCAGTGAAATGAGAAAAAAAAGGAAAGCGTGGGGGAGCAACTGGTAGCGCCGGGCAGCAGAGAGGAGACCAGTAACCGTGGAGAAAAGCCAGGATTCGCAGACAAAAGCCAGATACTGCAGCGGAGGAGGTTAGTACATTCTGCCCTTGTAAACTATCCCCAAAACAATTCTTAGTAACTTCTCCCTCCCCCGTAAGTAGTAGTTTATTCAATCCAAAACACATGTTTAAAAAAAATTGCATGTTGCATCATTTTAAATACAAATGATTTGTTAGGTAATGAGTCTTATTTCAGTTCCCCAAAATTTGACATTTTCAAAAATTCTAAATGTTGATATATATTATTTATTTATTATTTTAAGGGAATTATTTTCATTGTTTGTAAATGGGTATATTAAACATGTATTTAAGGTTTTTGCAAAGTTAACATTTTATAAAGTGGGCAACATTTAAGGGGCCTATTCATTATCCTTTTAATTGCTACAACAGTATTTTAAATGTAACATTTTCACCTACTTTTGTAGAAATTTTCTGGGACTGATGGTAAATACATAAAGAAAAAAACTAATAGTATTACAAAAGAAGAGATATGAACTGACATAAAGGCTATGAATAGAGCTACTGGTTCTCAAATACTCAGTATATATGGTGATGAAAATACTGTATAGTACAATTCAGCTCTCAGGCAGCATATGTAAAAATGCATAAATAATAAGCTTAAAATCAGGATAGACCAGTATCTGAAGAGAGGTTTTGAGTGTGGATGGTTGGATAATGAGCTATGTGCATACCTTACTATGGATTCACCTTGGTGTCCCATTTTATACACACTTCCAAAATACATAAAACTATGAATCAGCCACCAGACAGACCGATCATTGCGGCTGAGGGTTTGCTTTTGCAACCTTTATCTGTCTTTATTGACAGCATTTTGCAACCACTTGTTATTAACAGTAACAGTTATATTAGGGACACAGGAGACAACCTAACTCAATTAAGGCAACAGGCATCCTCCATGTCGTTCCATAAGAGGAAGATATCATCGATGAAACGTTTGTAAAAGCTAATCATATGTCCATATTTGGGAAGAATATAGGTATTTTCATAAAGATTCATGTATAGATTTGCATATGAAGGGGCAAGGTTCGACCACATAGTGGTGCCATTGGTTTGAATATAGTTTTTGTTTTATACTTGAAATGATTGTATTTAAGCACTAATTCTGAAAGTTCTATCAGGTACACAGTGGAAATAACTGCTCTGGGAAGAGGCGTAAAACTTTACACAGATATTGACCAGTGGTAGCCTCTGACCCTACACTACCATTCACCAAAATGAAACCACCGACAGTAGCATACAGGAGGGGAACCAACTTAAAGGAATTGTTGAGACCCACTCTGTATCCAAATGATAAAATGGATACAACACAGTTAATAAAATCCAAACCAAGCAGCTTCTCATGTGGAAGTTGCACCACATGTCGCGCCATGTTAACAGGACCAGTTTTCACTCATCCACAACTGGGAAGAAATTTAAAATATCATATAATTTACACTGTAAACTTTATTTACACTGGTGGAACATATGGCGCTTCCTTTTTTGTTAAATGAAACGCACGGCGCTTCCATTGTATCACGGACGTGCTGGACACATTGGCTGTGTTGATATTTACCGCAGCTTTAAGGCAGCGGTTTGCAACTCCCTGCTTACCAGCAGTTTTTTTCCTTCACCTCTCTCCTAGTATGTATATTATTAAGTTGATCTCTAAGGTTTTTTATTGGATAGTTGTTGAGGCATTTCCAGTTCGGGCTTCCATTTCCAGTCACAGAGCTTTAAATACTGCCATTTGTGATTTGGACATAGAGCTGTCAGCATGCTGTGTTCTAGCGATGAGATGTCCCTGTAAGTACTTTACACTTTTGGTTTATTTTTGCTGGAGTAATTTTTTGTTGGTGTTATTGTACTAGTCATTTCATTAAGAAGTGGTTTCTTTTTTTTAGTATTTGGTATTTGGAGCATTAACCATGTTGGATGAAGTAATATTTACCTTTATATCAGTAAATGTCCATTTGTTTCTTGGAACCTTGGAACCCTAATCTCTTTTGGTCACGCTTGGCACACTTATGTTATACTTATAGAATACATCTTGTCTTCAGCAGTTCTAATGCTGACTGCTTGTAGGTCATACTGACCGTACATATGATGGAATCCGTTTGGATGGTCGACCATGTTATGGTCGACAGTCATTAGGTCGACCACTATTGGTCCACATTGCCATGGTCGAGATGGACAAATGGTCGACACATGAAAATGGTCAACACATGCAAAGGTCGACATGAGTTTTTTTTTAAAAAAAATCTTTTGGGGAACTTTTCCATACTTTACGATCCATGTGGACTAAGATTGGGAACGGTAATCTGCCTTAAGCATGGCGAGTGAACGCAGTGCACTAATTGGGATTCCCCATCACTTTACGCAGAAAATGACACCCAAAAAAGTAAAAAAAACATCATGTCGACCTTTTCATGTGTCAACCTTTCACGTGTCGACCATTTTCATGTGTCGCCCATTTGTCCATGTCAACCATGCCAATGTCGACCAATAGTGGTCGACCTAATGACTGTCGACCATAACATGGTTGACCTTTCATACCAGAACCACATATGATGCCTCTTTACCATTGATCGTGAGTTTTTATTTGTTTCTTTATTTTTTGTCACCTTTGGAATAATAGTTCACGTATGGTGATCCTATATATCTCTGTACAGCCTACCACTGGATATAAGGGATGTGACACCTATTGGTAATCAGGATGTATACCTATGTATTATTTATTATTCACTCTTTGTACCCCCGGGGACCTGGGAGGCATGGTCTAAGTTATATGTATTTCTTTTTTTAATAGATATTTGCGTTATAGATCTGCTTTTTGAATTTGCTTTATACTATCATCTGTATTGTGAATATTGACATTATGCATGTCTTGAGAAAGATCCCTTTGAGGGATCAAAACATTGACATAATTGACAACATATGAACTACGTGAATAAAATGTACTTTTTTAAATAAATGAATACGTCTATTAGTGAGTGCCCCCTTCCACACTAGTGGAATAGTTTGCATATTTCAGTGGACCTAACTTTAGTCCCATTGACAGCACCCTTTTGATGATTTGTTTGTGTGGATGGGACTTCTGGAGATATATATATATTAGAGATGTGCACCGGAAATTTTTCGGGTTTTGTGTTTTGGTTTTGGATTCGGTTCCGCAGCCGTGTTTTGGATTCGTATGCGTTTTGGCAAAACCTACCTGAAATTTTTTTGTTGGATTTGGGTGTGTTTTGGATTCGGGTGTTTTTTTCAAAAAAAACTCAAAAACAGCTTAAATAATAGAATTTTGGGGTAATTTGATCCTATAGTATTATTAACCTCAATAACCACAATTTCCACTCATTTTCAGTTTATTCTGAACTCCTCACACCTCACAATATCATTTTTAGTCCTAAAATTTGCACCGAGGTCGCAGGATGACTAAGCTAAGCGACTTAAGTGGCCGGCACAAACACCTGGCCCATCTAGGAGTGGCACTGCAGTGTCAGACAGGATAGCACTTAAAAAAGTTGGCCCCAAACAGCATATGATGCAAAGAAAAGAGAAAAAGAGGTGCACTGTGGTCGCTGGACGGCTAAGCTAAGCGACACAAACACCTCAATATCACAGGAATTATTTGTTCTAATCAATAGTATTATTGGTCCAAATCACTGGAAGAAAATGACAAAATCACTGGAATTATTCGTTCTAATCAATGGTATTATTGGTCAAAATCACTGGAAGAAAATGACAAAATCACTGGAATTATTCGTTCTAATCAATGGTATTATTGGTACAAATCACTGGAAGAAAATGACAAAATCACTGGAATTATTTAGCAAGATCACTGTAATTAAAAATTATAAATCACTGATATTAATTGGTAAAATCTCGCTATCACCTGCCTAGTGAAGTGGAATCTAGATGGGATTTTGTACCGGAGACACAATAAGTTCATCAATTGTCTAAATCCCACTGCACTAATGGCGGAAAACGGGCACACGTCTAACAGCGCACTGATTATACTGAGAAATGATTATACTGATCACTGATGATACTACGGAGAACTGATACTGAGCAGCGAGAACAGCACTGGACTATTGTACTGTAGTATACTGGTCACCACAATGCAGCACAGACACTGAGTACAGATATTAAGCACTGATTAGGATACTAGAAGTGACACAGAACTGCAAGATACAGCAATGGCCTACTGTACTGTACTACTATAATTATATACTGGTGGTCCCCACAATGCAGCACACTGAGCACAGATATTACCAGGTGTATCTCACACATCGCTCAGTACAGATTACAGGATGTATAATCACCAGGTCTATAACACACATCGCACAGTACAGTATACAGTATGCAGCTCTGGAGGGATCAGTATTTGTCAGGAAGGCGAGGCCTGGTCCTGGCAGCAGAGTGACAGGCGGCCGTATAGTAGCAGCCAGCTCCAAATCTGGCAGTGTGTGGAGAGGTAGGGGGTGAGGGAAGTGTCTGAGCGCAGGGCTTGGAAGTTCAGGGGGAGTGAGGCGGGAGCTGCTCTTTCATTGCAGTGCACAGTGGTGGTGACGGAGTCTGACAAAGGAGGGAGGAGGAGGATTAGGGCAACTGGCTGCAGGGGAGCACTGTGCCACAGCCATCACCTGCAGGGGGAGTGGAGGGAAACACATCCTATCTGCCCCAGATAAGTGACTTCTGATCAGAGCAATTGAGGATCTGAGTTTTTCTGAAAGGTGGAAAGGAAGGGGCTCTTTTTCATGTAGACTGGAAGGACTACAATAAACTTGGAGTGACTACACTTTTCACCCTAGTTCGGCAGCCCTGCTGCCCTTTAATACACAGATGAATGAAGACTCCATTTGGAAAGACGGCCGCTCAGCGATCAAGCGCTGATGCAGCACATGCAGGTGTTTCTGCAAATATGATGAAGAAAAGAACATCTCATAAGAAACATCGCAACAATATGGGACCAAGTAAACCAATCTCCCAGCCAAGGCGAAATATTGTAGGCTGTAGAATACAGCATGGGTGGAAAGAGGGCAGTGGGCCAATAACCCAGTGGAAAGGAACAGTTCTGGATCAAGTACCAGTGAATCCCTCCCTCTATCTTATAAAGTATGATGGATTTGATTGTGTCTATGGACTTGAGGGTGAAAGGGTGTCTGCTCTTGAAGTTCTACCAGACAGAGTTGCCTCATCCCGAATCAGCGATGCCCATTTGGCTGAAACAATGATTGGTAAAGCAGTGGAGCATATGTTTGAATCAGAGGATGGTTCCAAGGATGAGTTGCGAGGGATGGTATTAGCACGAGCACCTATTATGAACACATGGTTTTATATAACCTATGAAAAGGACCCAGTCTTATATATGTATCAACTTTTAGATGACTATAAAGAAGGAGATCTTTGGATCATGCCAGACTCAATTGATTCCCCTCCAGCTGAAAGAGAACCAGGGGAGGCTGTGGACAGCCTGGTGGGCAAGCAAGTGGAATATGCCAAAGAAGATGGCTCAAAAAGGAATGGCATGGTTATTCATCAAGTTGAAGCTAAACCATCTGTGTACTTCATTAAGTTTGATGAAGATTTCCATATTTATGTCTACGATTTGGTGAAGACATCCTAAATGGGATTCTGTACTTTTTTTTTTGCCAAACGTAATCTAATGTAAACATTTGTAGAAAGTTGCTGCTTTCTGAATACAGAAATGCTCAGATATTCCTGCAAATTCGCAATCCCTTCCCAGAGGAAAAAGAAATTGAGAAACCGTTGTTTGAGAACGTTTGTTCTCTTTCCCTTAAAAAGGAACAAACCACTTTCCAAGAAGACTGACGTTTTTGGGATTATGGAGACATAATGTTTTTGAATATAAATCCTAAAGCAGGTGGTGTATTAGAGCAAAAGAGTGCAAGAGACCAGCCATGCAGTTTCTGAAATATTATGACAAAATGTTACTGTATTTCATAAGCACTTATTCCTAACTCTGCTAAGTACTGTTTGGTATAATGTATCTGGCTTCCATGAGGTAGTTGCCCATTATTTCAGCTTCCATTGACCTTTCTAAAATCGGTAGAAGTTATCGATTCTTTTTTTTTTTTTTCCCCTATTTTTAATTTTCTCCTGCATAGCCCAGTAAAATGTTGCAATGTTAAGTATTGACTTGTGCCTTCTGGGGGTCCACTTCTTCACCAAACCCAGCCAAATCTCATTCTAACCCTCTGTTCCACATTCTCTATGTACCCCATCTGTGTCAATGCTGTCTGTCTACGCCTCCCCTTTAGATTGTAAGTTCTCATGAGCGGGGCACTCTTCCCTCATGTGCTTATCCTTTGTCTTACTTTAATAATCTTCAACTGTACCAGATCCAGAAGTCTTCTGCCACCTGATACTTATTCCAGTGTCACCTGCTGATGTAACTATGTTTATTTACCCTGTACTTGTCCTATACTGTCATCAACTGTAAGTTGCTGTTTTCCTGTTTGATTATTTATGTACTCTGTAATTGGGCGCTGCGGAACCCTTTTGGCACCATCTAAATAAAGGATAATAATAATAATAATAATAATAATAATATAGGGTGTATAATCCCCAGGTGTATCTCGCACATCGCTCAGTACAGATTACAGGATATAAAATCACAAGGTGTATAACAAACCTTGCACAGTACAGTATACAGGGTGTTTAATTAATTACCAGGTGTATCACACACATCGCATAGTACAGTATAAAGGGTGTATAATCCCCAGGTGTATCTCACACATCACACAGTACAGTATATAGGGTGTATAATCCCCAGATGTATCTCACACATCGCTCAGTACAGATTACAGGATGTATAATCACCAGGTGTATAACACACGTCGCTCAGTACAGTATACATGGTGTATAATTCCCAGGTGTATCTCACACATCGCTCAGTACAGATTACAGGATGTATAATCACCAGGTGTATAACACACATCACACACTACAGTATACAGGGTGTATAATTAATTACCAGGTGTATCACACACACCGCAGAGTACAGTATATAGGGTGTATAATCCCCAGGTGTATCTCACACATCACACAGTACAGTATATAGGGTGTATAATCCCCAGGTGTATCTCACACATCGCTCAGTACAGTATACAGGGTGTATAATCACCAGGTGTATCACAAACATTGCACAGTACAGTAAACAGGGTGTATAATCCCCCGGTGTATCTCACACATCGCTCAGTACAGATTACAGGATGTATAAAATCACCAGGTGTATAACACACGTCGCACAGTACAGTATACATACTGGTCACAACAATGCAGCAGATATTGAGCACTGATCAGGATACTAGAAGTGACACAGAGCTGCAAGATACAGCAATGGCCTACTGTACTGTACTATATGTATACTGCTGGTCAGCAAAATGCTGCACTGTCCTACTATATACTGCTCACAATAATGCAGCACAGATATGGATAGTATACTTGACACAGATCTGCAAGATACAGCAATGGCCTACTGTACTGTACTACTATAATTATATACTGGTGGTCCCCACAATGCAGCACACTGAGCACAGATATTTTCAGCACACTGAGCACAGATATAGAGCATTTTCAGGCAGAGAACATAGATATTTGCAGCACACTGAGCACAGATATTTGCAGCACACTGAGCACAGATATTTGCAGCACACTGAGCACAGATTACGGAGCTTTCCAGGGAGAGAACGCAGCCACGTCCTCTCCGTTCAATCTCCAATGCACAAGTGAAAATTGCAGCGACGCGCGGCTCTTTATATAGAATACGAATCTCGCGAGAATCCGACAGCGGGATGATGACGTTCGGGTGCGTTCGGGTTAACCGAGCAAGGCGGGAAGATCCGAGGCTGCCTCGAACCCGTGTAAAATAGATGAAGTTCGGGGGGGTTATATATATATATATATATATATATATATATAAATAAAAAATGTATCTCCAGGGGAGCCTATATTGAGTGTTGCTCTTATTGCTGACTAGTATTTTTTATTATTAGCCCTTTTCTTGAGCCCTTTTCTTGGATACAACCAAATAACAATTTCCTTGTACAACTAAATAACCATTCATCAAGTTTATTTATAACATATATCGTAAAAGCATTAAAACTTTAACACTGTTTAGATTTTCCAGTCAACACAGTACATAGATACAATATTTTGTTTAGTTGTCAATGTGTGCCTTATTAAGGTCGAACTTTTCCGGTAGCTTCAGATAAAACATATATATCAACCAATGCATTTCGTCATTAATGACTTCATCGGGGGTGTTTACCTCTAATTCTAAGATGGTAATTTCTGTTGGAGATAGTCTATCAGTGCCGTATGATGGTCATAATGTAGTTCCTATTGTATTAGTCGTTAAAGGAAAAAACTTTCTTGGTCTCTTTTCAGGAAAGACACCACTTAGGGATTGATTAATATATTTATCCATATGTGGATCTGTGCTGCAGGATCCCTTGAAATATGGACCTTAATCATTTGGATGATGCTCAAATTCTATCTGCAAGTCAGGCAATTCCCTTTTTCCAAAGTCCTTTTGGTAGAAATCTCTCTCCCATTCCTTCTGCTCCTGAAGTCCTTTAGACAATCAGACAATGCTAACCTCTATACCTAAAACATGCCTCAGCCTGGCAAGCCAGACAGCTTCCTGGCTGTAAGCCACCATGAGACTCCATACTGGGTTCTTATTCAGTAACACTGCAAGGTCTTGTGGTAACCCTGCGCGGCCCTTACATTGTACAATTATTAAGGTGAAAACATTTACAAAATAAAGGAAAAGAAGCATGTACAACAAATGCGCATCTTGTAAATGATCCCAAAATGTGGAACATTAATAAATCAAAATTAAGGTTGACTAATTGGAGCCATTAACTTGAGTTTCTAACATGAAATAATTGAGAAGAACCTCTCTAATACTGGGTACACAGTGCACACTAGAAGATATATCTACTAGAGATGAGTGGGTTCAGACAGGGAACCCCTGGAATTATATGGCAGACATATAGGTGTGTTTGGAAAATCTAGTTTTCTCTGGCAGTTGCCATAGAAAATGAAGTAGCAGATGTTGCTGGATTATGATTCTGTCTCTTCTGACTGACTTTGGCCACAAATGTGGTCTCTTCCCATTTTGTACTCAGAGTTGTATGTTTATTGGAAAACACTTCGTTAAACGTGGAAATTCCATTTCCACCTTTGCGGCTATATGTGTTCATAAATCTGGTTGTGATGTTGAAGCTTGTTTCATATTCTCCTCTAGACTTTAGTTTAAACCTAGGATCAAATCTAGCAGTACCCCTGGAATTATACAGCAGCACCTCTGGACTTATACAGCAGATAGGCAGCACCCCTGGATATTTACAGCAGATAGGCAACACTCCTGGACTTATACAGCATAGGCAGCACCCTTGGAGAATTACACAGCACGCAATACAGGCAGCACAGGACTGCAGCACCCCTGTATAGCACCTCTAACAGCATAAGACAGCGCCCATTTATTTTTTCAGCACACAGGACAGTGCCCCTTAATTTTTACAGCACACAGGACAACACCACAGCACCCCTTATTTTTAGAGCACACAGGACAGCGCCCCTAACAGCACATGATAGCACCCATGTACAGGACAGCAGCACTCCTGTACAGCACCCCTAACAGCATAAGACACCACCAGACAGCACCCCAGGACAGCACAGGTCAGTAGCACCCCTGTATAGCCTCCCAAAAAGCACAGGACACCACAAGGCAGCACCCCAAGACAGTGCCCCTGTAAAGCACAGGACAACAGTACACCTGTACAGCACCCCTAAACAACACACACATTGACCCCACCCGACACCACCACAGACAGACAGAGGTCTGTCTCCCTCATGCTCCAAGTCCAGAGTGAAAATGGCGGAGACACACAGCTCCTTATAAGTTATCCAAAACCCGTGAGAATCCATCAGCGGGATGATGACGTTTTGCCTCGATCTGGGATCCGAGGAAGGCGGGAAGTCCCGAGCCGGACTTGGAACCCGGTTTGAGTTGTGAAGATCAGGAGGGTTCGAATCTCTGAGATTTGAATCCGCTCATCCCTACTATATATATATATATATATATATATATACACATACACACAAAAAGTCCACTTATTGCTGCACTAATATCCAATTGAGCTGCACTTGTTAGTTAACCCTCTGCTAGTGGAGGTTAGGGTGACATATGTGTAGAAATGAGTACCTTAGGTGTGCTAATATATATTTTATCAATTTCATTTGCAAATGGTCACTCAATGGTGGTCATTCTGAGTTGTTCGCTCGCTAGCTGATTTTACCAGCATTGCACACGCTAGGCCGCCGCCCTCTGGGAGTGTATCTTCGCTTAGCAGAATTGCAAATGAAAGAGTAGCAGAATTGCGAATAAATAATTCTTAGCTGTTTCTGAGTAGCTCGAGGCTTACTCCTACACTGCGATCAGCTCAGCACGTTTCGTTCCTGGTTTGACGTCACAAACGCGCCCTGCGTTCGGCCAGCCACTCCCCCGTTTCTCCAGACACTCCTGCGTTTTATTCTGGCACGCCTGCGTTTTTCCGCATACTTCCAAAAAACGGTCAGTTTCCGCCCAGAAACACGCACTTCCTGTCAATCACACTCCGAACACTTCAACGATGAAAATTCTTAATTCGGAGATTAGTAAATCTACTAAGTTTTGTG
The DNA here is from genome assembly GCF_028390025.1 of Pseudophryne corroboree. Classification (NCBI taxonomy): domain Eukaryota; kingdom Metazoa; phylum Chordata; class Amphibia; order Anura; family Myobatrachidae; genus Pseudophryne; species Pseudophryne corroboree. Next base: position 477,368,216 of record NC_086448.1, on the reverse strand, counting down.
CTAAATTACTTAGCGCATGCGCACTGCGTACCATGTGCATGCACATTTTTGCCTTAGTCACTCCGTTGCGAAAATCGGCAACGAGCGAACAACTCGGAATGACCACCAATGTTACAATATGGTAAAATAAATGAATAGAAAATTAGCATCACATTAAATACCTGAAATTGTATTTCTGATATAAAAACAGAGGTATTAAAATACGTTCTTTTAAAACATAATACAAATAATGCATGTCATACGGTACATCAAAAGGGTGCATTGTTTGGCTATCACCTCACCCTTACAGATGTGAGCTCATTTGGTGAAATCCACTTTTTACGATGCAGGTATACAATAGATCCAAGAACAACCCTACGCATATACTCTCAATGAATATTAGTAATATCAGAACAGGTTGGATCCCCAAATGTGCTCTAATAAGCGGTTAGGTCTTCCTGGGATAAACAACTATAAATATAAAGTTCCAACTGGTGAAAACAGACTAAATCACTTTCTGTATATGTGTCTCCATCTTTTCAGCAGTCAATATATACAGTGTCGGAATGGGACATGAAGGGCCCACCGGGGGAATGCAGTTGTAGGGGTACATGCTCAGAGATTTGGCTAACCATTAGCAATTGCATGGTCAGAGGCACTTGGTAAACATATATTTATATCTATTATAAGGTCACGGTCGTGCCCTTACATACACCGGCAGCACCTGACACATATGAAGTACCCCCACATGGTGGTACTTAATATGTTAGGGGTGTTTACCTTGAGATCCGCTTCGGTCACTTCACTCCGGTGCAGAGAGGTGAGAATTGTGGGAACACTTGAAGACAAGATGAGTCAGGTCTAGTTTCAAAAGGAAAAAAAGGAAAAGATTTGGGGATGCGCTACTCCACTAATTAATATTTTGAATTTATAAATATATATTATATTCATATACAACACTCTAAACCAGTGTTTCCCAACCGCGGTCCTCAAGGCACACTAATGCTGCTTTCAAATCGCAAAACCTGCTTTTGAAATGGTATTTTAAACGGTTCTTAAAACGGGTCTGAGCAGTTAAACCCCTTTCACATCGCATGTTGTAACCAGTATATTACCATTTCATTACCGTTTTGGTACCTTTCACACTGAACCCGTTTCACCCATAGAAGACAGTGGTTGTCATTATAAATGGACTTTTCTGGCCCACACATATGACGTTTTTACACAATAAAGGAGGGGGAGGTGGTGGGGAGTGCTTTGATCAGTGCAGCAATCATGGCAGACAGAGCACATGTCTCCAGCGAGTTTGTCATTGCTTCTGCTGTACTACTTCTGGATTCTGCTTATGAGAGTATATTTGCTATTCTCTCATTATGTAGCTTGGTTATCGAGTGTTTTAGGAGGAGTAGTAGTAGACTGCAGTGTTTGTCTGAGTATGGGAGGAGTATGCGCAATGTCGTGCGAGAGAGAGCCCTTTTAAGGCGACAATACCTGCGCAGGAGGAGGTCTTTCATATCTGCTTCCATGAACACCATTCTAGCCTTAAATCTGTCGACACAGCGAAGATTGTGGGCTAGAGATCGTCCGAGTGGTGATGTATTCATGCAGAGTGTCCTTAACTTTCAGGACGTGCAGTGGAAGGCTCACTTTAGAATGTCACGTGAGACATTCCACTACCTTTTAGATCTATTAACCCCAGCACTCAGTAGACAAGTTACAAACTTCCATCGACCATTAGAGCCAAGCAGGAGGCTTGCCATTGCTTTGTGGTGGTAAGCCACTCCTGGCGAATATCGCACTATCGCTTGTCTATTTGGAGTTGGAATTTCTACTGTCTGCAACACTGTTCATGAAGTCACCCGTGCTTTGGTGGACAATCTACACCATAGATTTATTTGTCTTCCGCAAGGCCCACGTTTAGACGAGACCATTCAGGGGTTTACTTCAAAAGGATATCCGCAGTGCGCTGGCGCAATAGATGGAACACACATCCCTATAATTGCTCCTGAGGACAATCCAGCGGATTACCATAACCGAAAAGGATGACATTCAATTGTTTTGCAAGCTGTGGTCGATCATAAGTATTGGTAAGAATGTTCTGTCCATTCTGTTTTTTTACATGAAGTGTATTTTTGGAACCTACTAGAACAAGTAAATATATATATATATATATTTAGCTTCACAGATGTTTTTATTGGATGGCCGGGTTGTTCACATGATGCACGTGTGCTTGCTAATTCCGATCTCTACCGTGAAGCAGAGAACAATGAAGGTGGACGGCTTTTTCCAAGAGAGGTATGTCAAAATATATAATCATGACAATTTGGCATTGCAGGGCCTGGTGTCAATATTACACAACAACATAAACTGCTGTGGACTTTCCCCCTGTATGAACGCCATCACCCGTGTTGAAGTAATAATGGTGTTTATACACAGGTGACGGCAATCATACATTGAGGAAAGTCCAGTAGCCGAGCATTTGGACCCAAATGGGTTGGGTCATTTGGAGTGGTATATATGAATGAGTAATGCTTACATTATGCCTGTAGAATGTTGCCTTTCCAGTTAGTTTGGTAATACATTTGTCATTATGCTGTGGCCCAGATATAGCATTGTCTAATAGCAGAAATGTAGTAGGGCATGGTGGGATGTGTAGTTCCTAGTCAGTTGGTCAGCAGAGGATGCAGTCCCATGAGATATGTAATGTCATTCAACGACCATTGACCCGGAAGCAGGAATGTAATGGTGTGTGGTATGGTATGCCGGCGGCTGGGCTCCTGGCGACCAGCATACCGGCGCCGGAAGCCCACCCGCCGGAATACCGACAGCGTGGCGAGCGCAAATGAGCACAGTGGCGCGCTACAGGCGACACGCTATTTATTCTCCCTCCAGGGGGGTCGTGGACCACCACGAGTGAGAAAAACTGTTGGTATGCCGGCTGTTGGGCTTCCGATGCCGGTATACTGTGCGTCGGGATCCCGACAGTCGGCAACCTTAAAACCACCCATGTGATGATGTTCATATACCAATTGATCTTTGCTAATTTGAATCTTTTTCTATTTTTAAACTAGAAATCTAAATTTGTGGATGGAGTTGAAATTCAAGTCCACATAATCGGTGACGCAGCCTACCCCTTACGAAGATGGCTGATGAAGGGGTACACCCAACATGTTACGCTGACATCTAATCAAGTTGCCTTCACGCACACCCTGAGCTCTGCAAGAATGGTTGTGGAAGACGCATTTGGACGCTTAAAGGGACGTTGGCGCTGCCTTATGAAGCGCAATGATGTGGACCTTACAAACATGCCGAACATTGTTGCAGCTTGCTGTATTCTTCACAACCTTTGTGAATTTTAGAGGGAGGAATTTCTGCCAGAGTGGGCCGTTAAGGACTCAGCTGAGCACCCTGCACCTGAATCCAATACATATATGGGTGATCATTCTGGAAGTGCAGAACAGATGAGGGCTGCTCTAATGGGCAACCTTTCCTCATTATTGTCTTAAATTTTTCCCCTTTGTTGTTTATTCATGGCATTTGTGTGTTCAGTTCAAATAAACATGGTTAATGTTTGTGTGTTGTCCCAATTTGAAATTATAGACATGGACACAGGCTTAAGAACCGGTCATAGACCTTATAAATTTTTATAATATAAAACCTTGGTTTCAAAAACGTTTGCATCATTATCAAATATTAAATGAAATAAACAAAAAAAACAATAACCTCTCAAGGTAACATCCTGTAAACAGGAGAGTCAGGAGTTGTCTCCATATCAGGAGGTGGTTGTGTATGTGGGGGATGGTCAGATTCAGGTGGGGTGTGTTGAGGGTGGGTTTGTGGAGGCTGGGTATAATGAGGGTGGGTTTGTGGAGGATGGGTAAATTGAGGGTGGGTGTGTTGATGTTGTGTTTGGTCATAGTAGGATGAAGGGCCATAGTGTGGATAGTGTTGAGGGATGTTTGTAGGTGGTTGCTGAGGTGCCATTGAGTGTGGACGTTCCCTCATGGCAAAATTTTTTCAAATAATAACGTTTAAAATGACTGCATTTCCCTCATGCATTCCCTTGTATCCATAGTAATGTGGGCCATCAGGGTATTATTCATGTCCTGCTGAGCCTGCAGGAAGCGCTCAAGGCGGGCATCCTCTCGAGCTGCCATGGCTGCGTCCATCTGCTCAAGTTTCTCTGCTAAGACAGTCGTCATTATTCGAGATGCTTGTTCCGTTTTGTTGGGACGGCGTCTCCTTGCGGGCACATTATATACTGTGGACAAAAATACAAACAAAAAATAACCTTATTGTTCAAGAATACATTACAAAAGCAGCAGAGTTTGAAAACGTGTTTGTGCCCTCCTCCCACCTACACACTGCGTACAGTCTGCCAGATTTTTAATTTAATGGGGTATATTGAAAAACTGTCGGAAGCTGCCGTCTTGTCGGAAAGATGGCAGCTTCCGACAGTTTTAGGTTGGAAGGGGTTCCGGCCTATTCATTACGGCCCTATTTTTTCAGACAAGTCGGGAAACCCAACTTGTCGGAATGCAAGCTGATCGGCGGCTTCAGCCGCCGATCAGCGTGCATTGCCGCAAACTGGGCCAAACCCGACAGGCTATTACCCCGTTTCCAACAATCTCAATCCGACTTTAAAAAAAGTCGGATTCAGATATGTGATATGAGAGAAGGAGACAGGGGAGCAGCGGGGAGAGCAGGGACCCAGCGGCAGCGTCCACCCGGCTCCAGTACTGCAGACGTCCCGCTTGCTGGAGCCGGGTGTATGCTGCCGTGAGCCTCCACTGCTCCCCTGTCTCCTCCGCCGTACGCTCCGGCTCCTCCACTCTCCCCCCCCCCTCCCGGTGTCACCTCACCTCCAGCGGCGCATCACGCTTCCCCCTCAGCTCCCACGCCGGAGCCCGCTCCCCCGTCACCCCTAGCGCCACTCACCACTCCCCTCTGCCCCCGGCGCCGCTGACAGCTCCCTCTGCCGCTGCTGTCAGCGCACCTGCAGCGTTGACAGCAGCAGCAGGACATGGGAGCCGCCAAATACGACAGTGGGATTTGGACACTCTTTTGAAGAGGGGTTGTCGGGTCCATTCCGACAACTGCATGTCGGAATGGAGCCAACTTTTATTGAATATACATTAGTAGTTGTTTTTCGTTAGTAGGTTATGTTAATTATTTATGTATTTTGGAGTGTTGTACTTACTGTTTCCACGTAAGGGCGTCGTTCCTGGAATCCTGCGCTGACTGGGCCCAGCCTGCGTTTCTTCCACAGCCACATTGGGTGTTGTTGTGATGCCTTCAGTTCTTGTATCAGGCACGATGTTTGCCTCAGTGACAACGGCTTCCGTCTGTTGTGTGTCCTCATCCTCATCAAGTAACAGCAAGGACGATGGTAGGGACTGAGATAGTGGCACAGGATCTGGAATGGATTCCGCAGCACAGGTCTGGCTTGTTTTCGCCACTGGTACCTACCTTGTTTCAGCAGCTGCGATGCTTGATGACAAGCTCACCGGAGTGGCAAGTGCTGTGTGGCCAAATATACTGCAACACTGCTCGTAGTACTGCCACTCAATGCGGCCAGCTCCACTTCTGTTCCTGTTATGATTATGTATTTTATGAAAGTTACGCTTAAGGGCCTTCAACTTATTAATAATTTGCCCTGTTGTACGCTGGAACCCAGCAGCTTGAAGCATTTTAACTATGTTTTTATATATGAGGGCATCCTTGACTGTCCCAGTAATTTGTCTGCAGATTTCCTCATCCCCTCTGATCCTTAGCAGCTCCCATACCTCTTCATCACTCCAAGTAGCCATTGTATAATGTACAGCATTTGCACTGAAAATGCTTCTAAAGCCACTCTCATGTGTCTCCTGTGTTTAACAACCAGTTTCCTAGTTCTGCCTGGTGACATCACACATGGAGACACACATGGAGACAGCTTAACACCTTCTGGGGCTTGCAAATACAATTTTAGACCCTTTCACACTGCACAATGAAACGGGTCTGAAACGGGTAGGACCCTGCTTTTTTACCGTTTCAAAATACCGGTATTTTGAAAATGGTATATTGAAGGTGACCCTTTCACATTGCAGCTCGAACCGTTTAGGAAGCCTGAAAAATCGCCAATTTACCGGGTTCAAGCTGCGTTGTGAAAGGGGTATAATAGTCCTGGTTTTAGTGATATCCAGGCTTGAACACAGGTGACTTAATTAGTACCTCAGTTATTTTGATTTAACCATTGATAATGTCGATTTTATCTTGAAACATAAAGCTATACCTTTAAACACACCTTTACCATGGAGCCGCTGCGGCCGCTAGACTTAATATTCACTCTACGTACCTTTTACGCTATTTACGTAATGAGTCCCGTACAATGTACGGACTCTGCGTACAAACGCCGCGCTGAAGGTACAAAGTACCCCCAGTGCGTACACACCCAATTGATAACGATTTTAAACCTTATACAGATAATCAATACAATAATGAATACACTTTAAACCTTATGCAACAATGCAGTGTGATGCTATTACACTTTAAACCTTATGCAGCAATACAGTGCAATGATATTACACTTTAAACCTTATGCAGCAATGCAGTGCAATGATATAACACTCTAAACCTTATGCAGCAATGCAGTGCAATGATATAACACTCTAAACCTTGGCAAGGCAAGGAGGACACGACACCAATTGTGATTAACCGCTGGGTTCCGACACCACAGTGGATTATTTCTGAAAGGGGGTTTAACAATACAATTTATGCACTACAATACAACAGAGTAAATGGCTACAGTCAATGTACATAAGTGAGAATATTCGCATGCGCTTCCTGGTCCAGTCCTCCGCTAATCAGGTAGATAGCGTTAAGAGTCTTCTGACTGCCCGGCCTGCAACAGGCTTTATTTATACAAGTCTTCCAAAAGCAATACAATGGATACTGTAATCCCTTTGTCCATTGGACACAGGGATGCATCTTTACAGTACAGGAGAGGTCATAGGTTGATTTGAAAAGGTGGGCGATGTCTTTCTCAACTGCTCTTGTGGGTGGTCTCTGGATTCCCACCGCATACATAATATACAGTAAATACAGTTTAAACCTATATTCTGCTTCTGCACATAACTATCCTCAGGAACATGCGATCTTCCGCAAACCAACACCGGAATGTTACCCTTAAAATACCCTAAAGCTGGATACCAAACACCACCTTATAACCTTAGTCTGTCCCCTCTTATCCTGTAAAGGTGAATCCCTTTGTTATGGAATCATTTAAACTGTTGTTACTTTCTGATGTGGTGCAGTGGGACTATGTTTTCAATGTGCACAATTTGGATTAAATATGTAATGTTTTGATAGCCCTCCATGCGTTCACAAACTCTGCCGTAAATACCCACACCACGCGCAGGACCGCGGGAGCGACCGTATGCAAATTGCGGATATGTGCACGTAAGGCAGAACAAGTACACGCGCAGCAGGCCATCTGTATGTAATTTGTACGTGATGTGTGTACTGCAATATTTTTTGACTTTGACAGTCCACCCTTTGGCAGTCACCAATAACTGCCACTATCTAATCACTAAACAGAAAAATATTAAAGCAATATTTACAGACGATGATGATCGGGGGAGAGATGTAGGTGGGAAATGTATGACCTAGTGGGACAGTAAAAAGTATGTACAGATGTGTCCACTTACATCTTTGCTGTTTTGCTAAATATGGCACAACATGCAAAACACGGCTAAGCTGTTTTTAACGAGTAACAAGTGGATAGATTTTAAAATTATTATTTGCCATGATAGAACATGTATAAAGTAACATATTAAAGAAGTAAATTAAGAAAAATCACAAGGCATGGCTAAATCTCTGAGTCTATGGCATGCAAAACTGTGCCATACATGGCGGGATATAGAAAAGATGTATGTGGACACATCTGTATGTATGAATCCATGTCTGAGGGGCATGTATCATCGTGCCGTAGATGTTCTAAATAAGCTTAAATCCTTCTTATCCCGTATTAAGGGTCTGTAAGTGGGCCAACAAACACCACAGAGCTCTTTTCGGCTTCTTGTTCCAACAAATGGGGTGCACATTTAGTTGATGATACATGGAGGGGGAATACATGTGAATGCTAGTATGTGGATATCACCTGTCGACTATGTGTGTCACTACCTGAAGGTTGTAGAGATGAAGATAAGACACGTATCACAAATACATTATCATAACATTTGCGTAATCATTCTTGGGTGTTGGTTGAAGTCTTCTCCGGATGGGTGTATTATTTGCTGAGGGTTGTCGATCGAAGTCTTTTCCGGATGGGTGTATTTTTGCTGAGGGAAAACAAAGGAGAAACGGGTGAAAGAAACGGACCGTGGAATCACGTTTTATCACAACATTGTCTCTATCGATGGGTCATAAATTAAATCAGTTGCTGTAGCAATGCCCCCGCTCCTTAAACTCATCACTTTGGTACCGCGCTTGCGCTGCGTTAAAATTCGACCACACCTAAATATCAAGCCAATCATTATGACAACTCCCAGGATACAAAGGAGAAACTTTCCTACACTCACGATAACATTTTGAGCCCATTCTCCAAAACCTAAGAACCAATTGTGTGGGTTCAACCATGAGACCCAGCCGGTCAGTTCATTACTCACAGCAGTAAGGGTAAGGTTGTGTCTCCTCCGGAACTCCCACTTCAACTGCAAGATATCGTCCATCTTTTGATCTATGACCTCGGTTGGGTCATCAGTGCTGTTTGTAATGTACGTGCAGCACTTCACACCATACTGAGTTGCCAAAGTGACACAGTACCCGCCTATCACCGCTGTGATATAATTGAGGACCATCCTGTGCTGGATCAGTTCCATTTTGTAAGCTTGCAACTCCCTCCCTGTATACCTGAAGGTGTCATCATACATCTCGGTGATATTATCTATCAGGTTCGCTAGCGCATGGATATACCTATAATTTATAATTCCTCTGGTGGTACGGGTGATGTCTAACGCGAGTAGGAATTAAATCCCGGTGGATTCGTGGATCAAATCAGAGGCTGCGTGCTCGGTCCTATCTATAAGGTGTCTCTTAACGATGTGTTCATAGTGGGTATGAGTGTAAGGAGCTTGAGCATTGCGGTGAACGTCTTTCATCTTATTATGGGTTATGGTCATAACTTCTGGCAACACTCTTCCAATGTAACACAATCCATCTGAGTTTGGGGCAAGCCACTTATACGCCTTCCTCCCGCATATGAAATATGCATCATCGGGGAGAACATATGGGACAGAATATGACATTACTATATTGCAAACCTACCAAGTGAAAAATCCTATCCCTAACTCTCTCATCTGTTCAGTACACATATCAGGCTGTATGATATGCGCACAGTACCCTGGTGATACTTCTCCAACCCGCATGGTCCTACTTCCTAGAGTATACCTATACCGAAAATACCTTCCACTGTCGGCTATTTGGCGTATAAGTTCAGAGTCTACGGGCATTCTGTCAGCTCTGTGTAAAAATGCCATGGTTTGGTTATTCCATGACACTTCCCAATTTCCCGGCTTTCGGGAATTGGAAATGTTGAAACATACTAAGGATCTATCCACATGATATTGGTGGAGCTTCAAACTAGGGGGCCTAGAAATATTAAATTTCTTGTCCACCGGTCTCCCACCCCTTAATTCGAGTACCTCATCTATTGTTAAAGGATACGGTACTAGTCCTGACTTGCTCTGACCTTGAGGTACTTGTGAGAACACCCAGCATTCTGTTTGGTTTAAAACCTTACCCACTAATGAGTGATTTTCACTCAATGGATGACGGTCCATGTTGATATTAAGGCTGGACTGATATCTCTGGATGCACCCGTCCTCAACTATGTTTTCATAATTTATACAAATACAATTTTCTCAGCTAATAACCCTTCACAGTGCCTCCTAGTTTCTTGACTACCAGATCGTTTTCTGATACTCGCCTTTGCTCGGTGGGTGTGTTGCTCTTGGAATTCTACAAATCCGTCCTTGCCATCAGAACCCATTCCAGATCCTTTCTCGACCTCTCTGGTACTCTCACCGAAACAGACTGCTCTGGTCAACAACAGGGTCAACAGGAAAACCCGGAATGCAGTCTCTTGGGGTAAGTCCATCTTGTTAAGGGGAGAGAAAAAGGGAGCAAGAAGGGGGGGAAAAGGAGGGAAATGGGAGATGGAGAAAATAATAAAAAGGAAAAAGAAATTTGGTGCGACAACCGCCTCTGGTCTTGTTATTCTCCTTGCTCAGGTGCCGCCTCAATCTTCCCGGAACAGACACTCCGGTGATATGATGTTCCCTACAGTCTTCTCTTTGTCACGGGCTTTCTCTGGGTCAGCACCCTTCTTACAGTGGGACGAGTGGACTCAAGTCTCTCTCTCGGCAACCTTTAATGCTGTCATACTGGTTAGTAAGACTTGGTACGGTCCTTCCCACCTGTCAATGAGGCAACCTGAGCGTAGAAAATTTCGAATCATTACATAATCCCCAGGTTCAATGTCATGAGAATTACTGTTTGGTAAGTCAGGAATCACCAGCTTTAGATTTCTGTTTTGATTCCTCAACTGCTTGCTCATCTTAACCAAATATTTTACAGTCACTTTATTATTGCATTTCAAATCATCCTGGGGGTCAATCATTACATGGGGTTGTCAACCAAAAAGAATCTCAAAGGGTGATAGGTTAAGGGGGGACCTGGGAGTGGTTTTGATGCTGTACAATACAAGTGGCAAAGCTTCTGGCCACAACAATCCTGTTTCAGCCATCACTTTGCTCAGCTTGTTCTTAATAGTGCTGTTTACTCTTTCCACCTTCGCACTTGCCTGTGGGCGGTACGGAGTATGCAGCTTACTATTAATTCCCATCAGTTTGCACATTACCTGAAAGACTTCACCTGTAAAATGGGTACCCCTATCGCTTTCAATTATCCTAGGGATACCATATCTGCACACAAATTCCTGCACAATTTTCTTTGCAGTGAACGTAGCAGTATTTGTGGCAGCGGGGAACGCTTCTACCAAATTTGAAAACACATCTTTACAAACTAACACATATTTTAAATTTCTGCAGGGTGGCAACTGTATGAAATCAATTTGTATTACCTGAAAAGGGCCGTCTGTTGGCGGGATATGGGATGGTTCTGTTGGTATTGACTTCCCAATATTCTTCCTCAAGCAGATAAGACATGTCATTGCTCTCTTACCCGCATGAGAAGAGAATCCTGGTGCACACCAGTAGGCTCTCACCAGCTTACACATACCCTCTTTGCCCAGATGAGTCAGACAGTATGCCGCCTCAGCTAAGCTTGGAAGATATGCTCTGGGGGCTACTGGCTTACCCTGTCCATCTGTCCAGAGTCCTGAGGACTCCTGGCCATATCCTTTTGACCTCCAGACTGCCTTTTCCTGTGGAGAACACAAATTTTGCATTTCACTTAATTTTTGTTTGTTGATGGTATTGAATACCATCAGTTGTGTGATATCTGTCTGTATGGGGGTGCTGGCTGCTGATTTAGCAGCTTCGTCTGCCCGGCTGTTACCAATTGACACTGGGTCTTGACTGTAAGTGTGGGCTTTGCACTTGATAACAGCCACTCTGTCAGGTTCCTGTATCGCTGTTAGAAGTCTTTTTATGTGGGATGCATGCGCTACAGGTGTGCCAGCTGCCGTCATGAAATTTCTGAGGCGCCATAGGGCCCCGAAATCATGCACTACTCCAAAGGCATACCTAGAATCTGTATATATATTGGCTGACTTACCCTTAGCCAATTCACATGCTCTGGTTAGGGCGACCAGCTCAGCAACTTGTGCTGAGTGCGGTGGGCCCAGGGGTTCAGCTTCTATGATACCTCTGTCATCTACGACTGCGTATCCAGTACACAAGTCTCCCGAGTCCGTCTGTCTGTGGCAACTACCGTCAGTATAAAAAGTAAAATCTACGCCTTCCAGTGGGTTGTCACTAATGTCGGGTCTTGCAGTGAAAGTTTGGTTCAGATATTCCATACAATCATGTGTGTCAGTGTCTGTACTAAATCCTCCTTCACCATCATTCTCATCCTCCACCCTTTGTGCCTGTCCAGGCACACCCGGGAGGTAAGTTGCAGGATTTAGTGCGCTGCATCTCTTTATGGTGATGTTTACAGGGGCCATTAGTGCTAATTCCCACCTTGTAAACCGTGCTGATGAGACATGTCTGGTTTGGGCAGAGTTCAGTAAGACTGACACTGCATGAGGTGTATGGATGGTCAGGTTGTGTCCCAACACTACGTCTTCGCTTTTACTCACTAGCAAAGCTATCGCTGCAACACTTCGCAAGCATGTGGGGAGAGACCGTGCTACGGTGTCCAACTGTGCACTGTAGTAAGCTACCGGCCTGCTGGCATCACCATGTCTCTGTGTTAGGACACCTGCCGCACACCCAGCACTTTCCGTACCGTACAACTCAAAAGGTTTCCCATAATCTGGCATGCCTAATGCAGGTGCCTGTGATAGACATTGTTTAAGTCTCTCAAATGCCAGTTCGGACTCATCTGTGTGAGAGATCCGATCTGGTTTGTTCGAGGAGACCATTTCCTGTAAAGGTAAAGCCAGTATGGAGAACCCTGGGATCCAGTTTCGGCAATACCCACACATTCCAAGGAAAGTGCGGATCTGCTGCTGGGTTTGTGGCAGAGTCATGTAGCGAATCGCCTGTATCCTATCAGCGGTGAGGTGTCTAAGTCCTTGTGTCAAGCAATGTCCCAAATATTTTACCTTGGTCTAGCACAACTGTAACTTATCCTTGGAAACCTTGTGTCCCGTATTAGAAAGGTGAAACAGTGTTATGCACACCAGTGCCAGCAGGAATGTACTGGTGTCTGAACGGAGAGGGATGCAAAACAAATGAACTCACAGACAGACTGGGGAATATGACATTACATACACAGAAGGTGATAGGGTCACAATATGAACACAAAGTGAACAGAGAAGCCCAAAGGCTAAGAAACTGGGTGTCTCCCTAGTATTAGGAATGCTCAGATGGAAAGAAGCGAGATGTTGTGATTTAATACGTAGAGAACCCAAAATGCTGTTGCTAATGGCAACAGCAAAACCCTAAAGGGTTACCAACGGGTGTGGCAGTAAACTCCTTGGTCAGAGATGGAATAATAGACACAAGGAGAGTCTCCACAATCCTAGTCCTCACTTGCAGTGCACTGGTTCAGTTTACTGCCACTAAACTGACACCTGAACACCTTGCACAGTGAAAAAGGATTTTGGCAGGCAAGTCTGAGAATACAGCCGCAAACTTGCTAGGTTCACAGAGTAGCAAAAGAACCCCAGCAGGTTAAACGACTGACTCCAGTCTTACTGCTAGGTCTGGATTGGCAGAGTGTAATACCAAATCCCAAGGCCTATTTGCAGTAAGCAACAAACAATTACAAAGTTTACACAGTACTAGCTAGCTTTCAGGAACTGACTAACCAACAAAGATTCAGCAGCATCTGCCTAACCTGAGAAGAGGGTTTATATAGCAGGTGCTGTCCACGCCCCACTCAGACCTCACAGACTGTGAGCACAAAAACCAGCACCGGATCCCCTGCCGTGCACAGAGCCTGTAACCACTGCACAGCAAAAGACCCGAACCGCAGTATCAGCTACGCTCAGGTTACTCCGCTAGCACTTGTCTCCCGGTTGCCATGACGATGTGGCAGCACAGAGCAGGAGATCCTAACAGTACCCCCCCTCTGACGAGGGGTCAAAGAACCCCTACCACCGGGTTTATCGGGGAACTGCGAGAAGAAAGAGCGTAACAGTCTGGGGGCATGAAGATCACAACTGCGCACCCACGACCGCTCCTCCGGGCCATACCCCTTCCAGTGCACCAAAAATGACAGCCGACCCCGAACCATCTTGGAGTCAAGAATCCTTTCAACAACAAACTCCCTCTGGCCACGTATCAGAAGAGGGGAAGGTCTTCCACTGGAAGAAGGATTACTAATCGCCCGTTTTAAAAGGGAACAATAAAATGTTTTATTGATACCCAAAGAACGGGGTAGATCTAACTGAAATGCCACCGGATTGATAACCCTAGTGATCTTATAAGGACCGATGAACCGGGGGCCTAACTTATGAGATGGCTGTCTCAACTTCAAAATCTTGGTAGACAACCAGACGAAGTTTCCTAATTTGAAGCTGCAGGGTCTTTTCCGCTTATCAAAAACCCTTTTGGTCACTAATGACACAGACACAAGGGCTTTCTTCACTTTCCTCCAAATACCTCTAAGGACCGAAACCACAGAGGAACCACCAGGCGTGGAGTCCAGGGGGTCAAAAGAATTGGCCTTAGGATGATGCCCATACACACAAAGGAAGGGAGAGATCCCTGTAGCAGAGTGAGCCACGTTGTTATAGGCAAACTCCGCCATGGACAGATGAGCAACCCAGTCAGTCTGACACTTGGAGACATAACACCTGAGGAACTGCTCCAAGGACTGGTTCACCCTTTCAGTCTGCCCATTAGACTGCGGATGGTAGCCTGACGACAAGCTGACAGAAATCTGGAGATCAGAACAAAATGCCCTCCAGAATTTGGCCAAAAACTGGGATCCGCGGTCAGAGACCACATCAAGTGGCAACCCGTGGAGGCGCACAACATGCAGCATAAATAATTCAGACAGGCGTCTGGCCGATGGCAGCCCAACCAATGGAACGAAGTGCGCCATCTTCGAAAACCTGTCAACGACAACCCAGATGGCTGTCATCCCCGAGGATTTGGGCAAGTCCACCACAAAATCCATTGAAATGTGGGTCCATGGCTTAGATGGAATAGAGAGTGGATGTAATGGGCCAACAGGATCCCCTCTAGGAGTCTTATTTCGGGCACAGATGTCACATGCCCAAACCCACTGATCCACATCCCTAGCCACCGAGGGCCACCACACCGCCCTAGATAGCAACTCCCGAGTTCTGGCAATACCCGTGTGACCTGCCGACTTCTTGGCATGGAATTCCAGGAAAACTTGCTGTCTTAACCTAGGAGGCACAAACAAAAGACCTACCGGAAGGTCTGGAGGAGCCTGCTCCTGTGCTCTAAGGACTAATGACAAGAGGTCCTGGGTAATGCCCACTTTAATACATGATGGGGACACAATGGGCAATGGCTCCTCGGTGGTCTCCTGGATTGGAGCAAAACTCCGCCAGAGCGCATCAGCCTTGATGTTTTTTGACCCAGGGCGATATGTTATCAAAAAATTAAAGCGAGCAAAAAACAAAGCCCATCGTGCCTGCCTGGCATTGAGGCGCTTCGCTGACTCTAAATATGCCAAATTCTTATGGTCGGTGAGAATTGAGACCACAAACTTAGCCCCCTCAAGCCAGTGTCTCCACTCCTCGAGTGCATCCTTAATAACCAACAATTCCCGGTTACCCACGTCATAATTCATCTCGGCAGGCGAAAATTTACGGGAAAAGTAAGCACAGGGATGAAGGCGATTATCAGACACCCCCATCTGAGAGAGCACTGCCCCAATACCCATCTCAGAGGCATCCACCTTCACCACAAAAGGACGCTCTGGATCTGGGTGTCACAGCACCTTGGCCGAGACAAATGCCCTTTTGAGACGGTCAAAAGCCGCTTTGGCCTCACAAGACCAGTGAGCAACATCCGCCCCTTTCTTAGTGAGTGCCACCAAGGGCGCCACTATAGACGAAAATCCAGCGAAAAACCGTCTATAAAAATTTGCAAAGCCCAGAAAACGCTGAAGCGCCTTCAAACTAGTGGGCTGCACCCAATCCAGGACTGCCTGTACCTTGGAACCCTCCATTTGGAAACCTTCTGGGGAGATAATATATCCTAGAAATGCGATTTGCTGAACTTCAAATTCGCACTTCTCCAGCTTCGCCCCAAGCCGGTGGTCTCTGAGTTTCTGGAGGACTAAGCGTACATGCTTCCGATGTTCCTCCAGGGAATGGGAGAAGATTAGGATGTCATCTAAGTATACAACTAAGAATCTATCCAAATATTCCCTGAGCACATCGCTCATGAAGTCCTGGAAGACTGCCGGGGCATTAAAGAGCCCAAAAGGCATCACCAAATATTCATAATGCCCTGAGTGGGTATTAAAGGCAGTCTTCCATTCATCCCCCTCTCTTATTCGGATTAGATTGTACGCACCGCGTAGGTAAATCTTAGAAAAAATGGTGGCAGTACGAAGCTGGTCAAACAAGACCGAAATAAGAGGCAATGGGTATGAGTTTTTAATCGTGATACGGTTCAATTCCCTGAAGTCGATGCAGGGTCGCAACGAACCATCCTTTTTACCCACGAAGAAGAACCCCGACCCAACTGGAGACTGTGAAGGTCTGATAAATCCCTTAGCCAAGTTCTCCTGAATGTACTCTGCCATAGCCTGAGTCTCAGGACGTGACAGGGAGTACAACCTGCTCTTGGGAAGCTTAGCATTCGGCAACAAATTAATGGCACAGTCATAGGGGTGATGGGGAGGTAGTACCTCTGCAACTCTTTTGGAGAACACGTCCGCAAAATCTGCATAACATCCTGGCAATCCTGGCAAACTTAGCTGCGAAAGCCTGACTGGAAGGCTCAAGCAACTCCTGAAACAATCAGTACCCCAACTAAGAATCTCCCCAGAGACCCAGTCAAATTGAGGATTGTGGGCCCTTAACCAGGGTAACCCCAACACCAATGGGGCAAAAGTACAGACAGTCACATAAAAGGACAATTTTTCAGAGTGTGTGGCTCCAATAAACAAAGAAATCTGGCTAGTGCAAGAGGTAATTTTACCCTGGGATAATGGTTCCCCGTTTAACCCACAAATCACAATTTCCGATGCCAAGGGTACTAAGGGAACAGAGTGTTTCAGGGCGAATTGGCAGTCCATAAAAACCCCGTCGGCCCCACTGTCCACAAAGGCCTCAGTCTTGACAGTTTGACCGAGGATCTTCAAGGTCACCGGAATGATAAAAGTCTTCTTGGGAAATTCTGACTTCTGGCCTGACAGGATATTTCCCATCACCCTCAGGCCCTGAAGTTTTCCGGCTTTTCTGGGCATGATACTACCACATGACCCTTATTCCCACAGTACAAACACAACCCCTGCTGTCTCCTCCGCGTCTTCTCACGCGAGGAGAGGCGGGTAGCCCCAATCTGCATAGGCTCCTCGGAAAATTCCTCAGAGTCTGAGGTTCCCTTGGGAAAGAAGGAAACCTCGGTTTCCCTTTCAAGCCTGCGCTCTCTCAGCCGTCTATCCACCCGAATGGATAACTGCATGAGCTGATCCAAGCTATCAGGCAAGGGATATTGTACCAGTTGGTCTTTTAACTGGTTAGAAAGACCTCTTCGGTACTGGTGTCTCAGGGCTGGGTCATTCCACTGGGTATCATGGGCCAACCTCCGAAACTCCGTACAATAAACCTCAACTGGCCTTCGCCCTTGCTTAAGGATCGAAATCTGAGCCTCGGCTGAGGCCGTCTTGTCAGGGTCATCATACAACATGCCCAGTGCCGTAAAAAAAGCATCAACACTTTTAAGCGAAGGACAGTCAGGCTGCAACCCATATGCCCAGACCTGTGGGTCTCCTTGTAGCAAGGAAATCACTATGCCCACCCGCTGAATCTCCGACCCAGAAGACTGAGGCCTAAGTTGGAAATATAGCTTGCAGCTCTCCTTGAAACAAAAGAACTGCGAGCGATCTCCAGAAAAAAGATCCGGGAGATTTACTTTCGGCTCCTTAACCCCTGAAGGTACTGCTGCCGCGGGAGCTCCGCCAGCGGCCTGCGAGGTGTGCATTTTAATGGACAGATCATTAAATTGTCGAGTCAGGACCTGCACCTGATCGACCACCTGTTGCAAAGTATTTTGAGGGGTATGCTCCATATTCCCACAAAATTTCAACAGGAGTATTAGGCTGCTGAATATGTTATGCACACCAGTGCCAGCAGGAATGTACTGGTGTCTGAACGGAGAGGGATGCAAAACAAATGAACTCACAGACAGACTGGGGAATATGACATTACATACACAGAAGGTGATAGGGTCACAAAATGAACACAAAGTGAACAGAGAAGCCCAAAGGCTAAGAAACTGGGTGTCTCCCTAGTATTAGGAATGCTCAGATGGAAAGAAGCGAGATGTTGTGATTTAATACGTAGAGAACCCAAAATGCTGTTGCTAAGGGCAACAGCAAAACCCTAAAGGGTTACCAATGGGTGTGGCAGTAAACTCCTTGGTCAGAGATGGAATAATAGACACAAGGAGAGTCTCCACAATCCTAGTCCTCACTTGCAGTGCACTGGTTCAGTTTACTGCCACTAAACTGACACCTGAACACCTTGCACAGTGAGAAAGGATTTTGGCAGGCAAGTCTGAGAATACAGCCGCAAACTTGCTAGGTTCACAGAGTAGCAAAAGAACCCCAGCAGGTTAAACGACTGACTCCAGTCTTACTGCTAGGTCTGGATTGGCAGAGTGTAATACCAAATCCCAAGGCCTATTTGCAGTAAGCAACAAACAATTACAAAGTTTACACAGTACTAGCTAGCTTTCAGGAACTGACTAACCAACAAAGATTCAGCAGCATCTGCCTAACCTGAGAAGAGGGTTTATATAGCAGGTGCTGTCCACGCCCCACTCAGACCTCACAGACTGTGAGCACAAAAACCAGCACCGGATCCCCTGCCGTGCACAGAGCCTGTAACCACTGCACAGCAAAAGACCCGAACCGGAATATCAGCTACGCTCAGGTTACTCCGCTAGCACTTGTCTCCCGGTTGCCATGACGACGTGGCAGCACAGAGCAGGAGATCCTAACAAACAGAAGCTGTTTCGTGTCTTTCAAGGACGACTCGAGTGAATCTGAACACAGCAGTAAGTCATCTACATACTATATTAAAACTAATCTGCTCTCAGGTTGAAAGGATTGTAAACAGTCATGTAAAGCCTGGGAGAAAATACTTGGGCTGTCAATGAAACCTTGGGGTAGCGAGTCCAGGTGTACTGTACTCCCCTGTATGTAAATGCAAACAAATATTGGCTGTCAGGGTGCAGAGGGACCGAAAAGAAAGCAGAACAGAGGTCAATGACAGTGAAAAATTTCGCAGTAGGGGGAATTTGCATGAGGATGACAGCTGGATTTGGCACTACGGGGAATTGGCTCTCAACTATCTTGTTTATCCCCCTTAGATCCTGCACTAGCCTGTAACCCCTCCCCCCACTCTTTCACAGGGAAGATGGGACTATTGGCAGTGCTGGACGTCCTAACTAGGATGTCCTGTTGTAGCAAGCGCTCTATGACTGGGTACACTCCTAATTCCACCTCTGGCTTCAGAGGATACTGTGGGATTTTTGGAGCTATCCTGCCATCTTTTACTTGCACTACTACAGGAGCTACATTTGCCATCAATCCAGTGTCTTGTCCATCTTTGGGCCAGAGGTATTCCGGTATCTGGGAGTTCATTTTCTCTACCTTGGATGGATACTTGTTTATAACAGCAGAGTGTGACATTAACCTTTGTGGGGTGTCTAACATATCCTGCACCTCCTGAAAGTGATTCTCAGGTATATCTAAGAAGACACCCTCAGGAGTACAATATATGACACACCTCATCTTACACAATAAATCTCTCCCAAGTAGATTAGTCGGAGCCGATGCAGCTAGCAAAAAGGAGTGCTTGGTCTGCAAAGGCCCTATTGTAATCTCCGCTGGTCTACTTAAAGGGTAGTGTTGCACTATTCCTGTTACCCCCATTGCTGAAATTGTTTTACCCGTGGTTTTCATACCTACCGTTGAATTTAACACTGACCTGGCCGCCCCTGTATCTACAAGGAAAGGTAGTGATCTTTCAGCTACATCAACTGTGACCTCAGGTTCACTTCCAAGGCTAGCAATCAACTTCACTGGCTGCAGACTACAGGTGTGGCCTAACCCCTATTGTATGTTGTGACCCTCCCGCAGCGCGCTGGCAGCTACAATATGTGAGGGGGTAGCTGAGAATTTACAGAGGTCTGCCAGTCCCTCCTAGGTGGGTACCTCCTTGTTTCCCCTACGTGTGGCTCATAGCTTCTCCTATGCCATCCCTGATCCCAATTACGTGTGTTATGCTGTGAGTCATGTTCTGGTCTAGGGGGTCGATATATCTTATGCGTGTCTTTATAATTACAGTTCCGTGCGTAATGCCCTTCCCTCTGGCAGTTATAACATTTTACTACATACGACTTACCATCAGGGGTCTGGGGTTTTGGCTGATGTGGCTTTGTTGTCAGGGCTTTTATACTTACTGTCATCAGCTTATCCCCCTTTGACTCCCTGTGCTTAATGATGTTCCGATCATGCTCGATAGCGGACTCTCTTAATGCAGCCACCGAGATACAGTACCTCTCCAGTTAGGTTGAGTGGTTTGTACCCTTGTTCTCAACGTTTCTTTTAAACCGTCCATTAATACGGACGCAGCTACCTCTCTATGATGTACATTTTCCTTAATGTCCTCGACCCCAGTTAGGTACTAGCCATTTCCTGCAGTGCTCGATGGAAATATTCAGAAGCAGTCTCACCTTCTTTTTGTCTTATGGAAAATATTTTTTTCCATTTGACAACAGTAGGGAAATATACTCCTGATTGTAGATTGATCTGTCGTACATTCTCCTGAGTGTATTCATCAGTGAGAGGTACTTCTATGTCCAATTTACAATCAGTAATGAACTTCGCAGGGTCAATATTAGAGGGTAAACATGCCCGTAGCACTGTTCGCCAATCTTTGTTTGTGGGTTCGGTGGCGTTACCTAATTCTCTAACTAACCTCTGACATGCGGCTAGATCCTTTCTGGGATCGGGAAATTCAGACATAATTGTCCTCAATTCTGTCCGGGACCAAGGACAATGCATAGCAATGTTCCTGACGGGAGTGACTCCCTGAGCGTCAGTCTTCCCATTGGGGACTGCGATCACCCTGACAGGATTTAGTTCAATTACATCATTCTAAATTGCTTCTACAATGTGAGGTGCAATTGTCTCTGCATAATGTACTGTACCGTACTTACCTGTGGACACGACCTCACCTGTCCCTCCGCTAGGGGCCTTTGCTACTGTTCTTACTGGTTGGGCCGTGCCCACTTGTGTGTCTTGTATGGTGGCAGCTAGAGAGAGTGCCGATATCGTGCTGGGCTCATCTTCTTGCTCGCAGTCCCGAGGGAAGTTTAAGATGGGATACAACTTGCACGGGTTAGCATTAATACATTTATTAAGTTCACTCTTATCATATATTAGTATGCCATTGTCTGTAGCCACTTTCTCCCCTGTAATATACGGTGGTGGTGGTGCAGTTGCTATCAGTTTCCTGCCAGGGTTGGAACCGGCTGCGTGAGCTAGTTCCCTCTGCATATCGCCCTCTTGTTGCCATAAATGTAAACAATCTGTATGTCTAATCCTTTGTTTTCTGGATGTTATTAGACATATCCTTCTCCTTAAATTCTGCAACACCTCTGGACTAAAACTGCCTACCTTAGGGAATGGTTCCCTATCTTCTGCAGTCATACGTTCCCATTCATTGCATAAAACCTCTGCGTGTGATCCATATTTCTCACACATTATGTACCTTGCCGACCCCTTGGGCCGCGGAATATCAACCTGAACCCTGGTTGATCGTCCCTTACTTGAGCAACTGGCCCCATCTTTTGCAGGTATTGCCTTCTCAGCTAATTCCTACAAAAAATCAAATTACTCAGTAATAAGGCAACGGTGAAAGTGCAACGAGTGCTCTCACCCACTCATGCCCACGTTGGCCAATACACCTAAACACTGTCATCAGCGCCGGTACGTACCCAACCTAGGGCACCTGTGTAACCTCTTTTCACTGGAAATGTATGGGAGTGACTTACCCTTCCCAGTAAATATTGGTCGTTGGAGATTTCCTGAGTGACCAGAGAAACTCCCTTAAAATAAAAAATGTTACACAAATCACATTGCGTGTGCTACACCTAGCGCTTATGATCCCGCGATTTTATGCAAAGCTCGTAAAAGGGTATCACGTTGAGCTAAGTATTGCACCCATGAACGCGCGGTCCAATCGCACAGCATATAGGTAACTGTTACTTATCCGCCGTACAACCAATGGAATCGTTTTTCAGGCTGCGAAACCTCAGCCGGAGCGTATCTGAACGGGTCTATATGGGTTCTACGCCAACCACCTGGGCTGCGCTCTCTAAACAAAAACCTCGCTGACCTTTGGTCTGCGGTACTCTATACCTTCGCTGACCTTTGGTCTGCGATATCTACTACTTTGCTCCTGTGTACTTTAATCAATGTTAACGTGAGCAAGCCACTCTCACGCCACCAAGTGTCCACTCACCTGGTGTGGTCTCCTACGGGATCCCGAATTCCCTGGGTCCACAAAACCTTTATTGTTTGCACACTCACGCTCGTTCACTCATATACACTTTGGTTTTTCTGTACAGAAAATTAACTTTCATTCAGATAAAACAGACTTAGTGCCAGAGGTAATACAGTAAAAAAGGTCTTTAAACTAAATATTGGAAACTGAACAAATTTGTGCTATTATCGCGTGGCTACCGTCTCGCGCCTAAACTAAAACAATGCTATTGTGTGATTTGTACTTAGCGGTCGTACTTTACGCACGTTGCGTAAACACGAAACGTGTATATGCCTTTACGTTGCGTATGCAGTCCCGTACTTTGTCCGAGACACGTGTACAAAGGCCGTACGTCCGCAGTACTACAAATCCCACAATTCTATAAATGTAAGCGATATTTAACTATAATCGCTCACTTAACACAACACACAGTTTCTTCTGTATAAACCTTTACAACTTGGCCAGGCTGCATGTGCGTCTTACACTTACTTCCTTAAATATTAACTCTATACTTTAACTAAATAGCAACAAATTTTCTCAGTACAGGTCAAAATGAATCTAATAATCGCTACTTATGGCAATAATGCGGGCAGATATGCAAAGTACAAAATACAGGTTGTATGTGTGTGTTGCGTGTGCATTTGGCGCCAAAACAGAAATTTCACAGATTTAAAAATAGCTTTGCGTTCTTACCTTACGGATCCCTCCAGCATCCCTGCAAACCATGCAGGGCAGACGCTTATCTAATCAGCACTAGTGTATCCACCAACCAAGAGAAGGCTTACGGGGGATACCTTTCCGCCCTTTGCTGATAGATAAAGTCTGCGTAAACCTGCTAGGTTGCGGGTATGAGGAAAAACCGGACGAACTTCCAATTGATAATGTCTATATTATCTTAGACCGTAAAGCTATACCTCTAGATACACTTTTACCGAGGAGACGCTATGGCCGCTAAACTTACTACACACGCTACGTACTATGGCCCTCATTCCGAGTTGTTCGCTCGGTATTTTTCATCGCATCGCAGTGAAAATCCGCTTAGTACGCATGCGCAATGTTCGCACTGCGACTGCGCCAAGTAACTTTACTATGAAGAAAGTATTTTTACTCACGGCTTTTTCTTCGCTCCGGCGATCGTAATGTGATTGACAGGAAATGGGTGTTACTGGGCGGAAACACGGCGTTTCAGGGGCGTGTGGCTGAAAACGCTACCGTTTCCGAAAAAAACGCAGGAGTGGCCGGGGAAACGGTGGGAGTGCCTGGGCGAACGCTGGGTGTGTTTGTGACGTCAACCAGGAACGACAAGCACTGAACTGATCGCACAGGCAGAGTAAGTCTGGAGCTACTCAGAAACTGCTAAGTAGTTAGTAATCGCAATATTGCGAATACATCGGTCGCAATTTTAAGAAGCTAAGATTCACTCCCAGTAGGCGGCGGCTTAGCGTGTGTAACTCTGCTAAATTCGCCTTGCGACCGATCAACTCGGAATGAGGGCCTATGTACGCTATTTGCACACAGAGTCCCGTAAGGTGTACGGACTTAACGTACACACGCCGTGCTGGGGGTACAAAGTACGCACAGCGCGCGCACACACAATTGATGACCTTTAAACCTTGTTAGTGTTACAATGCAATGATATGATTACACTTTAAACCCTTAGCAACAATGTACTGCAACGATGTAGTACCTTAAACCTTAAGTAGCGCTGACGGTATAAAGTACCCGCAGTGCATACACCTTATCAATAGTTATAAACCTTGTACAGTTAAATACGCTTTACACCCTTGCAGGAAAGTGAGGACACAACACCGGTTTGTAGTTGAAACCACAGGGTTCTAAGGCCACCGTGGATTATTCCAAAAGGTAAACAGTACAAATTATACACTACAGGCTAACAAGATAAATCTAAACAGAATAATGGCTACAGAGAATGTACATACGTGATAATGTTCGCAAGCGCAACCCGGACGGTCCTCCGCTCGTCATACAGATAGCGTTCAGAGTCTCCTGACCGGCCAGGCAACAACGGTCTTTTTATACACAACTTACATACACAATACAATGGTTACTGTAATCTAATTGTCCATTGGACACAGAGATGTGTCTTCTCATTACAGGAGAGGTCATAGGTTGATTTGAAAAGGTGGGCGATGTCTTTCTCTAACTGCTCTGGTGGGTGGTATCCTCTGGATTCCTGCCGCATACATAATATACAGTAAATACAGTTAATATCTATATTCTACTTTTGCACATAACTATACGCAGGAACATGCGATCTTTCTCTAACCAATACCGGAATGTTACCCTTAAAATACCCTACAGCTGGATACTAGACATCACCTTCCAACCTTTGTCTGACCCTTCCTATCATGCAAAGGCAAATCCCCTAGTCCTGGAACCATTTAAACTGTTGATACTTGCTGATGTGGTGCAAGGGAGCTATATCTAAAATGTACACTATTTGGGTTAAATATGTAATATTCTAATAACCCTCTACGCGTTTACAAACTCTACCGTAAATGCGCATACCACGCGCTAAGGCGCATGGCCGTGGGGAGCTACTTTACGCAAATTGCGGATATGAGCACGCACGGTAGACTGAGTGCACGCGCAGCGGGCCTGTGCATGGGGTTAGTACATGGGGTATGCATTACAATATTTTTCGACTTTGACAACCCTTTCGGCTAATCCCACAAAAAAACAAAATACTCAATGTAAGGCAACGGTGAAAGTTCTCTGAGTACTTTCACCCACTCTCGCCCACGTTGGCCAGTACTACCATACACTGTTGATAGCGCAGGCAATGTAGCCAACCTAGGGCCCCTACATAACCTCTATTTACTGGAAGTTTCTGGGAATAACTTACCCTTTCCAGTAAATATTGCCCGTTGGAGATTTCCTGAGAGAGACCAGCGAAAACTCCCTTAACCTTTATTATACACAAATCACGCTTGCGTATGCTATATACAGCACTAATGATCCCGCGATTTTACGCAAAGCTCGTAAAAAGGGTATCACATTGTGCTAGATATTGCACCCACTCACGCGCGGTCCAATCGCACAGCGTATAGGTACTTGTTACTTATCCGCCGTACGACCAATGGAATCGAATTTCAGGCTGCGAAACCTCAGCCGGAGCATATCAAAAAAAGGCCTATATGGGTATCTTCGCTGACCCCCTGGGCCGCGGTACTCTACACTTCGCTGACCTCCTGGGCCGCGGTACTCTAAACTTCGCTGACCTTCTGGTCTGCGGTACTCTAAACTTCGCTGACCTTCTGGTCTGCGGTACTCTGCTACCTTGCTCCTTTGTACTTCAATCTATATTAACATGAGTCAGCTGCCTCACGCCACCGAGTCTCCACTCACTCGGTGTACCACTTCTACGGGATCCCGAATTCCTGGGATCCACTACGTTCAATGTTACGTTCGCTCACTCACGTTCGCTCACTCAAATACACTTTGTTTTTTTTCTGTACAGAAAATTAACTTTCATTCAGATAAAACAGCTTTATTCCCAGAGGCAATACAGTAAAAAAGGTTTTATACTAAAATTTGGAAACTGGGCAATCTTGTGTTATTGTAGCGTGGCTACTATCCCACCTTTAAACTAAACAAAACTATTGTATAATTTGTACTCAGCGCCCGCATTCTTATGTACTTTGCGCAAACACGCGACCATGCGTGTCCCTTACGCTGCGTACGCAGTCTTGTACTTTGTCCGAGACACGTGTACAAAAACCGTACGTCCGCAATAGCACAAATCACACAATTCAATCAATGGGAGCAATATTAACTATAATCGCTCACTAAACACAACACACAGTTTCTTCTGTGTAAACCTTTACAACTAGGCCAGGCTGCGTGTGTGTCTTACACTTACTTCCTTAAATATTTTTTTTATTTTTTTTAACTATATAGCACCAAATATCTCCGGTTTTCACATAGTTCTAAATGAATCTAGCAATAATCAATAATTCAAATGGTATGATTCAGATTGGATAGCTATCTTGCAGAACATACACTGATATAAATATACACATAATTATAATAATATTATATATAATATATATATAATATATATCACTTGACTCTCATAGAACCCCCACACAGTACACACCTACTGAAATGAATGCATTTCCTTTAAAGTCTCTAATTTGCATATCAATGCTGTGTGCTTTTGACTGCCTGTTCAAGAGGGTTGTTCACTGCTAAGAAAAAGCAGTTACACAGGTTAATTTGCATTTCAATGGCTATCTTATAGTAAGCAGAGTTAGCTAAATCTTAGAGGTAAAAAAAAACAACATTTTTTCTTTTTTTTATCTGTGTGTACTTCCTACATCAAGTATTCATCTTACTATTAACTTTCATTAAGCCCCATCTGAAACTATTTGTAATTGACTATGGCATAGTTAAATAAATGTATTGGTAACTCATAAATGGTGATTGATTGTGACCAGGGAGAGCTGATTATTCTTGAGCAGACTGAAAATCAGCCATTTAGAAAAACGACCTTCCCAAAATGGCCGCTGCTCCTCCCTCTTCCACATCCATGAGGGTTACACAAAATGGTGGACAGGCCATGTGGTTAGTCCAAAATGGAGGACAAACCATGCGGCTTCCTTTGTCACAAAGAAATCACACACCATACAAGCTCCTGAAGTTATTTTAGGCCCGAGTTAAAAAAAAACACTATATCAAGGCTATTGCAGCAACTTTTAAATGTACTTTTAACCCTACTTAACAGATAAGCAATCCAATCTGAATCAAACACAATATGACTCATTTGAACCTTGTTTTGCAACAATAAAAATACATTTTAGCATCTTAAATATTATGAGAAACATATTGTCCCTTGAATTTCATATCAGCGTCTTACTAATAACACGACAATACACATGGATATGATGATTTTCTCAGCTTTTATGATGCGTCCATCACAAGCTGATCGACCACAGCGTCGCGTTTATAATGTACAGTGCATCTTTAAGAACGTGATATCCCGTGAGAGCCCCAATTGATAATGTCGATTTTATCTTAAAACATAAAGCTATACCTTTAAACACACCTTTACCATGGAGCCGCTGCTGCCGCTAGACTTAATATTCACTCTACGTACCTTTTACGCTATTTACGTAATGAGTCCCGTACAATGTACGGACTCTGCGTACAAACGCCGCGCTGAAGGTACAAGGTACCCGCAGCGCGTACACACCCAATTGATAACGCTTTTAAACCTTATACAGATAATCAATACAATAATGAATACACTTTAATCCTTATGCAACAATGCAGTGTGATGCTATTACACTTTAATCCTTATGCAGCAATGCAGTGCAATGATATTACACTTTAAACCTTATGCAGCAATGCAGTGCAATTATATAACACTCTAAACCTTATGCAGCAATGCAGTGCAATGATATAACACTCTAAACCTTAGCAGGGCAATGAGGACACAACACCAATTGTGATTAACCACTGGGTTCCGACACCACAGTGGATTATTTCTGAAAGGGGGTTTAACAATACAATTTATGCACTACAATACAACAGAGTAAATGGCTACAGTCAATGTACATACGTGAGAATATTCGCATGCGCTTCCTGGTCCAGTCCTCCGCTAATCAGGTAGATAGCGTTAAGAGTCTTCTGACTGGCCGGCCTGCAGCAGGCTTTATTTATACAAGTCTTCCAAAAGCAATACAATGGATACTGTAATCCCTTTGGCCATTGGACACAAGGATGCATCTTTACAGTACAGGAGAGGTCATAGGTTGATTTAAAAAGGTGGGCGAAGTCTTTCTCAACTGCTCTTGTGGGTGGTCTTCTCTAGATTCCCGCCGCATACATAATATACAGTAAATACAGTGTAAACCTATATTCTGCTTCTGCACATAACTATCTTCAGGAACATGCGATCTTCCGCAAACCAACACCGGAATGTTACCCTTAAAATACCCTACAGCTGGATACCAAACACCACCTTATAACCTTAGTCTGTCCCCTCTTATCCTGTAAAGGTGAATCCCTTTTGTTCTGGAATAATTTAAACTGTTGTTACTTTCTGATGTGGTGCAGGGGGACTATGTGTTCAATGTGCACTATTTGGATTAAATATGTAATGTTTTGATAGCCCTCCATGCGTTCACAAACTATGACGTAAATACCCACACCACGCGCAGGACCGCGGGAGCGACTGTACGCAAATTGCGGATATGTGCACGTACGGCAGAACAAGTACACGCGCAGCAGGCCATCTGTATGTAATTTGTACGTGATGTGTGTACTGCAATATTTTTCGACTTTGACACCATCTGTGCTGAAGCCTGGATATCACTAAAACCTGCACTGTTAGTGTGCCTTGAGGACCACGGATGGGAATGCCTGCTCTAAACGGTCATGTGTAATAGGTAAAAAAATATATTTATTTTCTCATAAAAAACATGTACAACCCATATAGTCATATACTGTTAAAACCTGTGCATGGTGTTCTTATTAAAAACTTATTCATACGACTTGGAAACATATAACACTTCTTTTCTTATGCTCTCATTGCACCATAAGCCTCAATAAAGTCCAATACAATGTATCACTGTCCACAATTCAGAGGCTCTTAGGATTTCAATGATGATAGGGCTAAAAAGTCACATGATTCACAGCTGTGTACGGCTTATGATCAAAGTTTTACATGCATGTATGATTGTATCTCACCCACTGTGGCTATTCCAAATGAAAATGCTTTCTCCACTTGTTCCCCCTGGTTCCAAAGCATGTGCAGCTTGTCCCCTTAGTCTTCTGCTGTTTATTTTACTGATCAATGGCAGTGTTGTTTTGCCGGGACTGTTGGCTTGCTGATGGTTCCAATGCAACTGGGGTCCGCGGTTTGCTATCAGCCAAAGTGGTATGTGAGCGCCTTATTTGCAACAATAATGGAGCATAACACATTCAATATCATAAGTACATCAAAACACCTCAATAATATGCATCAGCAATATTATAACATTCAATAAATCAAACCATATAACTGGATATGTGTCGGGTACCCATTATGAAACTAGCATCCTGCAAAAGTGTTCCTCCACTACCTGTGCACAGGATTTTTGGCAAAGGGTCACTACATGAGCAATTAATGTTAGGCAATGTCACTCCGCAATGGCAAAGGAGAAATAGCAAGAATGTTCCTTTTCTGGGAATATGCAAATAAAGAGAAGTGGCAGAATAGCTTGAAGTAACATGCCGTACAATGGACCCATGGACAGCAACGTTAATGTGGGTGTATAAATGCACAATGTATATTGTCTCTCACTATGGACAAAGATGGAAGGACTCAGTTAAATAAAAAGGATAAGTTACACCAGCAAAATGCGTTCCCTTAAATGGACCAAGTTACGGGTCATATCAGTTACTCACAGCTGAAGAACGCTGTTTTCCATTTACGCCCGGTCTCGATCTGGCATACTTCGCGGTCACTTGAGCAGTTGCCCAGACTTCTGCTGCACTGCAGTCCACAGGGCTACGCTCTTCTAACACCTGAGCAGTTGCCTGGGCCTCCGCTATGCTGTGAGTCACGGGGCTGCTTCCTTCTTCATGAGGTTGTGACTTTCACTGCAACTGTGTCTTTAAGGGCAATATTGTCTTTAAGGCAGACTGCAGACTGCAGACTGCTGGCATGCAGACTGGCTGTTGCAAAACTGTGTTTTAACTGTAGGCTATGTGTGCTATGCGGCTGCTGGGATCACAGATGCTGCAACACATATTGGAGATAACTGCTTTCCAAAATGGGACCTCCCTTTGTTGCCATGTTCCCTGCAGGGCTTCCCTTGTTATATTAGCCTGTGCTGCTGAACTCTATTAGCTGTTTCACAGTGAGATTTTCTCCTGCTGCTACTGCAGTCTCACTCTTGAATGCAGGGCTACTCTTTTTCCTTGGGATTCCTCTCTGGTAGCTGTGGGGGCTAGTAATATGGCTGCTCACCTCTTAGTCCCAGTTGCACTTTTCTCCTCACAGTGAACCACTTGCACACACTTCAGCACATGTTTTTCTACCAAGCAGAAGCTTCTCCACTCCCCCCTGTCCTGTCTAGGGCAAGGTTCCATTCTCTCTCGGCAGGCAGCCAATCAAGTAGGAGACCACAGGCTACCTGGATACATTATTTTAGATGTGGGCCGCATTAACCTTCTGTTGTGCTATTTAGCTGTGGCCTGCATGTCTGCATCAATATAAAAGGGCAGGCTGGGGTCTGTTGTGCCACAGCTGTATGTTTCATGCCTCTAGATCACACAGGGGCAGGCTGGCACTTGTGGTTCCACAATCTACTTTTCAGGGGTGCCACATCTACAGTACCAGTCAAAGGTTTGGGCACACCTTCTCATTCAATGGTTTTTTTATTTATCTTTATTATTTTCTACAGGCAGAGTAATACTGAAGACATCAAAACTATGAAAGAACACATACTGAATTATGTTGTAAACAAATCAAAATATGTTTTATATATTTTAGATTCCTCAAAGTAGCCCCCTTTTGCTTTGATGACAGCTTTGCACACTCTTGGCATTCTCTCAATAAGCTTCATGAGGTAGTCTCCTGGAATGGTTTTCTAACAGTCTTGAAGGAGTTCCCAGAGGTGCTGCTTTTCCTTCACTCTGCAGTCTACAGTAACTCATCCCAAACCATCTCAATTGGGTTTAGGTCGGGTGATTGTGGAGGCCAGGTCATCTGATGCAGCACTCCATCACTTTCCTTCTTGGTCAAGTAGCCCTTACAGCTACTTGACCAAGAAGGAAAATGATGGAGTGCTGGAGATGACCTGGAAGTGTGTTTGTGGTCATTGTTTTGTTGAAAAACAAAATGATGGTCCCATTAAGCACAAACTAGATGGGATGGCATGGCATGGCACTGCAGAATGCTGTGGTAGCCATGCTCGTTAAGTGTGCCTTGAATTTTTAATAAATCACCAACAGTGTCACCAGAAAAGCACCCCCACACCATCACACCTCCTCCTCCATGCTTCATATAGGGAACCACACATGCAGAAACCATCCGCTCACCTTCTCTGCGTCTCAGAAATACATGGTGGTTGGAACCAAAAATCTCAAATTTGGACTCATCAGACCAAAGTACAGATTTTCACTGGTCTAATGTTCATTCCTTGTGTTTCTTGGTCCAAAAAATTCTCTTTTTCTTGTTGTTTATCCTCAGTAGTGGCTTCTTCATAGCAATTAGACCATGAAGGCCTGATTCACGCAGTCTCCTCTGAACAGTTGATGTTGAAATTTGTCTGCTAGTTGAACTCTGTGAAGAATTTATATGGGCTCTAATCTGAGGTGCTGTTAAGTAGCAGTTTCTGAGGCTGGTAACTCTAATGAACTTATTAGCAGAGGTTACTCTCGGTCTTCCTTTCCTGGGGCGGTCCTCACGAGAGCCAGTTTCATCATAGCGTTTGATTGTTTTTGCAACTGCACTTGAGGATACATTCAAAGTTCTTGAAATTTTCCATATCGACTGACCTTCATGTCTTAAAGTAATGATGGACTGTTGTTTCTCTTTGCTGAGTTGAGTGGTTGGTGCCATAATATGGATTACAACAGTTGTCAAATAGGGGTGTCCACTGTGAACTAACCCTACCTCTGCACAACATAACTAATGGACTCAAACACATTAAGAAGGCAAGTAACGCCACAGATTGACTCTTGACAAGGCACACTTGTTAATTCAAAACCATTCCAGGAGACTACCTCATGAAGCTGATTGAGAGAATGCCAAGAGTGTTCAAAGCTGTAATCAAAGCAAAAGGGGGCTAATTTGAGGAATCTAAAATATAAAACACATTTTGATTTGTTTAACACTTTATTGTTTACAACATAATTCCATATGTGTTCTTTCATAGTTTTGATGTCTTCAGTATTAATCTACAATGTAGAATATATAATTAAAATAAATAAAAACAATTACATGAGAAGGTGTATCCAAACTCTTGACTGGTACTGTACATATACACACACAAAATTAAACACATTAATATGTACACGCAGTACCTGACACACACACACACACACACACACACAAACACACACACACACACACACATATGTAGACTCATGTAGAATTTAAGACACACTTACATGCACGGTACCTGACACACACACACACTTATACATGTGCATAGCACCACACACATACACACATGTGTGGCACCACACACACATACATGCATGCATGGCACCACACACATGTACGCACGTGCGCGGCACCACACACAGGTACACGTGTGCGTGGTACCACACACACGTACATGCACGGTGGCACCACTAATATGTACGTGTGCGGTGGCACCACACACATGTATGTGCACAGTGGCACCACACACACGTACACGTGCCGCTGGCACCACACACACATACATGCGCGGTGGCACCACACACATGTACATGCATGATGGCAACAAACACATGTATGTGTACACTCGCAGTGGCACCACACACACACGTCTGTATACACACGGTGGCAACACTCACACGTATGTACACGCGCAGTACCTCACACATGTATGTGTGGCCCCTGACTCACACACGCACATGTGGCCCCTGACACACACACATGCGCACAGCCCCTGACACACATATATATATGCGCACCACCTGACACACAGATATATACGCGCACCAACTGATAAACAGATATATACGCGCGCCACCTGAAACACACACATAAATATGTGTGGCACCTGAAACACACATATATACACGCAGCACCTGAAACACACATATATACACGCAGCACCTGAAACACACATATATACACGCAGCACCTGAAACACACATATATACACGTGGCACCTGAAACACACATATATACACGTGGCACCTGAAACACACAAATATATATATAAATGCAGCACCTTACCCACACACATATATACACACACATATATATATATATATATATATATATACACGGCACCTACACACTCATGTACATGCACGGCCCCTCACACGTACATGCAATGCATTTCACACATGCGTCCAGCATCAGTCACAGGCTGCTGCCGCTTACCCCCTCACTGCATCAGCCACAAAGGCAGCAAAGTATTTTGACCAAGTTTAAAAGTATAAACAATTCTGTTTGGTAAATACAATTATTTATGCCTTTTGCACAGAACAGTGATGTTATCTGAACAGTTTCATTAAACATTTAAAAAATCAAATGTTTATTCTTACAGTGAAATTTTTACATTTCTGGATTAAAAAAATAAATTGAAAAAAGCTATGAAATTCCATAGACAAAAACCTTACGGTTTCACATGTCCCAATAAGGCTTCTTATACATGATTGGAAATTTCATAAACCTGTTGTAACTTTTCCACTCAAACTCCAAAAAGCAATGAAATTCCGATCATTAAGGCTGATGCCTTAATGGACGTGTTCCTTCCGCAATACAGATATGGTATGCCATCACAGCCTGTGGGTAAGTGCAGATTCAGCACTCTCAGAGTGAGATTGCTGTCACTGACACAGTTATGGAGCTGCTAATTCACAGATTTGTGTGCTCATTGGAATACACACATGCAGTCTATGCAACTGAGAAGATAAAGCTGCTTGGATGAGTTAAGAGTGGTGTTGATTGGAGGGAGGAGACAGATCAGTGTGATTTCCAGTCCTTTTTTACTTTGGGTTTAACTGTCAGCAGATCTTCCCTAGTCCGGGATGATGCTTTCAATCTTGCATCATCTATTACATTTCTATCATAACCTCTTTGTACAAAGCGGTTATATAGAACCTGTGACTGATTCCAATATTCATTAGGTCACTACAGTTCCTCCTAACTCAAATAAATTGAGAATAGGGGAATCCTCTTTTCCAGGTGGGATAATGGCAACTTGAATAGGGGATGAAACTGTTAGCATCACAACTGATTTAAAATATGTCTTAGTTTCAATCTGTTTTCCCGGAATGCCTATTAATTCTAGATCAAGATATTCAATAACTGATCTATCTTTCTTATATGTAAACTGCAGATTGTAATCATTCACATTAATATAGGACATAAACTTATCTCTCTCCAACTTCTACTTGCCAAATGATGATGATAACATTAATATATCATTGGTATAACAATAGGTTTTTTTCAAATTCTGAACCGTACATTAACTCTTCTTCCCATCTATTCATGAATAGGTTCGCATAAGAAGGGGCAAATTTGGTCCCCATCGCTGTACCTTGCATTTGGAGGTAGAAACTACCATTATATTCAAAAAAAGTTGTGTTCCAATATAAAACATATACAGTCCAAACTGAACAAAATCTCTTTCTGATCTAGTTGTACACCATTCTCTAGAGTAGTTCTTATAGCCTCCATTCCCTTTACACGTGAAATGGAGGAATAGAGAGCCTGAACATCAATGGTCAACCAGGTTAATTCTGTTGTCCACACTGTGTTCTTTATTTTTTAAAGGATAGATGTAGAATCCTTCAAATGTGACTTATTGTGCTAAACATATGGTTGCAATTTAAGGTCTACAAAGTGTGAGAGGTTGGAGGTTAAGGAATTAATACCTGATATAATGGGTATTCCAGGAGGGTGATCTTTATTTTTATGAACTTTTGGTATATGGTAGAAAATGGAGATTGAATTAAACATAACCAGTAGGTAATTGTACTCTTAAATACACAAATAGCCCTCTTTGAGCCCTCTATTAAGGAGGACGTTTAACTGATCATAGAAGTCATTAGTAGGATTTACTTTTAATATCTTATAGGTATTTTCATCAAGTAAAATTTTACTTGATTCATCCATATAGGACTGTCTATCTTGAATGACGACAGCTCCACCTTTATCAGCCTGCTTGATGATGACATCATCCTCCTTTTTTAAGGATCTAATAGCTTGTTTTTCTTAAGGATTAAGGTTACTAGAATATTTCATGTTGAGGGGTTTAATTTTTCTAAAATCATCTTTCACTGAATCGTAAAAAATGTAAAGATGACTACCTCTTGATTCAACTGGATAAAAGCGGGAAGGGCGGTCTACTATGGGTCTAGATTTTTCAGATTGGGGAGTTTCTGTCCTTGGGTTTTTCAAAAAATGTCTTTGTACTGTGAGGTTACGTATATATTTGTTGAGATCTATAAACAAATCAAATTTCAGGGGCAAACTTAAGGCCCTTGTTTAGGACAGAAAGTTCCGCTACTGATAATTCCTTCTTAGAGTTGTTGATGACCCCTATTTGTTGTTCTCTTATGTCAGGTAACCCCTTCTTTTCTTTTGGGGTCTTTCTCCCTCCTCTTGATCCTCATTTCCACCTAATACTCTTTTGAGGCCTTGGGGAGAATTCAACCTCGTGTGTAACTCTTCCTTCCATTGTCGCTGTAAAATAGGATACCTTTTTTCTGGTTTGTCATCTAAAAAATGCCGTGACTTCCTCAGTTCGGGTGTAGGTGACCTGAATACTTCAGCCCTATCATCATCATCATGGTACCTCCTGTTATGATTATAAGAAAATCTTCTACGGGGGTACCTAGAGCCCCTAAACTGATCCCCTCTTTGGTAGTCCCTTTTAGGCTTCTGATATTCCCATCTGGAATATCAATTTTTCTCTGTTGGTTTTCTTAAATGAGAGGACTGTGTATTGTGATTATAATCACGATAAGAGGCATGTCTGAATTGTCCTCTAATTAGAGTCTCTTCAGATGTTTGGAGAAACTTTCTATAATTCAAATTCTTATCCAAATGGTTAACACTGGTCTTGTCGTGCACCTGACCCAAATCATAATCTTTCTTATCTCATAAAAACTTGTTTTATTTCCTAGAGATAATGTCTTTCTCCAAATTATCCATCTTAAATTGAAGATCCTTAATATCTCTCTGATATTCTTCACTATCCTCAAACTTTATAAAAAATGACTAAATTTTGGTTATTTCTTCTTGAAGTTTAGCCATTTCTATTTTACGTTCACCAATAATTAGATTCATCAATTTAGCTGAACACTCATCAAGAGTGGAATTCCAAATCTTAATGAATGGTAAATTGTCACCTCCAAATGTTGGTGATTTGGACAGCCTAAGTGCTCTCGGGATATGTCCAACTTCCAAGTACTTTTCCAAAGTTATTAAGTCATACCAACTCCTCATCTCCTTAGATGCTAACTTTTCAAAAGTATTTAAATTACCAAAATACTCATCTTCTTCTTCCTCAAACTGAATCACCTGTTCATCCTCCTCAAATATATTTCTAGCTTTTTGGGACCATTTTGTTCTATCTAGATGTAGTGGCATTTCACAGAAGCTCTAGGGTATCTAACAGAAATATAATTACAAAATACAGGGTACCCTATAGCGCTAGGTGAAAAATGTACAAGCAGCACCTCAAGAAGAACCTCCTGTTAGATGATGTTCATGAATAACAACAAACATACAGATCTGAGAGCGCTAATCTCTAGTACTGTTCATCACATTAATTCATAAGTAACATAAAAACAACTTTATTAAAAATCAATTTGTATTTTTATTGTGTACATAAAATATACAAATGGCATCTGTACAAACTCACAGAGAAGAAGTTCCAAGTTTTATCTGGTTTGTATTCAACTTCTGAAGTAGTTCTTTATCAACATATAGCATAAGTGGAAATACAGTGCCTGGATAAAACCCAATGCGTTACGTCCCTATTGTGAGTTTGTACAGATGCCATTTGTATATTTTATGTACACAATAAAAATACAAATTGATTTTTAATAAAGTTGTTTTTATGTTACTTATGAATTAATGTGATGAACAGTACTAGAGATTAGTGCCCTCAGATCTGTAAGTTATATATATATATATATATATATATATATATATATAGTTAACACTATATATGCATGCATGATAATGGGTGCTCAGTCCTGCTTCCGGGGATGGCGTTCACTTGATGGACACTTTTATAAGGTGAGCATTTATGTATGTTTGTTTAGCCTGATGACAGTGCATG
This sequence comes from Pseudophryne corroboree, assembly GCF_028390025.1. Taxonomy (NCBI): domain Eukaryota; kingdom Metazoa; phylum Chordata; class Amphibia; order Anura; family Myobatrachidae; genus Pseudophryne; species Pseudophryne corroboree. Next base: position 477,330,884 of record NC_086448.1, on the reverse strand, counting down.
AAATAAAGCACTGGAACATTGCAAGTAACATGCTGTACTAAAGAGAATTCTTTCAAGCATAAATTTTGTATGTATGCACATAACAGTGGGGGCACCCGATCATTTACATGGTTGAGTCACATTGTTATGACCACCAGCTAGTAGCCAGAGTAACCACGGACAGTAGATAGATGGGGTGAACTGTCATTTTAGAAACATGTCTGTAGCCTGCAGGTTAATTTGGTTGGTAAGCTGCTTCATTTTAGCATGTTGGTCGGCCCTCACGCACCTTCGTAGCCGACATTCACCTCTCATGTCAATGACACATTTTCCACATCGGTTATTTGCAATTGTGTCATTTGTCCAGACACAATACACCTTCACCACAGCAATAAATTAACAGTTCACAAACTGCGCTGTTTAAGAAATACCGATACACTTGGCTCGAGAGCCGATAAGCATTTCTTTTTGTAACCCAGAAAAATTGCCCCTTTAACCCATGACAGCAACGAGTGATAAGTGTGCAAATGTCCTACCTTGTGTATATATGTGTTGATAAACCGTATATCTCCCCTCTCTCTCTCTCTCTCTCTCTCTATATATATATATATATATATATTTATACTTATATATATATAGACTTTCAAAACATCCGTCACTCATGTGACTCACACAGCAACTGCTCTGGAGCCCTCCCTGGGAAGGTGTGTCCATAAACAGAGATAGATACGGGCGGCACTCAGGAGACTTAGTAAAGATCCTTTATTACAGTTGCTTCATCCTACAATTGTTTTGGGTATCAGCCTGTCATCAGGGATGTACATTACCATCACCAACACAGAAAATATATACCCCCATATACCCTTCCCCCTTTGTTAGCACACATGTCTCGCCTAACCTGTGTGTATGCCTTCCGTTCGATCAACCGCGCTGACCGAGGTCATCTATTACAAGCAGCCGCTCAGTCCAGCAGGTGACGTAATCTGACAAGGCCCACAGAGAGAACAGCCTGGGACACGTGATAGTTACCCCCTTAACAATAATAACAGTTACGAAATACATAATACATGGATACATTAAACAAGAACGCACCCATAATTTGTCAATACAGACACCAATAACCAAGACATACAGTATACATAAAATTGCACACAAAAAAATAGTAAAAAAACATGGAAATAAATCGACACATTTCCCCCATGTGTACTATGCCCTAAAATATAGCCTCTATAATTTAATGACTCTACTGCAGTGCCATAACTAGACATTTTTGCACTGTGTGCAAGAAAACAGCACCAGGTGCAGTGCAGTCCAGGAAGCCCCAGAGTTAGACTTCCAGCTGATGTCATGAAGCATGGACAAATTACGCAACAAGAGAGTGTTAACCCTTCACCACACTACAGACATGGAAATGAATGAATGACATTTAATATTCAAATGATACTTTGTAAATACAATGATCATCCACAGGATAAAATGCAACAAGTTATATCAAAGATTATATATGAGTATAGCAATCGGGGCGATTATACAACACCACATCACAATTGACTTAAATGGTTAACCAGGGGGAATCAATTAGATCAATTAATGAAAACATGTAGAGATGAAGAAAAACATCACAGAAAACTGCTGTAAGAAAGTGTTTCATTTAACCCCTTAGGTGTTACAGTGTTGAGCCTGTCAATCCATTGTGCTTCCCTTTGTAGCAAGAGCCTAGATCTGTCACCACGTCTCCTGCTTTCCGGGGACCATGTCTATCATTTTGTATTTTAATGAAGACAAAGTGTATCCTCGTAACTTAAAATGTTTAGAAACAGGTTGTTCGGCTGGTTTGCCTTCAAGCGCGGATTTAATAGCGCTCCTGTGTTGGGCCATGTGTACTTTAAACATGCATGTGGTCTTCCCGATGTAGTATAATCCACAGGGGCAAATGATACAATACACCACATAGCGTGAAGTACAGATGTGTCCACATACATCTTTGCTATATCCCGCCATGTATGGCATAGTTTTGCAAGCCATAGATTCAGAGATTTAGCCATGCCTTGTGATTTTTCTTCACTTGCTTCTCTAATATGTTACTTTATACATATTCTATTATGGCAAACAAAATTTTTAAAATTCATACACTCGCTACTCGTGAAAAACAGCTTAGCCGTGTTTTGTATGTTGTGCCAAATTGGTAAAAAAGCAAAGATGTAATTGGACACATCTGTACATGTGAAACAATGTTGCAGTTTGATTCGTTTGCCAGAGTGCGGATGTACCATAGTATCTCCTGTTTCTAGGTATGTGCAAGTGGTACACCCTAAACATTTATAATTACCCGGTTTTTTGGTAAGAAAATCTTGGGGTGCCTGGGAGTCAAAATCAGAAATGTCACTGTGCACAATCATGTCACGAATACTACGTCCTCGTTTATAACCAGGCATTATCTGTTTCTTGGATAAAGATGGTAGGTCAGGGTCAGTTTGAACAATAGGCCAAATACCCTTCGCCTTTGACATTAATCTAGTACTGGCAGTTGTATAATGATTCACATAAATCATAGTATTTGTTATGCGGCTCTGACTAGAAATGTCTGGTTCTTTAACCTTCGGCGCTGCGAGCGCCTTTTTCCTAGCACTGGTCAGTGCATTGTTGAAATATCCTCTTTCAAGGAACTTAGTGGTCATAATATCAAGCTGTTTACATTCATCATCAATATTACTACAGATGCGATGTACTCTCAAGAACTGAGAGCACTGTAGACCCTTTTTAAGTGGAGCAGGATGCTGGCTTGAAGCTAATAATAAATTGTTACAGTCAGTAGGCTTAGTGTAAAGAGAGGTACTTAACACCTAACCATCTCGACTCACAAATACATCAAGAAAATGTATATCTTTCTCCTGAATATCAAAAGTGAATTTGATATTGTTATCTTGGGTATTAATGTCAGCCATCATTCTCAAAAACTCACACCTCGTGCCTCGCCAAAGGAGGAACACATTATCTAGGTACCTGGCGTAAAAAATGATTTTGCTTGCATATTCAGGTTTACCAAAGAACAGTTCATGTTCAACTTTGAACATAAAGGCATTGGCATAGGCGTGTGCGACCGGAGACCCCATGGCACAGCCAAGAGTTTGTAAGTAATATTCCTTGTTGAATAGGAAGTAGTTACGTGTGAGAACCAATTGTAGTAATTTCACAAACAGAGATTTATCTGGACCATTGTACAGTGTATTGTTGCTAATCAAGCTCTCAACAGCTGTAATACCTCGGCTGTGTGGAATGTTAGTTTATAAACTTACAACGTCAGCTGTACACAACCATGTCTCTGAAGTAATAGGGTCAAGATTACGCAGTTTACACAAAAAAGCTGACATGTCCTTCAAATATGTCTGCTCATTCTGAATCACTGGTTGCAGGCAATGGTCTAAGTATTTTGCTACTTGGTAAAATATGGAATTACGAGCAGAAACAATTGGACGTCCCGGAGGTTTTGTCCGGTTTTTGTGCAGTTTAGGCAGGGTATATAGCACAGGGATTGTTGGTTCAGGGATCCTTAATGCCTCCATAGTTGAGGCATCAATGATTCCCTCATCAACTGCATACCTCAAACAGTCATTCAGTTCATGTTTATATAAATCAGTAGGATCTCTGTCCAATTTCTGATAAACGGCTGTATCTGATAGCTGTGCATAAGCCACAGCAAGATAGTCTTGTAAGTCCTGTACAACTATCCCTCCACCTTTATCAGCCAGACGGATAGTGATATCAGTTCTTGTAGAGAGTGAATTCAATGCAGAACGTTCAGCTGCAGAAAGGTTGTTAATCTTACCTCCGACATCAATAGTTGTGGACTCGATTTCTTTCGTCATGGTGCTTGATAAGGCACGAATTGTGGAATTCAGGGATAAAGGGTCAAAGTTAGATTTAGTCCGAATGGGACATGTAGATGTGGTGTCCTCAGTAGCTTTTGGTAAAGTATCCTTTTTGTCAAAGTATTCACTAAGGCGTAACTGTCTGCTGAAGCGGGCTAGGTCAATCTTGCTGTCAAATTGCCGGTGAGTGTTCGTAGGGACGAAGCCGAGACCTCGTCGTAACACTGCAGTCTCTGAAGGTGTAAGAGGACTAGAGGATAAATTAAAGATTATTTCTTTGTCTTTGAATTCTTTGCGCCTCTGCCTTTCACACTGGCGGCCTCGTCTGGTTCTTCTTCTATTGGTGCTCCTCTCTGAGCCCTGGTCTGTATGCCTAAATGGATGTGCTTTGATCTCACTGCTGCACGTGCTCCTTCAGACTCACTTTGGGAACTAGCACTAGAATTTTCTGAATCTTGGGAGGATTTTTTCTGATTCCTAGCGTATTGTGGGTGGAATTGTTTCTGACCCCGTTATCGGCTAGATGTCCAGACGTACACCCGGTTCTCCTCGTAATCTCGTGATACCGCGGTGTATTTCTTTGACTTGAAATTGATCAGTTCACTTCTGTATTTGTCAATCTGTACTTGTATTTGATCTATCCAATTAGTGCTAGTGTCAGCCTTTAGTTCATCCAAGCAGGTAGATTCAAATGTCTTAATCTTCTCCTGTACCTCAGTCAGTTCTCGTGATGATTCTTCAATGACGAGGAGAATAAGGTCGAAGGATGCTTTATTAAGTACAGCTACCCACTTCCGACAGAATGACGGATTGTAGCGTCCAAGTGTAGGATTATTGTGGATCCTGATTCCTCTAGGAATTTTGCGATCACGGTAGTAGTCCGACAAAGTTACTCCGTGTAGGTAAAAGTCAACTTCACGTTTTTTTAATTTCAGTAAATGATTGAAACAGTGTTGATTAGTGTCCACTCCAGAAACTGTTATTAACTTGTCTTTAAACAGTATTCTATCAGCGTCCACATCAGACAAAGTTAACAGTTCACCCGGTGGGTAAACTATACTGCGGAATCCCGTCTCTCCATCAGTTGCCGTATCCATAGAAAATAGTGCTGTACAGAATCACACGTGAATGTTTAAAAGCAAATGTCCCGACTTAGAACACGCGCTGGTGCTCGCAGAATCACGGTGTCTATTGCCTTAATGATAGGAGTGTATGCACACACCTAAGTATATAAATAGTATTTGTATTCGGCACTCATGAAATAAACATCACAGTCAGCTTGCCCGGTGCCCTCTAAATCAACTTTGCAGGTGGAAGATATAAGCACAATGAAGCAGCACTCCGGGACTTAATTCAAATAAACGGGTCCAGTCTCCCGATTTTGATGTGCAACGTTTCGGTTTTAATCACAAACCTTCGTCAGGCATATACATACAACAGAACAAGTCTTACCTATATAACAAATGAAATCACCAGGTGCAGTGCAGTCCAGGAAGCCCCAGAGTTAGACTTCCAGATGATGTCATGCAGCATGGAATAATTACGTAACAAGAGAGTGTTAACCCTTCACCACACTACAGACATGGAAATGAATGAATGACATTTAATATTCAAATGATACTTTGTAAATACAATGATCATCCACAGGATAAAATGCAACAAGTTATATCAAAGATTATATATGAGTATAGCAATCGGGGTGATTATACAACACCACATCACAATTGACTTAAATGGTTAACCAGGGGGAATCAATTAGATCAATTAATGAAAACAACATGTAGAGATGAAGAAAAACATCACAGAAAACTGCTGTAAGAAAGTGTCCATTTAACCCCTTATGTGTTACAGTGTTGAGCCTGTCAATCCACTGTGCTTCCCTTTGTAGCAAGAGCCTAGATCTGTCACCACATCTCCTGCTTTCCGGGACCATGTCTATCATTTTGTATTTTAATGAAGACAAAGTGTGTCCTCGTAACTTAAAATGTTTAGAAACAGGTAGTTTGGCTGGTTTGCCTTCAAGCGCGGATTTAATAGCGCTCCTGTGTTTGGCCATGCGTACTTTAAACATGCATGTGGTCTTCCCTATGTAGTATAATCCACAGGGGCAAATGATACAATACACCACATAGCGTGAGGTACATGTGAAACAATGTTGCAGTTTGATTCGTTTGCCAGAGTGCGGATGTACTATAATATCTCCTGTTTCTAGGTATGTGCAAACATTTATAATTACCCGTTTTTTTGGTAAGAAAATGCTGGGGTGCCTGGGAGTCAAAATCAGAAATGTCACTGTGCACAATCATGTCACGAATGCTATGTCCTCGTTTATAACAAGGCATTATCCGTTTCTTGGATAAAGATGGTAGGTCAGGGTCAGTTTGAACAATAGGCCAAATACCCTTCGCCTTTGACGTTAATCTAGTACTGGCAGTTGTAAAATGATTCACATAAATCATTGTATTTGTTATGCGGCTCTGACTAGAAATGTCTGGTTCTTTAACCTTTGACGCTGCGAGCGTCTTTTTCCTAGCACTGGTCAGTGCATTGTTGGAATATCCCCTTTCTAGGAACTTAGTGGTCATAATATCAAGCTGTTTACATTCATCATCAATATTACTACAGATGCGATGTACTCTCAAGAACTGAAAGTACGGTAGACCCTTTTTAAGTGGAGCAGGATGATGGCTTGAAGCTAATAATAAATTGTTACAGTCAGTAGGCTTAGTGTAAAGAGAGGTACTTAACACCTCACCATCTCGACTCACAAGTACATCAAGAAAATGTATATCTTTCTCCTGAATATCAAAAGTGTATTTGATATTGTTATCTTGGGTATTAATGTCAGCCATCATACTCAAAAACTCACACCTCGTACCTCGCCAAAGGAGGAACACGTCATCTATGTACCTGGCGTAGAAAATGATTTTGCTTGCATATTCAGGTTTACCAAAGAACAGTTCATGTTCAACTTTGAACATAAAGGCATTGGCATAGTCCAGTGCGACCGGAGACCCCATGGCACAGCCAAGAGTTTGTAAGTAATATTCCTTGTTGAATAGGAAGTAGTTACGTGTGAGAACCAATTGTAGTAATTTCACAAACAGAGATTTATCTGGACCATTGTACAGTGTATTGTTGCTAATCAAGCTCTCAACAGCTGTAATACCTCGGCTGTGTGGAATGTTAGTTTATAAACTTACAACGTCAGCTGTACACAACCATGTCTCTGAAGTAATAGGGTCAAGATTACGCAGTTTACACAAAAAAGCTGACATGTCCTTCAAATATGTCTGCTCATTCTGAATCACTGGTTGCAGGCAATGGTCTAAGTATTTTGCTACTTGGTAAAATATGGAATTACGAGCAGAAACAATTGGACGTCCCGGAGGTTTTGTCCGGTTTTTGTGCAGTTTAGGCAGGGTATATAGCACAGGGATTGTTGGTTCAGGGATCCTTAATGCCTCCATAGTTGAGGCATCAATGATTCCCTCATCAACTGCATACCTCAAACAGTCATTCAGTTCATGTTTATATAAATCAGTAGGATCTCTGTCCAATTTCTGATAAACGGCTGTATCTGATAGCTGTGCATAAGCCTCAGCAAGATAGTCTTGTAAGTCCTGTACAACTATCCCTCCACCTTTATCAGCCAGACGGATAGTGATATCAGTTCTTGTAGAGAGTGAATTCAATGCAGAACGTTCAGCTGCAGAAAGGTTGTTAATCTTACCTCCGACATCAATAGTTGTGGACTCGATTTCTTTCGTCATGGTGCTTGATAAGGCACGAATTGTGGAATTCAGGGATAAAGGGTCAAAGTTAGATTTAGTCCGAATGGGACATGTAGATGTGGTGTCCTCAGTAGCTTTTGGTAAAGTATCCTTTTTGTCAAAGTATTCACTAAGGCGTAACTGTCTGCTGAAGCGGGCTAGGTCAATCTTGCTGTCAAATTGCCGGTGAGTGTTCGTAGGGACGAAGCCGAGACCTCGTCGTAACACTGCAGTCTCTGAAGGTGTAAGAGGACTAGAGGATAAATTAAAGATTATTTCTTTGTCTTTGAATTCTTTGCGCCTCTGCCTTTCACACTGGCGGCCTCGTCTGGTTCTTCTTCTATTGGTGCTCCTCTCTGAGCCCTGGTCTGTATGCCTAAATGGATGTGCTTTGATCTCACTGCTGCACGTGCTCCTTCAGACTCACTTTGGGAACTAGCACTAGAATTTTCTGAATCTTGGGAGGATTTTTTCTGATTCCTAGCGTATTGTGGGTGGAATTGTTTCTGACCCCGTTATCGGCTAGATGTCCAGACGTACACCCGGTTCTCCTCGTAATCTCGTGATACCGCGGTGTATTTCTTTGACTTGAAATTGATCAGTTCACTTCTGTATTTGTCAATCTGTACTTGTATTTGATCTATCCAATTAGTGCTAGTGTCAGCCTTTAGTTCATCCAAGCAGGTAGATTCAAATGTCTTAATCTTCTCCTGTACCTCAGTCAGTTCTCGTGATGATTCTTCAATGACGAGGAGAATAAGGTCGAAGGATGCTTTATTAAGTACAGCTACCCACTTCCGACAGAATGACGGATTGTAGCGTCCAAGTGTAGGATTATTGTGGATCCTGAATCCTCTAGGAATTTTGCGATCACGGTAGTAGTCCGACAAAGTTAAAAAGTTACTCCGTGTAGGTAAAAGTCAACTTCACGTTTTTTTAATTTCAGTAAATGATTGAAACAGTGTTGATTAGTGTCCACTCCAGAAACTGTTATTAACTTGTCTTTAAACAGTATTCTATCAGCGTCCACATCAGACAAAGTTAACAGTTCACCCGGTGGGTAAACTATACTGCGGAATCCCGTCTCTCCATCAGTTGCCGTATCCATAGAAAATAGTGCTGTGCAGAATCACACGTGAATGTTTAAAAGCAAATGTCCCGACTTAGAACACGCGCTGGTGCTCGCAGAATCACGGTGTCTGGTGCCTTAATGATAGGAGTGTATGCACACACCTAAGTATATAAATAGTATTTGTATTCGGCACTCATGAAATAAACATCACAGTCAGCTTGCCCGGTGCCCTCTAAATCAACTTTGCAGGTTGAAGATATAAGCACAATGAAGCAGCACTCCGGGACTTAATTCAAATAAACGGGTCAAGTCTCCCGATTTTGATGTGCAACGTTTCGGTTTTAATCACAAACCTTCGTCAGGCATATACATACAACAGAACAAGTCTTACCTATATAACAAATGAAATCACCAGGTGCAGTGCAGTCCAGGAAGCCCCAGAGTTAGACTTCCAGCTGATGTCATGCAGCATGGAATAATTACGTAACAAGAGAGTGTTAACCCTTCACCACACTACAGACATGGAAATGAATGAATGACATTTAATATTCAAATGATACTTTGTAAATACAATGATCATCCACAGGATAAAATGCAACAAGTTATATCAAAGATTATATATGAGTATAGCAATCGGGGTGATTATACAACACCACATCACAATTGACTTAAATGGTTAACCAGGGGGAATCAATTAGATCAATTAATGAAAACAACATGTAGAGATGAAGAAAAACATCACAGAAAACTGCTGTAAGAAAGTGTCCATTTAACCCCTTATGTGTTACAGTGTTGAGCCTGTCAATCCACTGTGCTTCCCTTTGTAGCAAGAGCCTAGATCTGTCACCACATCTCCTGCTTTCCGGGACCATGTCTATCATTTTGTATTTTAATTAAGACAAAGTGTGTCCTCGTAACTTAAAATGTTTAGAAACAGGTAGTTTGGCTGGTTTGCCTTCAAGCGCGGATTTAATAGCGCTCCTGTGTTGGGCCATGCGTACTTTAAACATGCATGTGGTCTTCCCTATGTAGTATAATCCACAGGGGCAAATGATACAATACACCACATAGCGTGAGGTACATGTGAAACAATGTTGCAGTTTGATTCGTTTGCCAGAGTGCGGATGTACTATAATATCTCCTGTTTCTAGGTATGTGCAAACATTTATAATTACCCGGTTTTTTGGTAAGAAAATGCTGGGGTGCCTGGGAGTCAAAATCAGAAATGTCACTGTGCACAATCATGTCACGAATGCTATGTCCTCGTTTATAACAAGGCATTATCCGTTTCTTGGATAAAGATGGTAGGTCAGGGTCAGTTTGAACAATAGGCCAAATACCCTTCGCCTTTGACGTTAATCTAGTACTGGCAGTTGTAAAATGATTCACATAAATCATTGTATTTGTTATGCGGCTCTGACTAGAAATGTCTGGTTCTTTAACCTTTGACGCTGCGAGCGTCTTTTTCCTAGCACTGGTCAGTGCATTGTTGGAATATCCCCTTTCTAGGAACTTAGTGGTCATAATATCAAGCTGCTTACATTCATCATCAATATTACTACAGATGCGATGTACTCTCAAGAACTGAAAGTACGGTAGACCCTTTTTAAGTGGAGCAGGATGATGGCTTGAAGCTAATAATAAATTGTTACAGTCAGTAGGCTTAGTGTAAAGAGAGGTACTTAACACCTCACCATCTCGACTCACAAGTACATCAAGAAAATGTATATCTTTCTCCTGAATATCAAAAGTGTATTTGATATTGTTATCTTGGGTATTAATGTCAGCCATCATACTCAAAAACTCACACCTCGTACCTCGCCAAAGGAGGAACACGTCATCTATGTACCTGGCGTAGAAAATGATTTTGCTTGCATATTCAGGTTTACCAAAGAACAGTTCATGTTCAACTTTGAACATAAAGGCATTGGCATAGTCCAGTGCGACCGGAGACCCCATGGCACAGCCAAGAGTTTGTAAGTAATATTCCTTGTTGAATAGGAAGTAGTTACGTGTGAGAACCAATTGTAGTAATTTCACAAACAGAGATTTATCTGGACCATTGTACAGTGTATTGTTGCTAATCAAGCTCTCAACAGCTGTAATACCTCGGCTGTGTGGAATGTTAGTTTATAAACTTACAACGTCAGCTGTACACAACCATGTCTCTGAAGTAATAGGGTCAAGATTACGCAGTTTACACAAAAAAGTTGACGTGTCCTTCAAATATGTCTGCTCATTCTGAATCACTGGTTGCAGGTAATGGTCTAAGTATCTTGCTACTTGGTAAAATATGGAATTACGAGCAGAAACAATTGGACGTCCCGGAGGCTTTGTCCGGTTTTTGTGCAGTTTGGGTAGGGTATATAGCACAGGGATTGTTGGTTCAGGGATCCTTAATGCCTCCATAGTTAAGGCATCAATGATTCCCTCATCAACTGCATACCTCAAACAGTCATTCAGTTCATGTTTATATAAATCAGTAGGATCTCTGTGCAATTTCTGATAAATGGCTGTATCTGATAGATGTGCATAAGCCTCAGCAAGATAGTCTTGTAAGTCCTGTACAACTATCCCTCCACCTTTATCAGCCTGACGGATAGTGATATTAGTTCTTGTAGAGAGTGACTTCAATGCAGAACGTTCAGCTGCAGAAAGGTTGTTAATCTTTTAAGTTACAAGGACACACTTTGTCTTCATTAAAATACAAAATGATAGACATGGTCCCGGAAAGCAGGAGACGTGGTGGCAGATCTAGGCTCCTGCTAAAAAGGTGAAGCACAGTGGATTGACAGGCTCAACACTGTAACACCTAAGGGGTTAAATGAAACACTTTCTTACAGCAGTTTTCTGTGATGTTTTTCTTCATCTCTACATGTTTCATTAATTGATCTAATTGATTCCCCCTGGTTAACTATTTAAGTCAATTGTGATGTGGTGTTGTATAATCGCCCCGATTGCTGTACTCATATATAAGGCGCCCATAATTTTATTGCGATTGACATAAACACTTCTTTAAGCTAGCTTATCACTAAAATAACCACACCACTAAAATAACGACACGGACACGTTAGCTGTAGTTAAAGGCCAGACGATATTTATTGATCGCTGACCTGTTCTTTAAACTATAATTGTAATTGAATTGATTTTATATTGGAGGATGGCAAAAGGACCAGTCGCTACCAGACACCAGCTCCAGTCCGTTGGATGAAATCCAACCACCAAGGAGGGGAGTACCCAAACCCCGCCTCCTTCCTGCATAACCCGCATTGTGCAGGCCTCACCACTCTTTTCTCTGGCAAACGTTCGGTTCCCGCAGGGGAACGTCTAAATGTCCAACCGCAAGAGAAGGACACACCTGCCGTCCTTCTAAAGAGGGTGCCCCACAATGACCACTTATGCCCATCTGACCGCTGGTTGGTAGCGACTTCCCACCACAAAGGTTTAACAAACCGCCCCGCCATCCAAACCAATAAAAACCAGGAAAGGAGAAAGCTAACTAACAGGACCAGAACCCCAGGTAAGACAAAACCTGCAAAATATCAGCCGGAGAAGACGAAACGCCTTCCCCCCTTGTTGAAACTGCGGCTGACGCAGTACCAGCAGAGGATGCCTGACCACCTAAAAGCCGTAACCCAAAACATCAGCTGTCCTATGCGCCAAGTAATGCCCTGCCGCCCAAAATTGTAAGAGTGGCCAAACCAGCCATTCCCATTCAACCTTTGACGGCTGCAAAAGAAAAACACCCTGAAATCATCACTGACAGACATCACATAGGAAAACCAAGTGACAGATAACAGAACTAACCCAAGTGAAGGAGAAAAATCAAAAAACCTCCCGTGGACCTTTGATGAGCCAATTGTAATTAGGCCCCCTCGGAGGAAAATTTAAAAATTCACTTTACACACTCGATTCCTGAACGCTACTTGTTCAAAAACCGATGGGTAAACAAGTTTTTGGGTTAGCACAACAGGCACAACTAAACATTATCCACATGCAGAAGGCTTCTAGTAAGCCTCCCTCCACGGAGCACCTCCTGAATAGCTGCCGTGGAGGACCCTGTGGCTGCCGCACGGTAGCCACCCCCATCCGCAAGGAATAGGACCCAAAAAGTATACCTCCAACGGCCCACGCCCTGCATAGCCGCCATGGAGGAACCTTTGGCTTCCGCATGGTAGCCACCCCCCTCCGTATGGAATAGGACCTAAGAAGTATATCTCCAATGAACCACCCCTTGAATAACTGCCGAAGGGGACCCTATGTCTGCCGCACGGCAGCCACCCCCCCCTCCACAAGGAATGGATCTGAAAAACAAATATACCTCCAGAGGACCCCCTCCTGAATAGCTGCCGCGGTGGACCTCGTGGCTGCCGCATGGTAGCCATCCCCATCCGCCAGGAATAGGCCTAAGAAGTACACCCCCAACACTCCAGGTCCTGGACCACTGCCGCGGGGGACCCTGTGACTGCCGCCCAGCAGTCACCCCAATCCAAAAAGAACAGGACCTATAAGGAGTACCCTCCAACTCCCCAGCTCCTGAACAACCGCCGGGGAGGACCCTGTGGTTGCCGCCTAGCAGACTCCCCCCTCTGCACGGAACAGGACCTAACAAGTATACCTCCAATGTCCCAGCACTGGAACCGCTGCCTAGGGGGACCCCGCGGCCGCCGCATAGCAGCCACCCCAATCGGCCCGTAAACAGGACCTGCAACAAACATCCCCCCAGCGACCCTGCTCCTGAAACCGCTGCCGTGGAGAACCCTGTGGCTGCCGCATGGTCAGCCTCCCCAGTCCGCCGGGGATAGGCCCTATAATAAGCACACCCCCAAAAGCTCTGCTCCTCAACAGTTGCCGAGGATGACCCTGAGGCTGCCGCAAGGTAGCCACCCCAACACCGCAAGGAATAGGACCTAAGAGTATACCCCCAATGGCTCAGCTCCTGAATAGCTGCTGTGGGGGCCCCTGTGGCTGCCAAATTGCAGCCTCCCTCATCCGTAAGGAATAGGACCCAAGCAGTATACTGCCAACGGGCCAGCACCTGAACAGCCGCCGTGGCGGACCCTGTGGCTGCCGCATGGCCAGCGGTCCCATTCCGCAAGGAATGGGTACCGAACCCAAACACAGCAGCAACCCTGTACCTTAGTAAGATAACCAGCGAGCGCCTGTATCAGCTACTGGTCACCCCCCCCCCGGAGGCCCATCTATACTCGTGCGCCAGGCGCAGCGGGCAGACACCCACAACCTCCTGGGCCTCCAAGGACACCCAGCGACACCCAGCTGCTTGATCCGATTTGGATCACACCATCCTGCAGAGCAACCGACCCCCCTGCAACCCGCGTTACAGATAGAGGTCCCATCATCCCGAATGCCTGTTGCTCGCCACCCTTCGCTCACCCGCAACAACCAGTAGAAAGTCAAAGCAAAGGCTAATCTAACCGGGGCCACCTCCCACATCAACTTGGTGACAGGAGGCAGCACACCCAGCAACTCCGCCAAAATTTGCCACGTAGCAGGCCTACGTGTATCCGCAGGCGCGGGGCGCACCCTAGCCCCAACCCTAAAGCGCTAACGAAAGACCAAGCAGGGCCCGCCAGCCCGCGCAGCCTAGAACGGAAGGAAATGCCCGCAAAGGCAGGATACATGGCCACCTAGGCCCTCCCTCCCAAATAACGCTCGAACAGGAAAACCAAGCAAAATGTCTACCAGGGACACCCCGCTGTATCCAACCTACTGAAAAAACACCGGGACATAGCAGACGCCCCAAACGAGGAATGAGCCAACGCATGACCAGTCCGAGTAGCTAACCCGCCCGGACAATCCACCCGCCTGAAGACGGGCATGAGGAAACCTTATGACGCAACCCCGGAACCCACTCGCGGCACTCATCAAACTGCAAAGAGACAAAGCATCCGCCAACCCATTCCGACTCCGAAGCGGGATGGCAAAACTGCACCGCCAGCAGCCACGCAGCTGTCGCAACCGCCGCAAAGCCTGGGGGGACCGTAGGGAACCGTGAGGAGGAGACCACAACTACCTCCCCATAAAAAAAACGATAGGAATGAAGACCAAGTCCACCCAAACATCTCTGCTCCCACGGGAAGGGAAACCGCGGTACGCTACCTGGTCGACCCCTTAGTATTCTTGAAACCTATGCCACCCGTGGGGATAAACCTGCTCGCCCACGGGGAGGAGCTAACACTGCCTCGCTTAAACCGACTTCGCGTCAACCCCAGCCGTCATTAATAAAACCCCAACAGAGTCGGCACCCTGTCAGCGGGGAGGAGACAGCAACCCGCAATTGTGCCCAGCGCCAACCCCTGAAACCTCAGGCAACCGGTAAGGCCCTAGCCGTATACCAGGGCAACGGGATCCTCCAGGACCCTGACAAAAACCTGGCAACCTACTGCAAGATACCTGCAAACCAAAATGCCTCCCCGACCCATGAAGAGAAAATAGTCCCTGTAGCGAGAAACACCAAAAGGGCCGGATCCGGACCGTGTACCCAAACGCAAGAAAGTGCAGAATTTCTCAAAAAAAAGTCACATGAGCCAGAAAAACTCGGGGGCACCAACCTGTCGGCATAGAACAGGCCCCTAACCGAGGCCCGAAAAATTTGAGGTGATAGGGACGCAGGGGAAGCGGCGCAAACACTACCCAACGTATAAGTTAACCAAAATTGAGGTACCCGGCCCATATTCCTGGAAAAAAAAGCAGAGTCCCATAAAAGACTAATCTCACCCCGCGCGAGGTATCAGAAATGGACCTGTCAGCATAGCATGCAAAGAAAAAAACCCTTGAGGATACGACAAATGTAGGCTAAGGCGGCCCCAGCCCGGGTCCCTGGCCATAACCCCACAGGGAAAAAGCACAAGCCGGGAAGAGATGAAAAAACAAAACGTCATAGGGCTCGCACGAGCCCTAAGTCGTTTCGGCGACCACCCTCCGCCGGACCTGATGCGGGAAAGCGCGCGCGGACCTCCAACACCCGCTCCCGGCTTGGGCACCGTCATTAGACGGGAGACAGGTCTAGCAAATTCGCAGGAGTGACGAACACGGGAGTGGACCTATGGTGTACTAGCCCCTGCCATCAGCGACACCCCCCTTTTCTACCAAGGAGCGCAAAAAACAGCAACGCCAACTGCAAGGGACCCGCGATCTGGGACCCCACTGTGCGGTCCGGCCCGCCGGACGACCCCCATACATAACCCCAAGAAATTGACGTTACACCCCCGAACCCGATGGACTTCACGTCGTAATCACCCCGAGAAAACCGTAACCACAACTGAAAATTACGGAAAGCCTTCTCCCCAATCACCCCCCCCCACCGTCCGCTTCCTCCGCGAACCGAAGGGGGCGGGGGAAAAGGTAGCCGCCGGCGCCCTGCCTTTCCGAGAAGCCGAACGCCACGCGCAGCGCCATGAGCCTAGCCAACTAACGCGGGCGCCCAGGAGAACCAGGGTAAAACGCTACAAGAAGGTACAAGAACTGTAAAGTAATAATAAACAACAGCATGCTCACCGGTGTCTGGAGGACGTGGAATACCATCATCCGGCTCCAACGCCACCGATCCTGTCGTTGCGTCATCCACTGTCGTTGCAGCCGCATCCCTACTTTGTCACCGATCCCTCCACGATGAATCCACCGCTTCCCCGGACTCGCAGGCACCTGTGTGGACGAAACAGAGGGGACAACAAGCGCCGGCAGCGCCCGCGCATAAATACAGCAAACAGGAGGCACGAGCGGGGACAAAGGATGCTGCAACCCTTGGACAGCGGGCTGAAGCGAGGGAAAACACCCAGATGGGAGGGAGGGACACGCGGCCGGAGGGGAAGCCCGGCTAAACGGGATGACCCAATGGTGTAGCCCGGCAGCCAGGAGGGCCAAAAACCGGGCACGCGGGTCCGCGGCCGTTGAGGCATTACCGAGCTATGACCCATAAAGGACTGGGTGGAGACCCGAGGCCCCTTGAAGCAACCTGCGGGTAAGAGCCCCGGACGCAGCAACCGCCGAGCTTGGCGCGAATTGTGGGAAGGAGGCAACAGGCAGACCCGTTTGCTGCGCCCCGGGGGACACCCGTGAACTGTGCCACATGGGGAGGGGGCAATGAACCAAGCATCCCCCAGAGAGCAGGGGCCCACAGGTGAGACCGCAGCTTGAGCCCCGCGGCCGGCGACCCCGAAACGAAGTCGCCAACCTATCGCGGGCCCTGGAGGAAAACGTGGACACCTGTCCACCAAACCCGGGGCGTACGGCCCCCCGTACCCACCCTCGCCCAGGTCCCGGACACGGAGGAAGCTGGCAGAAACCCCACGGGAGAAGCGTAGGTGACCCCACGTCGTACACAAGCGGCGGCCCTAGGACCGTGAGCGGAGACTACCTGCAGGGCGACCAGCAGGCGGCCCCCCATGCCCGACGATGGGGCCCACGGATTACGGCAGCAGGATCCGGAAATCCGGGAGCACACCCGAATTGATCCCTGCCATGCGGCTAGCAGCGTGGCAAAAAAAGGGGGGGGGGCACAGGGTGTGGCAGCAGTGCAACAGCCTGCCCATCTGAATACATGTCCCCGGCTCCCCAGACATGCCGGAATACGGGGGCAGGACGAGCAGGTCCTCCGGCAGACAGGCACCCGCTTGGGAGCTGGCCGGTGACATACCCTTCCCAAAGCTGCCTGAGGCATTTCCGCGGGACCCGCTACCCGGGTCTCGCAATACAGGGCCAGCATGGAAGGGAGCTCCGGGAGACAGGGCCCTGCCCCCGGCGTGCGCGGCTCTAACGCCGCGTCGACCGCCAGATGCAGCCGCCGCTGAGAAAGCCCGTCCGTCCGCGGAGAGCACTGACTGCTCTCCGGCGGGCGCATAAGGGGAGAAGACCACCCGCACAGGAGGCCGGAGGTTACCGGCCTCCCTGAGCGGGTGCGCGGCATCAGCTAGGCGGCGGGGAGGAGGGGTGGACCGCTGCGAACAGGGCATCCTCGGTGCTGGGACCCTGTAAGGCACCGCACACAATCTTGGAAGGCTGGAGGGGAGGGGGGGGGGAGGAGGAAGACACAACTACACAGTGCTGGGGGTGCAGGGGACGTAAGCACAAATATACATATAGCTGGGACAATACCACTATGAATACATAAAACAGCCATGACAATAAGTTTAAAATCTGATCACAGCTACTCACTGCATTCCAAAATGGCAAGAGGAAGCTGAGTCATATGATCATGGCTTATATATTCTTCCAAGACCAACCCCTACACCCTTGATGGACAGCCCTATGATCCTATAGGAAAATACCCAAGAACACACTGATCTGCCTAGCAACTGCTTAGTCATCAACAACCAATCACAAAAAATTGGACTCTTATATGGCTTCAGGCTTATGCAGCCTTCAGCTTCTTTAATCTTTGATATAACTTGTTGCATTTTATCCTGTGAATGATCATTGTATTTACAAAGTATCGTTTGAATATTAAACGTCATTCATTCATTTCCATGTCTGTAGTGTGGTGAAGGGTTAACACTCTCTTGTTACGTAATTAGTCCATTCTGCATGACATCAGCTGGAAGTCTAACTCTGGGGCTTCCTGGACTGCACTGCACCTGGTGATTTCATTTGTTATATAGGTAAGACTTGTTCTGTTGTATGCATATGCCTGACGAAGGTTTGTGATTAAAACCGAAACGTTGCACATCAAAATCGGGAGACTGGACCCGTTTATTTGAATTAAGTCCCGGAGTGCCGCTTCATTGTGCTTATATCTTCAACCTGCAAAGTTGATTTAGAGGGCACCGGGCAAGCTGACTGTGATGTTTATTTCATGAGTGCCGAATACAAATACTATTTATATACTTAGGTGTGTGCATACACTCCTATCATTAAGGCACCAGACACCGTGATTCTGCGAGCAACAGCGCGTGTTCTAAGTCGGGACATTTGCTTTTAAACATTCACGTGTGATTCTGCACAGCACTTTTTTCTATGGATACGGCAAATGATGGAGAGACGGGATTCCGCAGTACAGTTTACCCACCGGGTGAACTGTTAACTTTGTCTGATGTGGACGTGGATAGAATACTGTTTAAAGACAAGTTAATAACAGTTTCTGGAGTGGACACTAATGAACACTGTTTCAATCATTTGCTGAAATTAAAAAAAATGTGAAGTTGACTTTTACCTACACGGAGTAACTTTGTTGGACTACTACCGTGATCGCAAAATTCCTAGAGGATTCAGGATCCGCAATAATTCTGCAATTGGACGCTACAATCCGTCATTCTGTCGGAAGTGAGTAGCTGTCCTTAATAAAGCATCCTTCGACCTTATTCTCCTCGTCATTGAAGAATCATCACGAGAACTGACTGAGGTACGGGAGAAGATTAAGACATTTGAATCTACCTGCTTGGATGAACTAAAGGCTGACACAAGCACTAATTGGATAGATCAATTACAAGTACAGCTTGACAAATACAGAAGTGAACTGATCAATTTCAAGTCAAAGAAATACACCGTGGTATCACGAGATTACGAGGAGAACCGGGTGTACGACTGGACATCTAGCCGATAACGGGGTCAGAAACAATTCCGCCCACGGTAAGCTAGGAATCAGAAAAAACCCTCCCAAGATTCAGAAAATTCTAGTGCTAGTTCCCAAAGTGAGTCTGAAGGAGCACGTGCAGCAGTGAGATCAAAGGACATCCCTTTAGGAGTCAAGACCAGGGCTCAGAGAGGAGCACCAATAGAAGAAGAACCAGACGAGGCCGCCAGTGTGAAAGGCAGAGGCGCAAAGAATTCAAAGACAAAGAAATAATCTTTAATTTATCCTCTAGTCCTCTTACACCTTCAGAGACTGCAGTGTTACGACGAGGTCTCAGCTTCGTCTCTACGAACACTCACCGGCAATTTGACAGCAAGATTGACCTAGCCCGCTTCAGCAGACAGTTATGCCTTAGTGAATACTTTGACAAAAAGGATACTTTACCAAAAGCAACTGAGGACACCACATCTACATGTCCCGTTCGGACTAAATCTAACTTTGACCCTTTATCCCTGAAGTCCACAATTCGTGCCTTTTCACCCACCATGACGAAAGAAATCGAGTCCACAACTATTGATGTCGGAGGTAAGATTAACAACCTTTCTGCAGCTGAACGTTCTGCATTGAATTCACTCTCTACAAGAACTGATATCACTATCCGTCCGGCTGATAAAGGTGGAGGGATAGTTGTACAGGACTTACAAGACTATCTTGCTGAGGCTTATGCACAGCTATCAGATACAGCCGTTTATCAGAAATTGGACAGAGATCCTACTGATTTATATAAACATGAACTGAATGACTGTTTGAGGTATGCAGTTGATGAGGGAATCATTGATGCCTCAACTATGGAGGCATTAAGGATCCCTGAACCAACAATCCCTGTGCTATATACCCTGCCCAAACTGCACAAAAACCGGACAAAGCCTCCGGGACGTCCAATTGTTTCTGCTCGTAATTCCATATTTTACCAGGTAACAAGATACTTAGACCATTACCTGCAACCAGTGATTCAGAATGAGCAGACATATTTGAAGGACACGTCAACTTTTTTGCGTAAACTGCGTAATCTTGACCCTATTACTTCAGAGACATGGTTGTGTACAGCTGACGTTGTAAGTTTATACACTAACGTTCCACACAGCCAAGGTATTACAGCTGTTGAGAGCTTGATTAGCAACAATACACTGTACAATGGTCCAGATAAATCTCTGTTTGTGAAATTACTACAATTGGTTCTCATATGTAACTACTTCCTATTCAACAAGGAATATTACTTACAAACTCTTGGCTGTGCCATGGGGTCTCCGGTCGCACACGCCTATGCCAATGCCTTTATGTTCAAAGTTGAACATGATCTGTTCTTTGGTAAACCTGAATATGCAAGCAAAATCATTTTCTACGCCAGGTACATAGATGACGTGTTCCTCCTTTGGCGAGACACGAGGTGTGAGTTTTTGAGCATGATGGCTGACATTAATACCCAAGATAACAATATCAAATTCACCTTTGATATTCAGGAGAAAGATATACATTTTCTTGATGTACTTGTGAGTCGAGATGGTGAGGTGTTAAGTACCTCTCTTTACACTAAGCCTACTGACTGTAACAATTTATTATTAGCTTCAAGCCATCATCCTGCTCCACTTAAAAAGGGTCTACCGTACTCTAAGTTCTTGAGAGTACATTGCATCTGTAGTAATATTGATGATGAATGTAAACAGCTTGATATTATGACCACTAAGTTCCTAGAAAGGGGATATTCCAACAATGCACTGACCAGTGCTAGGAAAAAGGAACTTGCAGCGCTGAAGGTTAAAGAACCAGACATTTCTAGTCAGAGCCGCATAACAAATACAATGATTTATGTGAATCAGTATACAACTGCCAGTACTAGATTAATGTCAAAGGCGAAGGGTATTTGGCCTATTGTTCAAACTGACCCTGACCTACCATCTTTATCCAAGAAACGGATAATGCCTTGTTATAAACGAGGACGTAGTATTCGTGACATGATTGTGCACAGTGACATTTCTGATTTTGACTCCCAGGCACCCCAACATTTTCTTACCAAAAAAACGGGTAATTATAAATGTTTAGGGTGTACCACTTGCACATACCAAGAAACAGGAGATACTATAGTACATCCGCACTTTGGCAAACGAATCAAACTGCAACATTGTTTCACATGTACCTCACGCTATGTGGTGTATTGTATCATTTGCCCCTGTGGATTATACTACATAGGGAAGACCACATGCATGTTTAAAGTACACATGGCCCAACACAGGAGCACTATTAAATCCGCGCTTGAAGGCAAACCAGCTGAACAACCTGTTTCTAAACATTTTAAGTTACGAGGACACACTTTGTCTTCATTAAAATAAAAAATGATAGACATGGTCCCGGAAAGCAGGAGACGTGGTGACAGATCTAGGCTCTTGCTACAAAGGGAAGCACAGTGGATTGACAGGCTCAACACTGTAACACCTAAGGGGTTAATTGGACACTTTCTTACAGCAGTTTTCTGTGATGTTTTTCTTCATCTCTACATGTTGTTTTCATTAATTGATCTAATTGATTTCCCCTGGTTAACCATTTAAGTCAATTGTGATGTGGTGTTGTATAATCGCCCCGATTTCTATACTCATATACAATCTTTGATATAACTTGTTGCATTTTATCCTGTGGATGATCATTGTATTTACAAAGTATCGTTTGAATATTAAACGTCATTCATTCATTTCCATGTCTGTAGTGTGGTGAAGGGTTAACACACTCTTGTTACGTAATCAGTTCATGCTGCATGACATCAGCTGGAAGTCTAACTCTGGGGCTTCCTGGACTGCACTGCATCTGGTGATTTCATTTGTTATATAGGTAAGACTTGTTCTGTTGTATGTATATGCCTGACGAAGGTTTGTGATTAAAACCGAAACGTTGCACATCAAAATCGGGAGACTGGACCCGTTTATTTGAATTAAGTCCTGGAGTGCCGCTTCATTGTGCTTATATCTTCAACCTGCAAAGTAGATTTAGAGGGCACCGGGCAAGCTGACTGGGATGTTTATTTCATGAGTGCCGAATACAAATACTATTTATATATATATATATATATATATATATACAATTGTCCCAAATATGCAGCGGCACTCAGAGACTCATAGTAGGTGTAAAAAACGTGCAAAATTTATTCCATGTTACAAATTGTTCAGGCCAACGTTTCGGGGCACATCCGCCCCTTTGTCAAGGTGAACCACAAGTGCAAAATAAACATATTACAGTACCTTATATTGTGTAGTGAGGAGGACCCGTTGGCGGGAAGCATCGTGGCGGCCGGTGGACTGTGCGTCTCACCCGGCCGTCTCCAGTGTGGTGACGTCATCCGTGCGCCGCGCAGCTTCCCCTCGACTGTCGTCAGCCTCCTGTGTTGCCAAGGGAACCGGGACGCCTTCGTGTCCTCTGCCTCCGACACGTTGCGTTCCCATGGAAACCCGGCATTACACTGGGGACTGACTTCCGGGTTGTTCACTGCTTGCGCCGCACTGATGTATTAGTGAAAAAAGTTATGTTCAAAGCAGGCTCTGTGTGTAGTGATGAGCCTGATGTGCACTGAGACTTTGTCCTACTTTATCATACTAAAAAGATACAGAGATAGCAAACAATAATAAAGAGATTCAATCAATGCCAAAAGCTCCCCAGATAAATCTACTCAATCTTATAGGCACACATAAAATTCTAAGAGCATGGGGCTGGACTATTGTACATCGGGGGTGGTGGTGCTAACAGACTATAATACATTCCATTGTATCATCTCATTAAGGCCTTTCGGCCTTATGGTGTCCAATTTGTACATCCATTTTGCCTCCATGCGCAATAATTGTCCATGTCTATCCCCCCCTCTGATCCTTCTGGGGACATGATCGATAATGGAAAAGTTCATATCCTTCAGTGCATGTCCCATTTCCTTGAAATGTTTCGCCACTGGCTGATCCGTGGGTTTTCCAGTTAATGCAGCTTTGATTGAAGATTTGTGCATGGCAAAACGCTCTCTAAAGGTGCGTATGGTTTTGCCCACGTATTGGAGCTGGCATGGGCACGCTATTACGTATACTACATACGTTGTTGTACAAGAGATGACATGGTTTATCTTGAAGGATTTGCCTAAAGAGCATGAAGTAAATGTGCTGCCCGGACTCATGTACTTACATGTGTCACACCCCAGGCATTTATAACAGCCCGGGGCCTTGGTAAGAAACGTAGATACTGGCGTTGTTCTGTCGAACCCCGTGATGTCCGTATGCACCACCATGTCCTTGATATTCTTACTACGAGTATAGCATGCCTGTGGTCTCTTTTGCCGGAATGTGGGCAAATTCTTGTCCGTTGTAACAATGGGCCAGAGAGCCTTGAGTGCTCTGGGTACCACCGGACTCGACGTGTTGTATTTGGTGACAAACGGTATGACTTGGGTGTTCTCCCTGTCTCGTTGTTCCAATAACCTTGTTCTCGGTGGTGACGCGCTTTATGGAGAGAGGATATGACAGAAGAGAGCTATTAGAATGTAAACGGGCGGTCTCTGAGATACCGAGAACAAGGTTATTGGAACAACGAGACAGGGAGAACACCCAAGTCATACCGTTTGTCACCAAATACAACACGTCGAGTCCGGTGGTACCCAGAGCACTCAAGGCTCTCTGGCCCATTGTTACAACGGACAAGAATTTGCCCACATTCCGGCAAAAGAGACCACAGGCATGCTATACTCGTAGTAAGAATATCAAGGACATGGTGGTGCATACGGACATCACGGGGTTCGACAGAACAACGCCAGTATCTACGTTTCTTACCAAGGCCCCGGGCTGTTATAAATGCCTGGGGTGTGACACATGTAAGTACATGAGTCCGGGCAGCACATTTACTTCATGCTCTTTAGGCAAATCCTTCAAGATAAACCATGTCATCTCTTGTACAACAACGTATGTAGTATACGTAATAGCGTGCCCATGCCAGCTCCAATACGTGGGCAAAACCATACGCACCTTTAGAGAGCGTTTTGCCATGCACAAATCTTCAATCAAAGCTGCATTAACTGGAAAACCCACGGATCAGCCAGTGGCGAAACATTTCAAGGAAATGGGACATGCACTGAAGGATATGAACTTTTCCATTATCGATCATGTCCCCAGAAGGATCAGAGGGGGGGATAGACATGGACAATTATTGCGCATGGAGGCAAAATGGATGTACAAATTGGACACCATAAGGCCGAAAGGCCTTAATGAGATGATACAATGGAATGTATTATAGTCTGTTAGCACCACCACCCCCGATGTACAATAGTCCAGCCCCATGCTCTTAGAATTTTATGTGTGCCTATAAGATTGAGTAGATTTATCTGGGGAGCTTTTGGCATTGATTGAATCTCTTTATTATTGTTTGCTATCTCTGTATCTTTTTAGTATGATAAAGTAGGACAAAGTCTCAGTGCACATCAGGCTCATCACTACACACAGAGCCTGCTTTGAACATAACTTTTTTCACTAATACATCAGTGCGGCGCAAGCAGTGAACAACCCGGAAGTCAGTCCCCAGTGTAATGCCGGGTTTCCATGGGAACGCAACGTGTCGGAGGCAGAGGACACGAAGGCGTCCCGGTTCCCTTGGCAACACAGGAGGCTGACGACAGTCGAGGGGAAGCTGCGCGGCGCACGGATGACGTCACCACACTGGAGACGGCCGGGTGAGACGCACAGTCCACCGGCCGCCACGATGCTTCCCGCCAACGGGTCCTCCTCACTACACAATATAAGGTACTGTAATATGTTTATTTTGCACTTGTGGTTCACCTTGACAAAGGGGCGGATGTGCCCCGAAACGTTGGCCTGAACAATTTGTAACATGGAATAAATTTTGCACGTTTTTTACACCTACTATGAGTCTCTGAGTGCCGCTGCATATTTGGGACAATTGGATATCAATCATTCGCGGAAGGCACCTGAGCAAAGTATTTATGAGAGGTGAGTGCCGGTCCTATATGACATTTATATATATATACATATATATACTGTATATCTATATACAGTATATATAATTATACACGACTTACAAAATGATAATGATAGCACTTTCAGCTGATGTACAGTGACTGGAGTCCGCAGTGATTTGGTACAGTCCCAGCTACACTGTGACAAAAGCGGTGGGTCAGGATCAGACAAGATTCAGCCACCTGCAACATGCAGAATAAGTTTCACCTGTGGGTTCCATCTCACAGTCTAGCAGCTGCGACGAGTGTGCCTTTGCTTGCTGCAGTGCACATTTAGTGGTACCAGGGAGGAGCCATCCTGTGCCCAATTGCAGGTGTTAGTAGGATCCTGGGACAGAGCAGATTAACTCTGCAGTCAAAGCATGTGCATCACAGAGCTTCATTGGAAGAGCAGCGGTCACACTTGGATCCCACTGTGAACCACACAGGTACTGTTGTACATGCAGGTGCCCCTTCAGGTCTCAGATCCCAGACGCAGGCATCTCCACTGCCTCTGGGAGTTATGCCCCTGTGTATTACACTGCTGGAAAAGTGTACAAAAAAATGTGGTTTAGTAAATTTCTCTATACTGTATGTTTTCCAATGCACTTTTTGCAGGTCGCCATGCTATACCCAGTGATTGCAAAAACACGCTATGGCGCGTATTTTACTCCAAAACAGCCAACTGGGACCCACATTTAGAAGATAAGCGGGTCCCATGCACTCATCTGAATCTTTGTTTTTTACACATTGATATCCGCCCTGCCATTTTTGAAATGCTTGTTTGCGCCCTGCGCGCAAGCCGACAAACAGAGGCAGAAGGCATAGAGAAGGGCTTGGTACCTGGCAACAACCCAGCCTCCAGGAGGCGGGGCCGTCACACACTATTCAAAAAATTAAAGGCACTATTCAATTAAATTAAAGGAAGGGTGTGTGGCCTGGATAAAGAATCACACGTCTTCATGTAGTGTTCTGCACAAGCCCACAGGAGATTCTCCACTGCCTGACACCAATTCCAGCAGTTTCTTCTCACTCACCTGCCCTGCTGACCCGCAGCCCACTGGGGGATCAGCCGGAGATAACCCTGTCGCTGCAGTCCCTCTTCCGTTGACTTCCCGCTGTTGCACCTCACGGTCCCTGCTTCACCTCCTGCCGCAGCTCAACAGAACCCACCCCACTGGACACTAGTCTGTACAACTGCATAGCGGAGACTGCTGAGCCCCCCAACACATTGCCCTGCTAAGCTGCATTCTAACACTTCCCCTCTGGCAGCTGCAGGCTCTGAGTGACACCGTCTCTTCCATCACACAATGCTTTGACCTGCATGTCCCCCAGCCTGCTAACTGCAACAGCCTGTTCTTCAGTGTCCTGTACCCGGGGGTCACCCAAAAGGTCTCCCACCTCCTGAAACAGGCTGAGTCATTACTTATGTTCCCAGCTCTGCTCCCACCTCCAAGCTCCTGTAACTCCTGGATTATCCAGGAGTGTTCCCACACAGATTCCACCTAAAGCAAGCTGACAGGAGGTAATCAGCTGATGTAAGTGGCCCTTCCCTGCAACATGACTCTTATACTATACACTACAGGAGATTGCTATTTAGTATCCTACTTTGTGCCATGCTGTGTATTTTGGGGAGCCCTACTGTGTGCCATGCTATGTATGTGGGGAGCCCTACTGTGTGCCATGCTATGTATGTGGGGAGTCCTACTGTTTGCCATGCTATGTATGTGGGGAGCCCTACTGTGTTTCCTGTGTTCTCTGCATATCTTTAGTATGTGAGGTCACTCTGGGCCCACATTATGCTGTGGTTTGTATGATTATGGCTCATTTTTAGTAATTCAATAATTATCTGTCACCTTTTCTGTTGTATGAGTGATGGAAAGGGATACATACATGTCATGAGGCCACGCCTCCTATTAGCAAGGTCACACCCCTTTTCTGGTGCGCAAATGTGCCTTTAGTGTGCACAGGTATGTCCTCCTCAGTTATCAAAATCCTAGAGTGAACACTATCCAGCCAGTTATAGCCTGCAGTGTCTCCCTTCATTGCCTGCCAGTCCTGCACGCTTGGAATCCTCCTCTTCGCTGCGTGCTGACCCTGGGCCCTGATGCCAGCACCATGAGACTGGCCCCACTCACCCGGCACAGCACCACCTCCTCCCAGTTGCACGCTCACCCTGGGCTCTGCCGCCAGCACCAAGAGACTGGCTTTGCTCACCCAGCACAGCACCACCAGCACCCTCCTCCGCAACGGTGAGTGCCGCTCGGCATCTGCACTGTGCCCCCAGCCCATTGTCCCCCGGCGGCATGTGTGCCTGCGCTGCAGCAGCCTGCGTGGGGTGTTTATGGGCTTGCTGTAGGGGGCTCCTGCGACACTGTCTGCAGGGGACAACTGAGGGACTGAGGCTGCAAAGTGCTCTACCTGGTGCAGTGTGTATAGCGTGCTCTACCTGGTGTAATGTGTATAGCGTGCTCTATCTGGTGCAGTGTGTATTAGAGGCTCTACCTGGTGAAAAGTGTGTATAGCGTGCTCTACCTGGTGCAATTTGTATAGCGTGCACTACCGGGTGCAATGTGTATAATGTGCTCTGCCTGGTGCAAAGTGTAGAACATGCTATATCTGGTGCAATATGTATAATGTGCTCTGGCGCAGTGTATGTAGGAGGTTCTACCTGGTGCAGTGTGTATAGGAGGTTCTCGGCATTACTGTGTGGTGTAATGTGAATTGGCACTATTATGTGGCCATGCCCCTCCCTCACAAAGCCATGCCCCTAAATGTTTGCAGCGCACCTTCGGCGTGCACTGTCTATGCTTTCGCATCTAGGAGGGGGAGCACCAATTCACTTTCTGCCAAAGGGCACCAAAATGTCTAGTTACAGCTCTGGTGCAGGGTGTCCTCTATGCTACACAGCCCAGCAGCACTGTCACTCCTCCCCCCCCCCTTGCAACACTTTTGTACTATCCAAATAAAGTCTGTATTTTTATATTTAAATCATTAATAAGATTAATAAGAACCTTCATTCCGATGGGACCCAGAAAAGCACAGGTAGGACCCCAATTTTTTAAAAGTGGGGGGTCCCTGGGACCCACTTTTTTTGGGGCTCAGCGTGATCACTGTATACCTTCAAACTACAGTACATTGAATTGATCAATTTAACTAATTTGAACAACTCCAACTTCAAAAATGTAGATTTGCTCTGCCATTGGATCACACAGCACGTTCTTTAGTAATGTGTGAATATTTTCAATTTATTAATCTACTATTTAGCAATAGTTCAACTACTGGCATGTTAGACTACAGTAGTTTAAGTGTAGTCCTCAAAACATTAAATTTTATCTTTCTGACTACTTTTGTCAGTATATAATACATTTATTTCAGGTTTTTGTTATTATTGCTAACCTTATATGTTCGTTATGTTTATGGAGAAACTGTGATCTATGATATAGGGTTTCATTTGCAATATGCTGACTTGCAGGATGGTGTCTAAAAGAAAGAAGTATTTGAAGAATACAGAGACATTTAAAAAAAACTTCTGAGCAGTGAAAAACAAATGTGAAACTGTTGTTGCCTGGTGATGACTACAGTATTTGGGAATATGATCCAAGTTATACAGGAAATACTTTCTTAGAATTTGGAAGAAAACTATTTATTTAGAAATAATATGAGGCTTTAAGAAAGAGCATGAAAAAAAGACAAACCTGCAGAAAGACATTATAGAAATAATGCAGAGTGGATTTTATTTATTAAAAAGGTCATATGAACAAAAGAAAGAGGCATCTGGCATTGCCATACAAATGACTGTTATGGTTAAGGAGAGTTAACCTGCAACAGAGACTACCATGAAAAGACAGCAGGAAAGTAAGCGGATTGCAGCAGAGAAAAAGGACAAGACATAGGTATTTAGAACTGAAAGCTTATGTTTGTTCAGCAGGTAGTATAAACAGTAAGACAGTTTATAAAGGGAAAACCGAATGAAACATAATGCGTATTGTAAGAGGTCAAATGGGAGAAGGTTGTCCATTAAATTCTCATGGTCAAAGAAAGAGGCTATAATTGAATCCTTATGAATGAAATGGTAGGAGTTTGAATTAGAAAAAGGTCATCTACCATAAAGAATAAAGAATGTGAACAAAGTGTTACAAAACTGGGACCCTCTGGTGTGATCAAGGGAGTGAAAGACAGAGATGCTTAGATACAAATGTTTAAGAAGACTAATGGGGATTTATAAATAAAAGCAACTGTGTGATAACATGGAGGTCCAGATAGTGGCTGTCTAGATAATATAACTGCTACGAAACATGTAACTTAAGATTTTGAAGTTATTGATGGCCTGCTCATGACAGCTAAGGTGTAAAAAATGTGTAAACTATTTTGTAAGAAATGGTTTATGTATCTTGGGAATGGGGCAAATTTTCAAGGTAAAAAAACAAAAGGATAAGTAAAAGCAGGACTGCCATCAGAAATTATGGGGCCCGAGATTGACAAAATAGACAGGGCCCCTCCCTCCTAAAAAAAGTTTCTGTTCTCTACTCTACCTCTATGTGATGTCATACATTGTGACGTTACATAAAGGTGGAGTGTTGCAGACCTACAGAAATGGTTTACAGAGAGCTGATGCGTAGATAAGGCTTGTTTTAAGAAGTTTTCCTTGTACATCAGACTGCTGTTGATTCACAGACTGGTGCAGCTCTACCGGATTGGTGGTAAGAGCCAGGAATGGGCCCCCCTCTCTGCAAGGGCTCAGGACACCAGCCCCCACAGTCCCCCCCTGATGGCTGCCCTGGGTAAAAGAAGATAATTGGATGAAACACAGTAACAACTGGTATCTTCTGAACATGGTAATAGTCTTATCAAGAAATATTGCAATCCCCAGAGAGTCCACTTCACCCTACTTGGTTCTGCAATGGGGAGAGATTTTAGCAATAGCAATCACTAGTTATCTGTGTCTAACAAAGATTTAGTGTCACCTAGCAGACTGCAGGGTGAGAGATATGTCACTCAGGTTAGAGATGAGAGGTGGTGTAGAAATTTGAATATTTACCTTTTCTGAGAGCAGCTTGATCAATACTTGAGTAGCAGGCAGATATGATAGACAGTGGGGTTCACATATAGTTAGATGCAAAGGCAATTCACTCTTTCCAATTATCAGCATTTTTTTACCTGTGCAAAAAGCATTAACTATACTTTTCCATGCTGACTTGCAATTAAGGAGATAGAATGGTGCTTGATGGGATGTAAAGCACTGGAAACGTATAATAAGCACAAGTTCATGCAATATGTTTTTCATGCTGACCACAACATAAACAAATATACACATATTTGTAGATTAATAACTTGCAGTTGTTCAGCCCTTGCTCAAAATGTGAACTCATAATAAAAAAAAATCAACATTTGCTTATGAGTGGTTGCCACTAATACTAATAACTTTTGTAATGTGGTTGGTGTAGTCTACTTCCATTAGTATAGTGATATTTTCATTCAATCTGCAGCAATAAAAATTAACTCTCATTTGATCAATTAAAAGGATAAGGTGATAGACATATATACAGTATTGATTTTATACTTAGTTTTGTCTTTACGATTTGTTCTATTTTCCTTTTTACATGGTAATGTGACTTTTTTAGTTATTAATAACATTGTCTAGCAATGTAAACCATTAATTTCCATTCATTTCCAGTAGATTTTGACTACCTCACAGCTCACAATATTGTTCACCAATATTGTCAAAGGGCTGCCAAAACTGAGCAACAGAGCAAAAAGCACATGGCAGTTTAAAAACTAAAACACATCTATGAAACCATGCCACACAGCAGTGGCAGACAGCAAGACAGTTTATATGACTCCATGAAGTGCATAAAGCAGTACCTACAATCTCTTTGAATTCATATGGAGAAGCAACTAAGACAAAAGGCCATAAAAGGAGTGCACTGTTAAAAGCAAAGAATTCCTAAGAAGGGTTGAAAGAAGTTATTGATTTATTGATTAATTTATTGATTAAGAAAAATAAAATCACAAGAATCTGTTTTACAGCCACTAAGAATTAATAGTATCCATAAAACAAGAGTACAAAATGAATAGCCTTGGATTCCTGACAAAGGTTTAAATGTATTGATTACATAAGAAATACAAAAAAAAAATCTGTTTTGCTATCAGAAAAACAAAAAGCAATTTAACAAGTATACAATATTAATAGCCAAGTGCTACTGACAAGGGTTGAAAGAACTGATTAATTTGTTGATGAATTGATTAATTTAAAATAAAAAACCCCAATTACAAATATCACACTAATAATTACTAGGAGGCTGGTGTAATGACAATATTAACCCCCCTCCCCTCTCCTTCCTAATTGGGTAACACATCCCTGAACTACATTTTTGAGGCTCATTAAAGAGTCTGAGTATGAGGGATAATTAATACCATGGTTTTTTTCTCCTAAATCTAGTCCACCAGTGGTGCAAGATGGACCTGTCTTCTGGCCCTCCATCCCTCCCTGATGTTGGATATTAAAAAGGATATGCACAGTTTAACAAACCAAGCACTTCAGTTGAAAGAAGTCATTCTCCTCATCCAAATCCTTAGCCTCATTTGTGCTATTATGATCATCACACAGTATTAAATCACACCCATTGTTACAGAAGTCTCAGTACTTTGACGTTATGAGGAAAGGTCTTCCTCGTGGAATTTGTCATTCATTTTTCTGAACAACTGCTTTTCCACATTTTTAGGAGTAGCCTCCTATGCCAATGACTTACAAGGTTCCTTACTATGCAAAACATTCTTTCCAAACACACACTGTAGAGTGGGTAGCTTATGTAAAGCAATGTTACTTTGTACAAGAGGCTCCAAATTTCCTTCCAGTTGTCAAAGGGACTATCTGACATGCTAACTTGTACTTTGTCATTAAATAATCCTCCACCGTTTTAATGATGGTTACTATCAGAGTGAGTCACAGTAGAGGTGTCAGTATTTTTTGACAATTCTTTAAGGCCTGACCAGATCTCACAATAATGTTTCACCCGGGTGTGCTGACCCCATAAAAAGTGGGTCTCTAGGAGAAGCTTCATCTTTTTATGACAGCAGCAGTTGGAGGAGAAACTTAAGGATGAGATATTGCCATGTCATGTGCCAACTTGCTCACAAAAAGATCTTTACATCTCTTAAAATCTGTGTCAGTTGAGAAGAAAGACAATGCATTTGCCTTAATCCTAGCATCATGCATGGTTGCTAAATGTGGTGAACTGACTGCAAGTTGTTGACAACTCTTTGGCCTCAGCGAAGAGAATAAAGAACTTGATCTACAAGTCCAACATTTTTAGTCAATGATTGTGTGCACCTACTAGTTTTCTTGGTGCCTTCTGGAATGAAAATTCAATCCCACCAGCAGCACACAAAGATAACTCCAGGGATCCTGGAATAAAGAGGAGTCAGTAAGCCTTTGCAAATTGATTGCAGAACTAACTTCAATCATTATTGAGTAGATTGATGATAAAGGTGTTGGTAGTTGAGATTATATGTGCTGGAAATTAGCCAAGAGCTGAGATCTAGCTGATTCTGGACTGCTTGGTTTTATTTTACTGTTTTTTTTTTTAGATTTTCCCAAATACTTTGCCTGAACTCTATCCAAAAGACATAACAGGGGGAGGATCCTAGATGGTTAATGTCCCTATCCCTATTTACTGTGGCTTCACAAACAGTACAGATAGCTTGACAATTATTGTCAGGATTTTGGTAAAAATATTTCCACACATAAGAGGTGGCTTTGTTAGTCTTAAGCACAGGCATGACAATGGCTTTATTATTTATTATTATTATTATTATTATTATTATTATTTATTTATTTATATGGTGCCACAGGGGATCCGCAGCGCCCAATAACAGAGTACATAAACAAAATAATCAAAACAGGAAAATAGTGACTTACAGTTGAAGACAATATAGGACAAGTACAGGGTAAATAAACATAGCTACTGCAGTAGACAACACTGATATAAGTATCAGGGTGGCATAAAAACATGGGATTTGGTATGTTGAAGATAGTTTAAGTAAGCAATGAATAAGCACATGAGGGTTGAGGGCCCTGCTCATGATAGCTTGCATTCTAAGGGGGAGGGGCATATAGACAGACAGGGGTGACACAGAATGGGTAGACAGTAAGAGACAGAGGGTTAGGATGAGATTAGGCTAGGTTTGGTGAAAAAGTGTGTCTTGAGAGCCCGTTTGAAGTTTTGTGAGAGTCTGAGGGGGGAGAGGAAGATAAATACTGGGAAACGGAGCAGAATGTGAGAAATTTTGGAGGTAGCAGTGGGAGGAAGTAATAAGTAGGCATAAGAGGTAGCATGCATTAGCAGACTGAAGAGGATGGATGGGAGTGTAGCGAGAGATAAGGTCAGAGATGTAAATGGGAGAGGAGTGGGTGAGGGCTTTGTAAGTGAGTGTAAGAAGTTTGAATTGGACTATGAATGGAAAGGGAAGACAATGAAGGTCTTGTAGGAGAGGAAAGGTGGACATAGTGTGCTTGGTGTAGAATATAAGCCAGGCTGCAGAATTGAGGACATATTGGAGTGGAGAGACGCATTTGTCAGGAATGCTAATTAGGAGAAGATTCTAGTAGTCCTGTCTGGAAATGACCAATGAGTGTATAATGGACTTAGTAGCAAACTGGGTGAGAAAGGGTCAGATCCTGGAAATATTTTTGAGATGAAAATGGCAGATTTGTGAGAGGTGCTGAAAGTGTGGATTGAAGAAGAGGGAGGAGTCAAAAATTACTCCAAGACAGTGCACTTGGGGGCTAGAGGAAATAGTACTGCCATCAAAATATAATTAAATTGTGGGAGGTGATGTTGTGCGGGAGGGTGGGAAGGTGATAAACTCAGTCTTAGAAATGTTACATTTAAGAAAGCGCTTGGACATCCAAGAAGATATAGCAGAGAGACAGTTGGAGATACGAGTGAGGAGAGCAGGGGAGAGGTCAGGGGAGGAAAGGTGCATTTGAGTATCATCAGCATAGAGATGGTATTGGAAGTTAAAAGAGCTAATGAATTCACCTAAAAAGGTTGTGTATAGAGAGAGAGAGAGAGAGAGAGAGGGCAAAGAACAGAACCTTGGGGGACCCCTACAGTTAGTAGAAGTGAAGGGATAGAGTCATGAGAGGAGACAGAGAGGGAATGGTCAGAGTGGTAGGAAGACAGCCAGGAGAGGGCAGTATCACAGAGACCAAGAGGGTGAAGGATTTGCAGAAGGAGAGGGTGGTCCACAGTGTTAAAAGCAGCAGTGAGGTCAAGAAGAATAAGCAGAGAGTAGTGGCCCTTAGATTTGGCAGCATGGAGGTTATTGCAGACATTTGTGAAGGCAGTTTCAGTGAAGTGGAGAGAATGGAAGCCAGACTGGAAAGGGTCAAGCAGTGAATGGGAAGAAAGGCAGTAAAGCGATTGTAGACAATACGCTCAAGGGTTTTGGAGGAAAAATGGAGGAGAGAGATGGGTTGGTAGTTGAAGAGGGTGTTTGAATCAAGGGAAGTTTTTTTAAGAATAGTGGAGATAAGTGCATGCTTGAAGGCATAGGGGACAGTGTCTGATGAGAGGGAGAGATTGAGAAGGTGGGCAAGATGGGGACAGGGAGCAGGAGAGAGGTAGCAGAGGAGGCGGGAGGGGATTGGGTCAAGTGGGGAGGTTCTGTGAGGGGAGGAATGGATGATGGCCATGACTTCCTAAGAGATACATGGGAGAAAGATGTCAGAGTTGGTGAGAGGGAAGGGGAGGGGTGGTAAGAGATAGGAGGTGGCAGGTTGCTGATGGTCTAGTGGTGTGTGATGTCCTGATGTATAGGTTTACTCTTGATGTGAAATAAGTGTCAAAGTCAAGAGCAGACAGTAAAAAGGGGAGACAAGGTGGGGGTGGGCAGAGAAGGGAGTTGACAGAGGCAAAGTGGCACTGGTGGTTCTGAAGACTGGGAGGAGATGATATTTTTAAGTATGACTGTTTAGAAAGGGGCAGGGCAGCCCTGTAGGACAAGAACATAAGTTTGAAATGGAGGAAGTATGCAGTAGGGTGTAATTTCCTCCACTGTTGCTAGGCAATGCATGAGCATTTTTGAAGATATTTGGTGCATTTGGTGTGCAAGGGTTGAGGTTGTAAACTGTGAGGGTGAATAGTGGTTGATGGAGTGACAAAGTCAAGAGCAGTAGTAAGGAATGCATTTGATAAAGCTGATTATCTTTACAGGAATGAAAGCTATACCTTAAACACACCTTAAACCTTTAGCCGCTGTGGCCAGCTATACTTAATTCACACTACGCACCTTTTACGCTATCAGCGTAAAAGGGTTCCGTAGTGTACGGACTTTGCGTACACACGCCGTGCTGACAGTACAAAGTACTCGCAGCGCATACACACCCAGAGATACACTTAAAACCTTCTACAGCAATGCAATGCAATAATAATAATCATACACTTTAAACCTTAGCAGGGCAATGAGCACACAACACCAATTGTGATTAACCGCTGGGTTCCGACACCACAGTGGATTATTTCTGAAAGGGGGTTTACAATACAAATTATACACTACAATACAAGACAATATATATAACAGAATAATGGCTACAGTCAATGTACATACGTGAGAATATTCGCGTGCGCTGCCTGGTCCAGTCCTCCATAATCAAATAGATAACGTTGTGAGTCTTGTGTCTGGACGGCCTGCAGCAGGCATTAATTATACAAGTCTTCCAAAAGCAATACAATGGATACTGTAATCCCTTTGTCCATTGGACACGGGGATGCACTTTTACAGTACAGGAGAGGTCATAGGTTGATTTGAAAAGGTAGGCGATGTCTTTCCCAACTGCTCTTGAGGGTGGTCTCCTCTGGATTCCCGCCGCATACATAATATACAGTAAATACAGTTTATATCTATATTCTGCTTCTGCACATAACTATCCGCAGAAACATGCGATCTTCCGCAGACCAACACCGGAATGTTTCCCTTAAAATACCCTACAGCTGGATACCAAATACCACCTTATAACCTTAGTCTGTCCCCTCTTATCCTGTAAAGGTGAATCCCTTTGTTCTGCAACCATTTAAACAGCTATAACTTTCTGATGTGGTGCAAGGAGACTATGTGTACATTGTGCACTATATGGATTAAATATGTAATGTGTTCTGATGGCCCTCCATGCGTACACAAACTCTGCCGTAAATACCCATACCACGCGCCGATGCGCAGGACTGCGGGAGCGACCATACGCAAAGTGCGTACATGTGCACGCACTGCAGAACAAGTGCACGCGCAGTGGGCATGTGTGTGCAGTTTATACGCGCTGTGTGTTCTGCAATATTTTTCGACTTTGACAGTCCACCTTTTGGCAGTCACCAATAACTGCCACTATCTAATCACTAAACATAAAAATATCAATATAATATCTACAGACGATTGGATGGTCGGAGGAGAGTTGTAGGCGGGAAATGTAGGACCTAGTGGGATAATAAAAAGCATGTATGTATGAATCCAAGTCTGAGGGGCATGTATCATCGTGCCGTATATGTTTTAGATAAGCTTCGAGTTATTGCGAAGTATACATTAAATACTTCTTATCCCGTATTAAGGGTCTGTAAGTGGGCTGACAAACACTACCGAGCTCTTTTTGGCTTCTTGTTCCAACAAATGGGGTGCACATTTAGTTGATGATACATGGAGGGGGAACATATGTGAGTGCTAATATATGTGGATATCACCTGTCGACTATGTGTGTCATTAACTGAAGGTTGTAGAGATGAAGATAAGACACATATCTAAAATACATTATCATAACATTTTCATAAACATTCTTGGGTAGGGCTGATGTCTTTTCCGGATGGGTGTATCTGGGCAGAGAGGGAGACAAAGGAAAAATGGGTGAAAGAAACAGGCCATGGAATTCATTTGCAATCCTTATCATAACACTGTCTCTATGGATGGGTCGTAAATGAAATCTGCTGCTATAACAATGCCCTCGCTCCTTAAACTCATCAAATTTGTGCCGTGCTTGCGCCGCTCCAGTATTCGAACACACCTAAATATCAAGCCAATAATTATGACGACTCCCAGGATACAAAGGAGAAACTTTCCTACACTCATAATAACATTTTGAGCCCACTCTCCCAACCCTGAGAACCAATTTTGTGGGTTCAACCATGAGACCCAGCCGGTCAGCTCATTACCCACAGCGGTTAGGGTAAGGTTGTGTCTCCTCCGGAACTCCCACTTCAACTGCAAGATATCATCCATCTTTTGATCGATGGTCTCCGTGGGGTCCTCAGTGCTGTTTGTAATATACGTACAGCACTTCACACCATACTGAGTTGCCAAAGTGACACAGTACCCACCCGTCATGGCTGTGATATAATTAAGGACCATCCTGTGCTGGATCAGTTCCATCTTGTAAGCTTGTAACTCCCTTCCCGTATACTTGAAGGTGTCGTTATACATCTCAGTGATATTATCTATCAAGTTCGCTAGCGCATGGATATACCTATAATTTATAATTCCTCTGGCAGTACGGGTGATGTCTAATGCGAGAAGGAATTGAATCCCGGTGGATTTGTGGATCAAATCAGAGGCTACGTGCTCTGTCCTCTCTATGAGGTGTCTCTTGACGATGTGTTCATAGTGAGTATGAGTATAAGGAGCCTGAGCACTGCAGTGAACGTCTTTTATCGTATCATGGGTTATGGTCATGACCTCTGGCAACACTCTTTCAACATAACACAATCCCTCTGAGTTCGGGGCAAGCCACTTATACGCCTTCCTCCCACATATGAAATAGGCATCATCGGGGAGAACATAGGGGACAGAATATGATATTACCATATTACAAACTTTCCAAGTGAAAAACCTAATCCCTAGTTCTCCCATCTGCTCAGTACAAGTATCAGGCTGGATGATATGAGCACAGTACTCTGGTGATACTTCTCCAACCCACATGATCTTCCTTCCACGAGTATACCTATACCGAAAATACCTTCCACTGTTGGCTATTTGGCGTACAATTTCAGAGTCTATGGGTATCCTATCAGCTCTGTGCAAAAAGGCCATTGTCTGGTTATTCCACGTCACTTCCCAATTTCCCGGTTTTCGGTAATTGGAAATATTGAAACATAATAAGGATCTATCTACATGATACTGGTGGAGCTTCAAGCTAGGGAGCCTAGAAATATTGAATTTCTTGTCCACCGGTCTCCCACCCCGTAATTCGAGTACCTCATCTATTGCTAAAGGATACGGTACTAATCCTGACTTGCTCTGACCTTGAGGTACTTGTGAGCACACCCAGCATTCTGTCTGGTTTAAGACCTTACCCACTAGTGAGTGGTAATCACTCAATGGATGACGGTCCATGTTGATATTAAGGCTGGATTGACATCTCTGGATGCACCCATCCTCGACTATGTTCTCACAATTCCTACAAATGCAATTTTCCTCAGCCAATAACCCTTCACAGTGCCTCTGAGCTCTCTGACTACCAGATCGCTTTCTGATACTCGCCTTTGCTCGAGTGATGTGTTGCTCTTGAGATTCTACAAATCCATCCTCGCCATCAGAACCCACTCCAGATCCCTTCTCGACCCCTCTGGGACCCTCACCGAAACAGACTGTCCTGGTCAACATCATGATTAACAGGAGAACCCGGAACGCAGTCTCTTGGGGTAAGTCCATCTTGTTAAGGGAAGAGAAGGGAAACAAGAAGGGGGAGAAAGAGAAGGAGAGAAGGAGGATAGTGGGAGATGGAGAAAATAAAAAAATAAAAACTGGTGCGACAACCGCCTCTGGTCTTGTTGTTCTCTGCGCTCAGGTGCCATCTCAACAGTCCTGCCTCTCAATCTTCCAGGAACAGACACTCCAGTGATACGATGTTCTCTCCGGGTCAGCAACCTTTCTGTAGGGTACATAAATCTTGCATTTCAATGTGTTTAACTGTTGTGTATTATCAGTTGTGTGAAGTAAGCCATCTGTGGAAAGTGAAAAGAGAGGGGAAATAATAAAAAGAAAATTTGTCAGATTTGCGTTCACCATCAGGCTGTCACACCATCATGTATATCAGTATCTATGCACAGTCTCCCTTCACCAGTATTCCGATTCTCCACCCTTTGTGCATGACCAGGCACACTGATACTGGTGTCCATATGCTGGTGAGATGTACTGGGTTTGGGCAGAACTCTGAAAAGACCGAGTAGGCATGTGATGTTTGAACTGTAATCCTGTCGGTGAACTTAAGAGATGAAGAGGAAACTTTGAAGACAAATCACAGAGTTTAGTAACAGATAAGTTTGTAGAGGCAAATAAGGTTTTACAAAGTTTGACATCTGAATTGGGCACTATGGGGAATGATTCCCTAATCGGTCTGTTCCCCTTAAAAAAAATTCTATGTGTGTTATATCTCTACTGGGACTATCCCAGCCATCAATCCAGTGTCCTGTCCATTCTAAATTCATAGGGAACCCGGTATCTTTGAGATAATTTCCTCTACCTGTGATGGACATGCATCTAAAACAGTGAAATGCAACATTAGTCTTCGTGGGTATCTAACATATTTTGTGCTTCCTGGGTGGGAGCACTCAATATCTTTACCATCTCTAACAAAACTCCTGTTAAGTTACTTAGAGGTCACTTCTGCTAGAGAGAGAAGCAGAAGTTTAGAGGCCTCCTCCTAACCCCAGTAAGTTCTGCCAAAAGGGTAAAGTTGCATTTATTCTGTTCTTCCCATTAACCGAATCTGTGTTTTTCTATACTGTATCGTGATTCCTTACTATATGTCCTTGAACCCATCTATGTGTTTAATAACATGGCTTGTTTTCTCTGTCTAGGAGTCTATATTGGCTATGTGTTCTACTATACCTACAATCTCTGGCAAAATGCCCTTCCTTCCTACAAATGTAGCATGTTCTCGGTCTTTTCCAAACAGCAGGGGTCTGGGGTTTAGGCTGATGAGACTTTGGTGTAAGAGCCTGTATACTTTCAATCCTCAGCCTCTCCTGTTGTTTTCTATGCCTAACAATATTCTTGTGGTGTACAATTGTGCACTCTCTAAGGCAAGCTACTGTGACTCCTCTCCAATTAGGCAAAGATGTTTGTACTCTGTCCCTTACTGTCTTATCGAGTCCGTCCATTAGCACAGAGACAGCCACCTCCCTGTAATTCGTATCGTTCCCTGTATCCGATACCCCCATGTATCTATCCATTATTTGCAGGGCCCGATGGAAATATTCAGATGTCATTTCATTTTCCCTCTGCTTTATGGAGAAAATTCTTCTCCACTTAACAGTTGTGGGGAAATACAACTCTAGTTTCCTGTTAATTTGCTCTAAGTTCTCCTGATTGTGTTTGTCAGTCATAAGACTATCCGACTCTAATCTACAATCAGTGATACATTTTTGGGTGTCAATATTAGGGGATAGGCACGCTTTCAAAAGTATCCGCCAGTGTTTGTTTGTCGGTTCATACGCATTACCCAGATCTCTGATAAATTTCTGACATCTAGCTAAATCCTTCCGAGGGTTGGGGAATTCTGAAATGATTGATCGCAGCTCATCTCTGGGCCACGGGCAATACATTGCATTATTCCTGGTGAGGACTACTCCCTGACTAGCGGTTCCCCCATTGGGAGTTACTGTTCCCAAGACAGGGTGTAATTCTACCATTCCATTCCTGATTTGTTTACTGTGAGGTGTTGTTGTCTATGTGCAATGAGCCGTCTCACACTTACCGGTAGCTGTGACCTCTCCTGTTCTTTTATTGGGGAATATTGTTACTGCACTACTTGGTTGGACAGACCCCACCTGATTGTCCTGCAAAGTGACTGCTTGGAGGAGAGCTGCGATTTGGCTGGATCCTTCATCTTCCTGTGACCTATAACCTGGAAAAGACTTCAAAACAGGATACATCTTGCAAAAATTAGGGTTAATACATTGTTTTTGCATACTACTATCGTTTATGGATATATCATTGACTGTAGCCATCTCTTCCCCTTCCACCTGTGTCGACACTGGTGTGTTTGTGTTCTCATTCCCGCTAGGTTTTGAACCTGCTTTGCGAATTTGTTCTCTTTGCATATCCCCCTCCTGTTGCCATTATTTTAAACAATCATTATGTCTAATCCTTTGTTTTCTGGATTTTGAAGACATATTTTACTGCTTACATTCTGCAGTACCTCTGGTTCAAAGCTGCCCACCTTAGGGAATGGTTCCCTATCTTTGTCAGTCACACATTCCCATTCAGACAAAAAGTCTTCAATACTTTTTCCTTTAAACTCCGCTGACCCCATGGTCCGCGGCTCTACAACCTGAACCCTGGTTAAACGTCCCTTACTTGAGCAACTGGCTCCCATAATTGTGGGCCTTTTCCCACAAACACCAAAATACTCAATATAAGGTAACGGTGAAAGTTCTCCGAGCGCTCTTCACCCGCTCACCGCCCACATTGGCCAGTACTACCATACACTGTCGATAGCGAAGGCAATGTACCCAACTTAGGGCCCTATGTGACCTATATTTACTGGAAGTTTTTAGGAATAACTTACCCTTTCCAGTAAAGTATCGGCCGTTGGAGATTATCCTGAGAGCGACCAGCGAAAACTCCCTATGCACTTTATTATACACAAATCATGCTTGCGTATGTTCTATACAGCGCTGATGATACCGCGATTTTACGCAAAAGCTCGTAAAAAGGATATCACGTTGCGCTATATATCGCACCCACAAACGCGTGGTCCAATCGCACAGCGTATAGGTACTTATTACTTATCTGCCGTACGACCACTGGAATCGATTTTCAGGCTGCGAAACCTCAGCCGGAGCATATAAAAAAAACTATATGGGTCACAACACTTCACAATTCCCTACCACGCTCCTGTGTAAGTCTCCTCACGACTTACGTATTAAACCTTATATTAACATGAGTCAGCCGCCTCACACCACCAAGTCTCCACTCACTTGATGTACCACACACCGAGATTCCAAATTCCGTGGTTCAAATTTCCACTTGCTCCTGCGTTCGCTCACTCAATTACACTTTGGTTTTTCTGTACAGAAAATGATCATTCATTCAGACAAGCAGCTTTACTCCCAGAGACAATACAGTAAATAAGGGTTTTATACTAAACTTTGGAAGCTTGGCAATCTTGTGTTATTGTAGCGTGGCTACTGTCTCACCTTTAAACTAGAGATGTGCACCGGAAATTTTTCGGGTTTTGTGTTTTGGTTTTGGGTTCGGTTCCGCGGCCGTGTTTTGGGTTCGAACGCGTTTTGGCAAAACCTCACAGAATTTTTTTTTGTCGGATTCGGGTGTGTTTTGGATTCGGGTGTTTTTTTCAAAAAACCCTAAAAAACAGCTTAAATCATAGAATTTGGGGGTCATTTTGATCCCAAAGTATTATTAACCTCAATAACCATAATTTCCACTAATTTTCAGTCTATTCTGAACACCTCACACCTCACAATATTATTTTTAGTCCTAAAATTTGCACCGAGGTCGCTGGATGACTAAGCTCAGCGACCCAAGTGGCCGACACAAACACCTGGCCCATCTAGGAGTGGCACTGCAGTGTCACGCAGGATGGCCCTTCAAAAAAACACTCCCCAAATAGCACATGACGCAAAGAAAAAAAGAGGCGCAATGAGGTAGCTGTGTGAGTAAGCTAAGCGACCCTAGTGGCCGACACAAACACCTGGCCCATCTAGGAGTGTCACTGCAGTGTCACGCAGGCTGGCCCTTCCAAAAAACACTCCCCAAACAGCACATGACGCAAAGAAAAATGAAAGAAAAAAGAGGTGCAAGATGGAATTGTCCTTGGGCCCTCCCACCCACCCTTATGTTGTATAAACAGGACATGCACACTTTAACCAACCCATCATTTCAGTGACAGGGTCTGCCACACGACTGTGACTGAAATGACGGGTTGGTTTGGACCCCCACCAAAAAAGAAGCAATTAATCTCTCCTTGCACAAACTGGCTCTACAGAGGCAAGATGTCCACCTCATCATCATCCTCCGATTCATCACCGTGTACATCCCCCTCCTCACAGGTTATCAATTCGTCCCCACTGGAATCCACCATCACAGCTCCCTGTGTACTTTGTGGAGGCAATTGCTGCTGGTGAATGTCTCCATGGAGGAATTGATTATAATTCATTTTAATGAACATCATCTTCTCCACATTTTCTGGAAGTAACCTCGTACGCCGATTGCTGACAAGGTGAGCGGCGGCACTAAACACTCTTTCGGAGTACACACTTGTGGGAGGGCAACTTAGGTAGAATAAAGCCAGTTTG
The DNA here is from genome assembly GCF_028390025.1 of Pseudophryne corroboree. NCBI lineage: Eukaryota > Metazoa > Chordata > Amphibia > Anura > Myobatrachidae > Pseudophryne > Pseudophryne corroboree. Next base: position 477,287,336 of record NC_086448.1, on the reverse strand, counting down.
TGCAAGGGCCTCCAAATTGCCTCTTTTTCCTGCCAGTATACGTACGGACTGTCTGACGTGCCTACTTGTATGCGGTCACTCATATAATCCTCCACCATTCTTTCAATGGTGAGAGAATCATATGCAGTGACAGTAGACGACATGTCCGTAATCGTTGGCAGGTCCTTCAGTCCGGACCAGATGTCAGCATCAGCAGTCGCTCCAGACTGCCCTGCATCACCGCCAGCGGGTGGGCTCGGAATTCTGAGCCTTTTCCTCGCACCCCCAGTTGCGGGAGAATGTGAAGGAGGAGATGTTGACAGGTCGCGTTCCGCTTGACTTGACAATTTTCTCACCAGCAGTTCTTTTAACCTCTGCAGACTTGTGTCTGCCGGAAAGAGAGATCCAAGGTAGGTTTTAAATCTAGGATCGAGCACGGTGGCCAAAATGTAGTGCTCTGATTTCAACAGATTGACCACCTGTGAATCCTTGTTAAGCGAATTAAGGGCTCCATCCACAAGTCCCACATGCCTAGCGGAATCGCTCTGTGTTAGCTCCTCCTTCAATGTCTCCAGCTTCTTCTGCAAAAGCCTGATGAGGGGAATGACCTGACTCAGGCTGGCAGTGTCTGAACTGACTTCACGTGTGGCAAGTTCAAAAGGTTGCAGAACCTTACTCAACGTTGAAATCATTCTCCACTGCGCTTGAGACAGGTGCATTCCACCTCCTATATCGTGCTCAGTTGTATAGGCTTGAATGGCCTTTTGCTGCTCCTCCAACCTCTGAAGCATATAGAGGGTTGAATTCCACCTCGTTACCACTTCTTGCTTCAGATGATGGCAGGGCAGGTTCAGGCGTTTTTGGTGGTGCTCCAGTCTTCTGTACGTGGTGCCTGTACGCCGAAAGTGTCCCGCAATTCTTCTGGCCACCGACAGCATCTCTTGCACGCCCCTCTCGTTTTTTAAATAATTCTGCACCACCAAATTCAAGGTATGTGCAAAACATGGGACGTGCTGGAATTTGCCCATATTTAATGCACACACAATATTGCTGGCGTTGTCCGATGCCACAAATCCACAGGAGAGTCCAATTGGGGTAAGCCATTCTGCGATGATCTTCCTCAGTTGCCGTAAGAGGTTTTTAGCTGTGTGCGTATTCTGGAAAGCGGTGATACAAAGCGTAGCCTGCCTAGGAAAGAGTTGGCATTTGAGAGATGCTGCTACTGGTGCCGCCGCTGCTGTTCTTGCGGCGGGAGTCCATACATCTACCCAGTGGGCTGTCACAGTCATATAGTCCTGAGTCTGCCCTGCTCCACTTGTCCACATGTCCGTGGTTAAGTGGACATTGGGAACAACTGCATTTTTTAGGACACTGGTGAGTCTTTTTCTGAGGTCTGTGTACATTTTCGGTATCGCCTGCCTAGAGAAATGGAACCTAGATGGTATTTGGTACCGGGGACACAGTACCTCAAACAAGTCTATAGTTGGCTCTGCAGTAATGATGGATACCGGAACCACGGTTCTCACCGCCCAGGATGCCAAGGCCTCAGTTATCCGCTTTGCAGCAGGATGACTGCTGTGATATTTCATCTTCCTCGCAAAGGACTGTTGGACAGTCAATTGCTTGGTGGAAGTAGTAAAAGTGGTCTTACGACTTCCCCTCTGGGATGACCATCGACTCCCAGCAGCAACAACAGCAGCGCCAGCAGCAGTAGGCGTTACACGCAAGGATGCATCGGAGGAATCCCAGGCAGGAGAGGACTCGTCAGAATTGCCAGTGACATGGCCTGCAGGACTATTGGCATTCATGGGGAAGGAGGAAATTGACACTGAGTGAGTTGGTGGGGTGGTTTGCGTGAGCTTGGTTGCAAGAGGAAGGGATTTACTGGTCAGTGGACTGCTTCCGCTGTCGCCCAAAGTTTTTGAACTTGTCACTGACTTATGATGAATGCGCTGCAGGTGACGTATAAGGGAGGATGTTCCGAGGTGGTTAACGTCCTTACCCCTACTTATTACAGCTTGACAAAGGCAACACACGGCTTGACAAATGTTGTCCGCATTTCTGTTGAAATACTTCCACACCGAAGAGCTGATTTTTTTGGTATTTTCACCAGGCATGTCAATGGCCATATTCCTCCCACGGACAACAGGTGTCTCCCCGGGTGCCTGACTTAAACAAACCACCTCACCATCAGAATCCTCCTTGTCAATTTCCTCCCTAGCGCCAGCAACACCCATATCCTCCTCATCCTGGTGTACTTCAACACTGACATCTTCAATCTGACTATCAGGAACTGGACTGCGGGTGCTCCTTCCAGCACTTGCAGGGGGCGTGCAAATGGTGGAAGGCGCATGCTCTTCACGTCCAGTGTTGGGAAGGTCAGGCATCGCAACCGACACAATTGGACTCTCCTTGTGGATTTGTGATTTCGAAGAACGCACAGTTCTTTGCTGTGCTTTTGCCAGCTTAAGTCTTTTCATTTTTCTAGCGAGAGGCTGAGTGCTTCCATCCTCATGTGAAGCTGAACCACTAGCCATGAACATAGGCCAGGGCCTCAGCCGTTCCTTGCCACTCCGTGTGGTAAATGGCATATTGGCAAGTTTACGCTTCTCCTCCGACGATTTTATTTTAGATTTTTGAGTCCTTTTTTTACTGATATTTGGTGTTTTGGATTTTACATGCTCTGTACTATGACATTGGGCATCGGCCTTGGCAGACGACGTTGATGGCATTTCATCGTCTCGGCCATGACTAGTGGCAGCAGCTTCAGCACGAGGTGGAAGTCGATCTTGATCTTTCCCTATTTTTGGAACCTCAACATTTTTGTTCTCCATATTTTAACAGGCACAACTAAAAGGCACCTCAGGTAAACAATGGAGATGGATGGATACTAGTATACTTATGGATGACGAGTGACTGCCGACACAGAGGTAGCTACAGCCGTGGAGTACCGTACTGCGTCTGCTAGTATAGACTGGATGATAATGATATAAAATATATATATATATCACTACTGCAGCCGGACAGGTATATATTATATAATGACGGACCTGCTGGACACTGTCAGCAGCAGACTCCTAAACTACTAGTATGAAGAAGATAGAAAAAAAAAAACCCACCACAGGTAGGTATACAATTATGGACGAGCACTGCCGACACAGAGGTAGCTACAGCCGTGGACTACCGTACTGCGTCTGCTAGTATAGACTGGATGATAATGATATAAAAAATATATATATATCACTACTGCAGGACAGGTATATATTATATAATGACGGACCTGCTGGACACTGTCAGCAGCAGACTCCTAAACTACTAGTATGAAGAAGATAGGAAAAAAAAAACCCACCACAGGTAGGTATACAATTATGGACGAGCACTGCCGACACAGAGGTAGCTACAGCCGTGGACTACCGTACAGCGTCTGCTAGTATAGACTGGATGATAATGATATAAAAAATATATATATATCACTACTGCAGGACAGGTATATATTATATAATGACGGACCTGCTGGACACTGTCAGCAGCAGACTCCTAAACTACTAGTATGAAGAAGATAGAAAAAAAAAACCCCACCACTGGTAGGTATACAATTATGGACGAGCACTGCCGACACAGAGGTAGCTACAGCCGTGGACTACCGTACTGCGTCTGCTAGTATAGACTAGATGATAATGATATAAAAAATATATATATATCACTACTGCAGGACAGGTATATATTATATAATGACGGACCTGCTGGACACTGTCAGCAGCAGACTCCTAAACTACTAGTATGAAGAAGATATAAAAAAAAAACCCCACCACAGGTAGGTATACAATTATGGACGAGCACTGCCGACACAGAGGTAGCTACAGCCGTGGACTACCGTACTGCGTCTGCTAGTATAGACTGGATGATAATGATATAAAAAATATATATATATCACTACTGTAGGTATATATTATAATATAATGAATGACGGACCTGCTGGACACTGTCTGTCAGCAGAATGCGTTTATAGAATAAAAAAAAAAAACACCACACGAGTGTTTAACTTTTTCAGGCAGACAATATACTGGTGGTCACTGGTCAGTCACACTGGCAGCAAAAGTGTGCACTGTTATGTACTCCTGCTATAACTGCTCCCCAGTCTCCCCCAATTAAGCTGTGTGAGCAGTGAGCACTCAGCACAGTCAGATATACATAGATGATATTATCATGCAGCACACTGAGGCTGAGCACAGATATGGTATGTGACTGTGTATCGTTTTTTTTCAGGCAGAGAACGGATTTTAAATAATAAATAAAACTGGTGGTCACTAGTATAACTATCAGCAAAACTCTGCACTCTCTGAGTACTCCTAATGCTCCCCAAAATTACTAAAATTAAATTACTAGTAAATCAAGTGTCTCACTCTCTATCTAAACGGAGAGGACGCCAGCCACGTCCTCTCCCTATCAATCTCAATGCACGTGTGAAAATGGCGGCGACGCGCGGCTCCTTATATAGAATCCGAGTCTCGCGATAGAATACGAGCCTCGCGAGAATCCGACAGCGGGATGATGACGTTCGGGCGCGCTCGGGTTAGCCAAGCAAGGCGGGAAGATCCGAGTCTGCCTCGGACCCGTGTAAAAAGGCTGAAGTTCGGGGGGTTCGGATTCCGAGGAACCGAACCTGCTCATCTCTACTTTAAACTAAGCGAACTATTGTGTAATTTGTACTTAGCGACCGTATTCTTACGCATTATGCGTAAACACGCGACTATGCTTACGCTGCATGTGCAGTTCCGTACCTTGTCCGAGACACGTGTACAAAACCGTACGTCCGCAATAGCACAAATCATACAATTTCTATAAATGTGAGCAAAATTAACTATAATTGCTCACTAAACACGCCACACAGTTTCTTTTCTGTATAAACCTTTATAACTAGGCCAGACTGCGTTTGTGTTTTACACTTACTTCCTTTGTTTATATTACGAATCTAGTAATCTGAATGTTATGGCAACAATGTGGGAGAGTATGCACAGAGTATGGGTGTACGCTTTTGTTGTGTACGCATTTGGCGCCAAAAATAAATTCACAGATTATAAATAGCTTTGTTCCTGCTTACCTTACGAGTTCTTACCAGCATCCCTACAAACCATACAGAGCAGACACCATCTAATCAGCAATTAAGTAGGGTTTTCAGTATATCCACCGACCAAGAAAAGGATACATAGGATCCCCGTCCACCCTTATGCTGATAGATTATGTCTGCTTGTAACCTGTTAAGCAGTAAAAATGTGGAAAATCGGACGATGCCCCCAATTGATAAAGCTGATTATCTTTACAGGAATGAAAGCTATACCTTAAACACACCTTAAACCTTTAGCCGCTGTGGCCGCTATACTTAATTCACACTACGCACCTTTTACGCTATCAGCGTAAAAGGGTTCCGTAGTGTACGGACTTTGCGTACACATGCCGCGCTGACGGTACAAAGTACTCGCAGCGCAGACACACCCAGAGATACACTTAAAACCTTCTACAGCAATACAATGCAATAATAATAATAATACACTTTAAACCTTAGCAGGGCAATGAGCACACAACACCAATTGTGATTAACCGCTGGGTTCCGACACCACAGTGGATTATTTCTGAAATGGGGTTTACAATACAAATCATACACTACAATACAAGACAATATATATAACAGAATAATGGCTACAGTCAATGTACATACATAAGAATATTCGCGTGCGCTTCCTGGTCCAGTCCTCCGTAATCAAATAGATAATGTTGTGAGTCTTGTGTCTGGACTGCCTGCAGCAGGCTTTATTTATACAAGTCTTCCAAAAGCAATACAATGGATACTGTAATCCCTTTGTCCATTGGACACAGGGAGGCACTTTTACAGTACAGGAGAGGTCATAGGTTGATTTGAAAAGGTAGGCGATGTCTTTTTCAACTGCTCTTGAGGGTGGTGTCCTCTGGATTCCCGCCGCATACATAATATACAGTAAATACAGTTTATATCTAAATTCTGCTTCTGCACATAACTATCCGCAGGAACATGCGATCTTCCGCAGACCAACACCGGAATGTTTCCCTTAAAATACCCTACAGCTGGATGCCAAATGCCACCTTATAACCTTAGTCTGTCCCCTCATATCCTGTAAAGGTGAATCCCTTTGTTATGCAACCATTTAAACAGCTATAACTTTCTGATGTGGTGCAAGGAGACTATGTGTACATTGTGCACTATTTGGATTAAATATGTAATGTGTTCTGATGGCCCTCCATGCGTACACAAACTCTGCCGTAAATACCCATACCACGTGCCAATGCGCAGGACCGCGGGAGCGACCTTACGCAAAGTGCGTACATGTGCACGCACTGCAGAACAAGTGCACGCGCAGTGGGCATGTGTGTGCAGTTTATACGTGCTGTGTGTTCTGCAATATTTTTCGACTTTGACACATTGTATAGGGAAGTGGCTTGTTCAGGGCATGAGAGAGAAAAGGAGAGATAAATTTGTCAAATGGGGAGGATAGGGATGTGGTGTCAATAGCCTCAATGTTACGCTTAGTAATTGTAGCTTTAGGAGGTAGAGATGGGGAAGAAGAGAGAGATAAGTTCAAAGAGAGCAAGTGGTGGTTAGAGAGGGGAAAAGAGGAGTTGGAGAAATCAGAACTATCACAACGGTGAGTTAAAACCAGATCCAGTGAGCTCCCATTCACATGGGAGAGTAAGAAGGTCCAATGGGGAGACCAAGTGAAGAGGTGAGGTTAAGGAGTTTAGAGGCAGAGGATTTACACGGGATATCGATGGGGATGTGGAAATCACATAGGATAATGCAGGGAATGTCAGAAGAGAGGAAGTGAGGAGCTAGGAAGCAAAGATGTCGAGAAATTTGGAGGATATGCCAGGTGGACGGTAAATGGCCACAACTCAAAGATTAGCAGGTTGGAAGAGACGTATACTGTAGCATGGACTTCAAATGCAGAGAATGTAAAGGACAGTTCTAGAGGTATGAGTTGCTAGGTGTAGCTAGAGGGTAAAAGGACCCCAACACCACAAGCAGGGTGACCCCTGGGTCAAGGGCTACGTGAGAATGTGATTCTTCAAGCAGAGAGAGCAGCAGGAGAAACTGTGTCAGAGGGTGTAATCCAGGTTTCAGTGATGGCTAGTAGATGCAGGGAATTAGGTGAAGAGGTCATGGGTTGGGAATAGTTTGTTACAAACAAATCTGGCATTCCACAGGGCACACCAGAGAGCGAGAGAGTCTGAAGTGGTGATGTGAATGAGATTAACAGGGGCTCTATAGCAATGAGGTGAGATGAATTTGGAAGGAAGGGATATAGAGGGTGTACTGATGGTGCTGAGTCCTGGGGCTAGGAAGGGAAACTGCAGAAGTAGGGCATGGAGGGAGTGAAGAGTTATACTGGTGGAGAAGAGGTGAGGTGACCGGGAGAGGGGTGAGAGACCTGGACTAGATGGTGGGGTGGAGTGTTCTTGATGGGGCAGAAGTGAATAACAGTGGGGTAACAGCAGAAGAGGGGAAGTGAAGTAGACGGTTGGATGGGAGACAGAGGAGAGAGGATACGATGTGGGAGAGAAGGATAGGGGTGGTACCAGGGGGCAAGTTAAAGGATTAGGTAGACAAGGAGTGTTGGGGGGTGTTGTCAGTCTGGGCATAGTGTGGATGAGGTAAACAGAGGTAGTCATTTGAAAACAGAAGTGGTGGCAGAATGAGAGACAGAGCAGTAGAATTTCAGAATTGCAGGAAATAGTAATACCAAGGTAATTCAGAAACGATTTGCAAGTATATAAACTGTGGTTAATGTACACAGGTTAACAGTACAGCAAATGTTAGCTGATGAAAGATGAAAAATTACAGTGTTTGTTTATACAAACAGGAACCCAGGGGTTTATTTACTAATTTTCATGTTTGAGTTGATTTGTGTTGTGTTTAAACTAATTTTTTATCGGGTGCATTTTACTGCAACTTTTTGAATCTATTTACGCTAATTTACAAAGCTGTCGAGTTATTGGTTTTCGTGTTTTCCGATGTCGATGGCAGTCGTATTTTTTTGGGCCCTTGGCGGCCGTCATTGACGTTTGCGTTCGTGTTTTTGTTGTTTTTACTTGTTTTTTTTCAATGTTAAACACGGCCGGGTTTTTTATCAACCACGGCCGCATTTTCACTTTTAGTTTCGTTTTTCATCCACGTTCATGATTGGTTGTGTTTCAGATGTCGGAGTGGCTGTGCGCAACCATATAAATATGCCCCAAACCGTCCGCACCTCGTGGGTTTAGTTAGTGGTGAGGAGGGAGGTTGTGCTGTGGAGGTTGGTGAGTAGTTGGTTTGGTGAGGAGTTTTGTTAGCGATTTCTGAGTGTAGTATTGTGTTTGAAAGTAGTCTTGTCATTCTTGTAGTCTTGTTTTTTTTTGTTTTGTCTCATTTTGTGTCCAAGTTTTTTTGATTTATAGTCCCTTGTCAGTGTTTGTGTGTGTGTGTGTGTGTGTGTGTGTGTGTGTGTGTGTGTGTGTGTGTGTGTGTGTGTTGTGCAGTGGTATTGGAGGAGTGTGTTGTTTGTCTTATTATTTTTCTGTGTTAATTGTTAAACCACACAATTATGTCTGACTCAGAGGTGGGTGAGGTGGCTGAAGTGAGTGAGGTGGAGGGTTTGAGTGAGGGGGAGGAGGTTGGTCAGGTGGAGGAGGTTGGTCAGGTGGAGGAGGTGAGTGAGAGTGAGGTTAGTGAGGTGGAGGAGGTGGGTGAGGTTGCTGCAGCAGCCTCAAGTGACAGTGATAGTGACAGTCAGAAAGCTCCGCAGCCATGCACCACTACTAAGACTGGGCGGAATGTAAAGTTTAGTTATGCTGAAAATGTGGCATTGGTGTGGGAGCTGATGAAGTATCATCGCCAGCTATTTGGGCCTGAGTCCGCCAAGGTGCCAACACATGGGTGAAAGTTGTTGCTGCTGTAAATAGTGAGGGAGTGGTCAAGCGGATGGAGGACACGTGCCGCAAACAGTACTATGACATAAAGCGGCGTGTCAAGTCCAAAATGGCTAAGGAGGCGAAGTCGGCTCGCAAAACCGGTGGTGGACAGCCCTTTATTGCCAGATATCTGGACTATGAGGAGCCCATGCGGAGTTTAATACCTCCTGAAGTAGTGTCTGCAACCCATGTCCGTGATTCCGATCGGCCCAGGAAGGATGGTGAGCAGTGGCGGATCCAGGGGGGGGCACTCAGGCCCGTGCCCCTCTGTCATTTGTGGCCTCCATCCCCCCCAGCGCCGCACAGGGAGATGACGGGCGCCCGCTGAGATTGTGTTACCAGCGGGCGCCCGTCTCTCTGCTGTCACTGTGCGTTGTGCGCTATGGGAGAGTCATGACGTCTCTCTCATAGTGCTGACTGAGGAGCGGACGCCCAGGGAGGAGGAGAACTGCAGCGGGAACGGGGCTTGGTAAGTATGTTCTATTTTCTCTTCCTCAGTGCAGCGGGGGCATCTACTGGGGGCAACCTACGGAGGGGACATTACTGAGGGGCATCAACAAGGGAAATTACTACTGGGTGAGGGGGGGCATTACTACTGGGGGCATTATTACTGGGGAGCATCTACTGGGGGCATTACTACTGGGGGCATCAACAAGGGGCATTACTACTGGGGGGCATTACTACTGGGGGCATTATTACTGGGGGGCATCTACTGGGGGCAGTACTACTGGGGGCAAACTACTGGGGGCATTAGTACTGGGGGGCATCTACTGGGGGCATTACTACGGGGGGTCATCTATTGGGGGCATTACTACTGGTGGCAGCTACTGGGGGACATTTTTACTGGGGGGAACCTACTGGGGGCAAACTACTGGGGGACATTATTACTGGTGGCATCTACTAGGTGTATTACAACTGGGGGCATTATTACTGGGGGACATCTACTGGGGGCATTACTACTGGGGGGGTCATCTATTGGGGCAAACTCCTAGGGGGCATTACTACTGGGGGCAAACTACTGGGGGATATTATTACTGGGGGCACACTACTGGGGGACATTATTACTGGGGGCCAACTACAAAGGGGCTAACTACTGGGGGCAAACTACGTGAGGGCATTACTACTGGCGGCATAACTACAGGGGCATTACTACTGGCAGCGTAACTACAGGGGCATTACTACTTGCGGGCTAAACTACAGGGGGGCATAATACAGGGGCCAAACTACTGTGGGATAACTACAGGGGCCAAACTACTGGGGGCATTATTAATGGGGGCTAAACTACAAGGGGGGCATAACTACAGGGGTCTAAACTACAATGGAGCAATCTACAGGGGGGCATTACTACTGGTGGCTAAACTACAAGCAGGCAAACTACTGGGGGCATTACCACTGGGAGGCTAAACTAAAGGGGGGGGTAAACTACTGGGGTCATAACTGCAGGGGCATTACCACTGAGGGCATAACTACTAGGGCGCTAAATGACTGGGGGCATTACTACAGGCAACATTACTACTGGGGGCAATACGGGCATTGCATAAGGGGCACCACTACTATGGGGTCTTTATAAGGGGCACTACCAGTACAGTGGACATTGCATAATGAGTGCTACAACTGTGGGCATTGTATAAGAAGCGCCACCTCACATGCACCGAAGCCGCACGCAAATGTACTTGCCCCTTCCATGGTGCCCCCCCCTATCATTTTCTTCTGGATCCGCCCTTGATGGTGAGCAAGTGTTTTTTTCTTAACATTCTATTACATTACTTCTGTCTTATTTTTTTGGTAAAATGTGTGTCATGTGACGTTGCATATTACTCCCATCTTCAAGTGTGTGTCAGCAAAGACATTGTTTTGGGTAATGTTTTCTACAAAAGCCATGTAACATCGTACTTTACTGTATGCAGTGGCAGATCCAGCGGGGGGCGATGGGAGCGATCGCCCCCCGTAACACACACAGCCAACCCCGCCTACTTGCTGTTTGAAGCAGAGGTCGCGTCACGGGATCTGGCCGGGAGTGCGGGACTTGGCCACGCTGAGACGGCGCCGCCGGGTGATCGCGGGAGCTGGTGGCGATGGCCGGGACCTGGCAGCGGTAGCCACACTAGCCACGCTAAGAAAATGCCAGGTGGGCGGGGGAGCTGCAGGCGCCAGTGGCGGCATGGGGCTATAGACTCCAACGTACGGGCTGGAAGCAGGACGCGAGTCCGACAGCACTAGGCCACTAGCTGTAAGATATGGGTTTATGCGAGTGGACAGTGCTGGCTTGCCGGGAGACAGGGGGAAGTGGGGTTGCAATGAGAGAAGGGACTGCATACTGATGACTGCGCTGGGGGTGGTAGGGGGGTTGCTGTTGCCTCAGTTCCTAGCTGTATGAAAGGGTATTGACTAGGGAGACAGTGCCAGCTGTGTGGGGGGGAGAGAGGGCTTTGCATGGTGCTCACAGCTCTGGGGTGGTGAGGGGCGCTGAACTGAAGACTCTCCCTCCTGCCACCAGCAGAGTCAGGTAATGCTGGAGAGAGGTGACTATCACAAAAGTAGGTGGACACTGCTGGTTTTTATTTATTTTGTTTCTATTTCTTGTTAATTAATAGTCTATGGTTTTTTCCCTTCAATTTTTGTTTAAAGCGGGAGGGGCGGAACTAAATGGGAGGAGCTATGCATAGAGGGGAGGAGTCCATATCCTTAAACTGCCCCCCCTAAAAGGGAAGTCTAGATCTGCCACTGACTGTATGTCATGTGGTATTTTAACAGTATATTTTCCATGTGTAGTTTTGACTTGGTGTGTCATTGAATGTTTTCCTTTCGCACATTTTTCAGTTTGAAAGTTGGACTATGTTTTGTATTTCAGTTATCCATGTGCAATGTTTCCAAAACAGTGGTTGACATGTTAGAGGCTGGAGTAGTGCAAAGTCACTTTGAAGCCAGTTACATGTGTAATTTCATTAGTACTGAACGTAATCTTGTTTAAGCCAAACCCACTATTTGTTGGTTCAGTTTGAGGCTGTATTTGTACCCTGACACAACACTGCAGACTTAATTACCTTACTATTATGATGGTTGTGTTTTTTTGTGTGTTTTTTTGGATCATATTGTGCTAATGTGTTTGTAGTGCCACATCACAGAGCATTTTCTATATTGCATCTTTCATTAATTACATTACATTAGAAAATGAAGATGTGTGTATTTTGGCTTGTTAGTGTATGTATTTGTAATTGTGTCCTATGTCTGTGTCCTGTACATTTTTTCCTGTGTTGCACTTTCCATAGTGCATATGGCTATTGGCCAATGTGAGTTTTTTTTTTCCATAATTATATTACCATAAATAAAATACCATTTTTGTAAGATGTAATGATTATAAACATAATGGGTAATTTTATCAACAATAGCATGAAAAAATGAATTATTTTATTTGTTTCATGATTTACAGTGTTGAAAAAAAACAGTACTGGCCATCCTACAGTCACTTCCATGACATCTGATGATGATGACGCTGCGGAAGCAGGTAAAGTGTCCATTGTAGTATAGGTTATATTTGTAAAGGAATAGCCATACCAAAATTACACTTTAAATAATAGGTCCATCAAAAGAAGTCTTGAGCAGCAGAAGGCGGACTCCTGTACCACACCAAAAATAATACATGTGCCTACAAAGAAAGCAATGTCTGATGCCCAGTCCCAACCACAGCAGGTGACCCTGCCACGAAGATTGTCTACAGTTTCTTCGGTCCCACCACTCCAAATTTTGGACACACTTCCAAGACGCCAACCACACTCCCCTCATCGTGATTGTAAGAATCTGTAAAAATAAAAATATTACTCATCTCGTAATAATCCATTTAAATACACTAATTAACTCAAAATCAAACAAAATCTGCAATACTTACCCAAGTCCCTAAAACATCAAATAGAACCCAAACAAAATGGCCTTGTCCACATCCACTTCAGCCATACAGTAGCAGATTGTGTGGAAGATGCTGCAACACAAACACATGTGTAAACTTGGCAAATAGTAAGGTTGTAATCCTCAATTTCACATGTGTGTTTGACCTAACATTGGCACCAACATGCAAAAACATTACTATGTTTTTGTTTTAGACACTATAAGGCAACACATTATGGTTTTAAATGTGTTTTTATGGTGGAGTATGTCTAATCTACCATACAATTCATTTGCTTGCTTTCACAATGAAGTAACCAGACACATTTGCCACAAACAGGCATATGCATGTATTTAAGTTATGAGTGATGATGTTGCTATGCTGGATATCTGAAAGCAACATTCAAATACATGTGTTCCATGTTTATTGCTTTGTATTAATTTCTCTAACATATGGATAACTAACGGCAAAATGTTTCTAATTTCAGATTCTAGTACTGGTACCAGCATCCCTACTCAACAGCAGCAACACAGTGACATGGATGAGACAATCATTTTACAAATGCAGCCAGTAATCGAAGGAATCAGCCACCCAGCACCTGTGAGTACACCACCACAGCAAAACACACCACCGCCACCACAACACAGCCCAACAACACCAGTAGCACAAGGCCCTGATCAAGTGTTTAGGGACAGTTGGGCTACACAGCAGGCCACTAATCAAGATTGCCTGCGTAGGCAGACCCAAATTTTTTCAAGCCTACCATCTCACCTCAGAAGAATCAGCAGAAATATCAGTCGCCAAAATGAACCAACCACAAGAATTGCCAATACCATGGAAATCATGCGTGCAGACATTACACATGTCATGGGCAACTTACAACGCATAATGGAAGAACAGCACAGACAACAGCAAAGCTACATCAACATTTTAGAAAACAATCTAATGATCAATGAATCTATCACCAGAATTTTAGAAAATCAAAATGCTGCAACACATGAACTCAATGCCACCCTCACTAGCCTCAATGAAACACTCAGATCCCAGCACCAACAGCAACCAAGCAGCAGTTCTGGTACGACTACTCCAATTCTATCGCCAGTGTCCTCACCACCAAGGCGCTCTACCAGAGCACACCAACACGACAGTGGTAAAGGCAAAGGCCAGTCCAAGCAGCTACCCAAAAAAACATAAAACATAGAGACCGATTTCTGTTATGAGAAGAAAAGAAACACAGTTAGTAAGTGTAGGATTGTCAGAATATATATAACACTTAGCACCTTGTCAATTTTTACAACATCATTAATTATAACTGTTACAAACAACAACAGGATTTTTTTGCATCACATTTATTCTTTAACATCTTGGTTTTTTTTTGTAGGAGGAAAATGTTCTTTGAGCTGCACATTGATCTTAGCATGCAGAAACCATACCACTTGATTTGATTATCTAATTAATATTTCTTGATTCCAATCATTCTCAGATCCTGCAGACAGACTAATTGGCAGCCATGCAGAATGTCTTTAGCATGCAGTAACAATACCACTTGATTTGATTATCTAATTAATATTTCTTGATTCCAATCATTCTCAGATCCTGCAGACAGACTAATTGGCAGCCATGCAGAATGTCTTTAGAATGCAGTAACAATACCACTTGATTTGATTATCTAATTAATATTTCTTGATTCCAATAATTCTAAGATCCTGCAGACAGACTAATTGGCAACCATGCAGATTAATCCATGACCAATACACATTACAATGTGAATTTTAACTATTTTACATTTTTTCTCTAGACGACATTACAATAATAACACAATTGAGTTTGCAAAGAGTGTCCTAATATGTTGTCAACAAATTTAGATAATTCATTCCCAAAATGATTGACATTATTGTTGTGCCATGTTTGTGTGTGGTAAAAAGGAGTAATCAGATTCTACAACATGATGCAGAACCAAAGTAATTGGAAATATTTGATTCAAAAAAATAATGTGTATAATAATGGATATATGGTGAAAACTGTGTATTGACTTACAAATCTGCAAATTTACTCCAGCAAACATAACTAAATAATTTTTTTAGAAAGAGATTAAGTTTGTGTCCCTTAAATCTGATGGAGCATCACACATAGGGACACATGTATTCCTCAAGGATAAGATATTATATGTGGAGAAGTGGTACATTAGGACATAATACACATTCCTAAAGTAAATATCATATTCAATTACTATCTGGATTATGTGTGCTTTAATAGAAAAAAAAACGTTTTTTAACACTTATCCAGACTTCATGCATGTCACTCATAATCTGATGTTTAGTCAATTTAATTAAACACAATACACATGCTGCATTTGTTTTGCATAAAGCTAGGCTATGTTTCTAGGTCTGAAGGAGACAGACACATTCTGAGTAATGGTTTTTAAATGAAAAATGTACAAAATATATTTAGCCTTACACAACAAATGAAAGAAGCAAAACATACTTACCTTAAAAATAACTATTTATGAGGTCTTGCCTAAACTGCCTCCCTACATCTGTACTCCAAGTGTCGCCAGATGTCTCTAATTCCTCTGCTTGCTGGCTGCTATCTTCATCCTCCTCCTCCTCATCAACATGTGGCAGATGCTGTTGCAAACACATGTTATGAAGAAAGCAGCAGCAGAACACAATTTGAGTCACCTTCAAGGGACTATACAACAAAAGGCCACCAGACTTATCCAGACACCGAAACCTAGATTTCAGCACACCAAAACATCTTTCTATCACATTCCGCGTGGACTTATGTGCATTATTGTAATTGTGTTCAGCAGGGGTATCAGGTCGGGACAATGGAGTTAGAAGCCAAGAGAAACAGCCATATCCTCCATCACCTGAAAGACAGATATAGTAATGTATTTCATGTTAAGATACAGCAACACATAAGTAACACAGTGTATTTTGCTGTAGTATACAAAGTCCTACACATATCAAATTACATACCCAGCAGCCATCCATCTGGCATTTGTTTGTCCTCAAACTTATCAAAGAGGGATGACTGACTGAGGATGAATGAGTCATGGCAGCCCCCAGGGTAACCAGCAACAACACTCATTATTTTGAGATTTGCATCACATGCACATTGGTGGAGTGGTCTAGATGTCGATTAGTATATATGTGCTGCCTGCTCCTAGGTGGTCTCAGCTGAATGTGTGTGCAATTTATGGCTCCCAGCACATTGGGCATGCCAGCAAGCTCATAGAAATCTACCGTGACGGCATGCCACTGAGACTCCTGGGTAGGAAAGCAGATTGAGGTATCGATGTGGGGCTGCAAAACATCAAACACCTGTGTGTATATTTTTTTTAAATGAAACAGATTTTATGACATAACATCATCACTGGCCACTGAGAGTAATTAAAACAAACAAAAAACAGAGGAGGTAGTTAGGTATACATCACCTTTGTTAGTATTCTTGAAAAGGAGGGCTGTGAGATTCCAATTACATCCCCAGACACAGCCTGAAAGCTCCCAGTAGCCATAAAGTGCAACACAGCCATGAGTTTGTGCAGGCCTGAGACAGGGTGAGAGCATGCTATATCAGGGTCTAGGCCCAGTTTGACAAGGTCATACAGACGGAAAATGTTATGATTTAGACGGAACATCTGTATGACCCTATCATCGGACAATGCGTTCAAGTTTAAACGCCCCCTAAAAAAACGAGGCATGCGCAGCCTCCGCGGAACCTGTACAACCTGCTGACCATGTTCAGATTCTTGGCCCTGGTTACTTACAGGCTGATGTCTGAGTCTGAGGAATCCCACAGCACACAAAATATCATTGCACCATAGTCCTGCAGCCATTTCTGAGTGTAGGTTGTTAGAAATGGGCCTAAGATCCTTTTATAGTCATCCTAATTCAGGTGTGAATGATTTTTAAGTAGCAACACATGTAAACATGCCTGAAAAAATGTCTATTTTTTTGCTGCTTTTTTTAACGAATCGCAAAAAAATACGACCGCAATTGAGCATTCAGAGACTAACACCCAAATATGAATGAATAGTAAATTCCCGTGTTGTATGAATAAACAGCCACGTTTGACTGATGGTCTATTCATTCGTATTTCTGAACTTTGCCGTCATAACCATTACGAATAGCCCAAACACTGCAGAGATTTGTGTTTAGTAAATTCCCGTGTTGACTCTTTGAAAAAAATACACAAATCGGACAAACTCGGATTATTAATAAATATAGGCCCCAGTGTACCTTTATTAACTATGCCTCTAGGACCAATATATGTATCCCAGGTAATTTCAATGTGAAGCAAAACATTGCATTCCAAATGTTTTCTACAGAAATTGGTTGTATAGTGTTCACAGACAGTGAGGATTGGAGGGGTTCAGTATGAATTACCGATGGACACAACACCGACGGTCATAATCCCGACAGTCATTGAGCTACAGTCAAAATACCCACATGGTCAAAATACCAACATTGATTATGCCGACATTTTGGAAAAATCCGATATAGTCAGTATACCGATATTTGAAATGTCGACATGTGAAAATACAAACATGAGTTTTTCTGTGGTTTTTTGTGTCGATGTTGACATAGGTCGACATAGACACCGTCTCAGTGTGCTGTGTCCTCTTGCATGGTTGCTGCACTCGCCATGCTTCGGTCACGGTGCCTCTCTGCGCTCGGCACACTATTATATTCCCCTCTAGGTCCACTAGGATGGTAAAGTATGAGCAAGTCTGTTTTGGAGCAAAAATTCCCTAAAAACACATCAGCATTTTGACATGCAAGCATTTGAAATGTCTGAATTCTAACTATGTCAGCATTTTGTATGTGTTGGCATAATGAATGTCGGTATTTTGACCGTGTCTCTGGGTTTTTTTTACTGTTGGTCAGTGGCTGTCGGGATTATGACCTTTGGCATTATGTCCGTCAGTAAATCAACTGCTACCCGACTGGAGGATATTAGAAATAAATATGCATGTGTAGTTGTAAAGCAGTCCAAGTGTTGATGTAGTTGTAAGATATTTTTCTGAATTTGTTTGATGTTTAAATCAGGCTTACTAAACACTAATATGAAGACATACAAACATGTGTTACTATTACCTAAAGCTATGCAATCATGCTATTCAGGTTGTGAGCAGATGCAATACAGATTGCTGGGATCTGTAGTTCCACAATTACTTGTATGTGAGAGAACAAAGAAAAATCATGGGAAAGAACTTCTGCCACTGGTGCCTGACTTAAACAAATAATATACTCATCATCAACATCCTAATCAGTGTCAGATGCACAAATACTGTATTCCTCTCATACTGATGCATTTCCACATTAGCTACTTACATTTCTATGTCACCATCTTTACTTGTTCTACTAGTACTGGAAGATAGTGTTAGAACCCATGGGAGGAGCAATGAGATTCATAACACTGTGGCCCAGAAATAATAATCAAGATCTATTTGTTATACAGCACCTTTGTGCTGTGTATTTTAATGTCATGTTTACCAGGAACTATTGTTATGAGTACAACCATTGGTGAACACTCAGTGATCAGCCGCTTGTCGCAGCCAGGTGAGGTAAAAAGCCCCTTAATGCCTGGATTAATTTAACCTTCCGGGCTAGTCATAGTCTATTGTATACTTTTCTGGAAGTATTGCTAATAGACTTATATCAAACTCAAGTTTGGAACAATGTCTGGATATCTCTTGTCTGCCACAGAACCTAAAAAAGAAATGACACATTCTACATCATCACAGACTTCAGCGATTTTTCTGGAAATCTTGTCAACCACATCACAGTAAATACTACAGTTGTGATACTATCCTGTTCAAGTTAACTGGACTCCTTTTGCCAAATATCCACTCCTCTCCTTAAAATATATGGACTGCTTTGTCTCCAAAATATTCTAGCATGCTGATTAACATCACCTGTGACAGTCCTGAATTTCACTCTGCACTGCAAATTGGTGAGCTATAAATCATTTAGTTATTTAATGTTGGTTGTGTTCTGTCCATACTCATGCATAAGAACAGTTTCTTAAAAGATTGCAGTCCTTATATAACCACTAAAGACTGTTTGAATAATATTGGATTGTGTCTTGCATTCTGTGATCTGAATTGGACTTCGTAAATAGCAGGACGCTTCCCTATGAATACAATGTCAGAAATGTCAGATAGACACCCCTAGACTTTCCTCAGAAAATTGTGAATACCCAGTTTGTTTTTCAGCCTTAATGTACATCTTTTTTGGTATCTCAGTATATCTTTATTAACAACCACAGTAGCCCTTAATCACATTGCAGCCTACCCCACACATTCTCATTCCGTTGTTCTGTCTGAAATGGTGTCCAAACCATGAGGTAGAGACTTTAATCAAATCCAAAACACATTTTTGGATCCTAGCTTGGCAAAAAATACCAGGACTCATATATACTTGGATATCAGAATATCTGGTAGTTTCAGTTTCCAAGGAAACTGGACTGCACACCTCTACAAATTAATAATGTATTAGAGAATCAACCAATGCCCCCTAAGAATACAACCCATGATAGAATTCTCCCACCTTTATGTTGTATATTAAAAAGGACAGTTTAACAGACCAAGCACATCAATGACAGGGACTGACACTTTTATGGATGCAGTGCTTGGTTTATTTGGGCCCCCACAAACTTTTCTTTTGGAAGGACTAATGATCATTAATGAGGCAGTTGATGATTTAGGGGGCTGGTGCTGGAGATTGCATGTGCTGGCCAAAGCTGCTGGTAGCCGATACTGGACTACTTATTATTTTACAGACTTTTTCAGATTTTGATAAATAACATGCATGAACTCACTGTTAATGATGTAACACAGAGGTGGGCCCAATATGGTTAACATTCCTAACTCTTCTTACTTTTGCCTCACAAACAGTACAGATGGCTTGACAAATTTAGTCAAGATTTGGGTAAAATAATTCCACACAAAAAAGGTGGCTATGTTTTTCTTATGCCTCGGTATAACAATATACTTATTTTTATCACATGCAAGAACTGTTGCCACTGGTGACTAACTTACTTTGACACAAACAACAACCTCATCATCAACATTCTCATTAGCGACAGATACGCAAATATCCCCTCATCCTGTTGTACTTCCACAGCAGCATCCTCAATTTCCATGTCACCATCTTTACTTGTACAGCTCATCCCCACATGTTCAGAGGGTGCACAAATGGTGGAAGGAGGCTTCTCTGTGTCAGAAATGTCAGACTCACACATACAGTACAGTAGCTAAAGTGGAAACTCCTAGACTTTCCTCAAGGTTTTGTGAACACACAGTTTGTTCTTCAGCCTTAGGAGTAAATTTACTAAAGTTCTAAAAATGTAAAGGGATGTTACCCTTCACAACCAATCAGAGTCTGTCTACCAATTTCTAGGAAGCAATAAAGATTATAGACACAATCTGATTGGTTGTTACGGGCAACATCACCTTTTTTCACTTTTAGAAGCTTTAGTAAATGTACTGACAAAGCTAAATATTTATCGTGTATATAACCCTTTATGAGGTCTAAGAACACTGTACGCTATCTACGTAAGAAGTACCGTAAGGGTACGCAAGTTGCGTATCGATCGCTTAGCCGTGATCGAGACGCTCAGGCGTCACGTTCACTCACGGCCAGGTGATCGCAGGCAGGCAGACTATTGGCTGTTGACTTATCGTAATGATTCGCTATAGCGTAGCAGCGCTCGGGACCACGAGGAGATCACCAGCGATGCAGACGCTCACAACGTTAAACCTTTATATCTATACCTCTAACAATGAAATACACAGTAAACCTTAGTGTAGAGACAAAGTGTAAGTGCAACCTTGTGTAACCTGATTAACTACAAAGCTGCTTGAGCGTCACCGACGCTCAGAGAATACTTAACACTATAAAGAATACACAGATACCTGGGCTTAGGGTCCGAAACCTATTATGTGTATTATGACTATTACTTGTAAAAAGAATCACAGTACAAAGCATACACTACAGTATAACATAAACCAACTAACCAGATAAACTACACAGGAAATAAAATACAATAAAATTTAAGGAAAATACGAGAGAAAGAGTAGAGAGAGAGGGAGAGATAGAGAGAGAGAGAGAGATGGCTCACAGTAAGACAATATGATTACGGAGAAAACTTACGCACAAGGGGAACGATCGCATGCGCCTCGATATCCAGCTCCCGATTATCAGCAATGAGAACCGTTGAAGAGAGTGAAGTTGGATATGGTCGGCCTGCTATTTATACCCCACACACAATACAATTCAATGGTCCCTACAATCTCATTGTTCATTGGACACAGGAATTCGGCTTCGCATTATAACAAAAGGTCATAGGTTGATTCATACAGGTGGGCTGTGACTATTTCCAACTGCTCAGGTGGGAGGGAAACTGGGTTTCCCGCCGCATGGGTAATAAAGTGCAAATAAAGTAAATGTTCATAAACTTCTTATGTCCATAACTATTCGCACGAGCGATTGATCTGCTTCAAACCAACACCGGAATATTGCTAATTTTATACTCTTCCGATGGATACTAAACACCACTGTATTACTCCTATCTGACCCTTCATATCAAACAAAGAGGGATTCCTCTGTTCATGAACATTCTATATTAACCAAACTTTCAGATTCTATCAAAGGGACCATAATCTACAAAATACATTATTAGTGAAAATATGTAATGGTTGAGTCGCACGCTATGATCGCATAAACTCTACCATAAATACGCATACCATGCGCCTGCGGGTGCCCGCGACTGTGAGTATGCGCACGTACGGGAGAGCGTACGCATGCGCAGCACGGACCTGTGTGAGGTGCAAATATGGTAGTGTGCATAGAGATATTTTTCTGACTTTGACAGTCCACCCTTTGGCAGTTACTAATAACTGCCACTTCCTGAAAACATTTCAAAAGGAGAAAAATATATGTCAGGGGTTAATTCATTTCCATGGTTGGGTAAGGGAGGAGAGAGGAGTAGGTGTGAAGAGGGTATGACCTAGTGTGATAGCAGAAGCATGTGTGTATGAGTCCATGTTTGGGGGGTCATGTATCATCGTGCCGTACGTGTTGTAAATCAAGCTTCGAGGTATTGCGAAGTATACATTTGAATTCCTTCTTATCCCGTGGTACAGGTCTGTGGATGGGCTGTCAAACTTTACCGAGCTCTTTTCGGATTTTGAACAAAATGGGGAGCACATTTTAGTTGATGATACATGAATGGGGGAATATGTGATTGCTGATATCTGTGCCTGTATTCCCTATACTATGTGTGTCATTACCTGAGGGTTGTAGAAATGAAGAAAAGACATAATTACGGTAAATGCGGTGGTATTCTATGTCAGGTTAATGTACATCTGTCGGTTGAAGTTTTGTTCGGTATCAGTTGAAAGTCGTCTTCTTTGCGCTGTTTTGCTCATTAAGCGTGAGCAATAAGCTTTGTCAATGCCATTAGATTTACAAAAAATGTTGGGCTAGCGTAATTTTAAGAATTCTAGGGAAACTGGGGATCCATGGCAAAGTTCATCAAGTGTCCATATCTCAAGTGGTCAAAACTTCGTCTTTGGTCTATCCGTTGTCTGTATAGCGTCTCATCAGCTTCCTCGTCCAAGGGGGTCTTGTTATCTTGGAGAAAAACCAGAAAAACAGGTGAAAGAAACGGACCGTAGAAATCGCATTTTCATCACATCATTGTTTCTATCGTTGGGTCGTAAATCAAATCCAGGTTAATTACAGTTTCCTCACTCCTCAAACTCATCACTCTGGTACTTTGTTTGCACCTCATTAAAGCCTGCCCGCATCTAAATATCAATCCAATCGATATAACGACACCTAAAATACATAGGAGAAACTTTCCAACATCCATTATGACTCCTTGAGCCCAGTCTCCTAAACCAGAGAACCAATTTCGCGGGTTCAACCATGACACCCAACCAGTCAGCTCATTACCTACAGCAGCAAGAGTGAGATTGTGTTTTCGGCGAAATTCCCACTTCAATTGGAGAATATCGTCCATCTTTTGGTCTATGACCTCGACCGGATCCTCGGTGCTATTTGTGATATACGTGCAACACTTTATGCCGTACTGTGTTGCCAATGTAACACAATATCCGCCTGTCACTGCTGTGAGGTAATTAAGAACCATTCTATGCTGTACCAGTTCTGTTTTATAAGCTTGGAGTTCTCTTCCAGTGTATCTAAACGTGTCATCATACATTTCAGTGATATTATCTAACAAATTGGCGAGTGCGGAAATGTATCTATAATTCATCACTCCTCGAGCGGTGCGAGTGAAATCTAACGCCACCAGAACCTGAATCCCGGTGGATTCATGGATCAGATCAGAGGCCGGATGCTCTAACCTTTCTGACAGTTGTCTTTTAACGAGGTGCTCGTAATGAGTGTGAGTATAAGGAGCTTGGGCACCACGGTGTATGTCTTTCATTTTATCATGTGTTACAGTCATCACTTCAGGCAATACTCTTCCAATATAACACAATCCTTCAGAGTTTGGGGCAAGCCACTTGTACGCCTTTCTCCCGCATATGAAATATGCATCATCGGGGAGAACATATGGGACGGAGAAAGACATTACCATATTACACACCTTCCAGGTGAAATCTCCTAGCCCTAATTCTTCCATCTGCTTAATGCACGTATCAGGTTGTACGATATGTGCACAGTATCCTGGTGATACTTCTCCAACTCTAGTAATCCTATTTCCTAGGGTGTATCTATACCGGAAAGATTTTCCTCTACTGGCTATGTGGCGTACAAGCTCTGTATCTGTAGGCATTCTATCTGCTCTATGTGAAAAGGTCATGGTGTGGTTACTCCATGATACTTCCCAATTTCCCGGCTTTCTGGGATTGGAGATGTTAAAACATAATAGGGACCTATCCACGTGGTATTGGTGGAGCTTCAAACTAGGAGGGCTGGAGATATTAAACCTCCGGTCCACCGGTCTCCCACCATTTAACTCAAGTACCTCCCCTATCGTTAAAGGAAATGGTACTAGCCCTGATTTGCTATGACCCTGAGGTACTTGAGAGCATACCCAACAATCTGTTTTGTTTAATACATTACCCACTAAGGAGTGATAATCACTCAATGGATGTCGGTCCATATGGATATTAAAACTGGATTGGCATTTCTTAATGCACCCATCTTCAATGACATTGTTACAGAGCCTACAGATACAATTTTCTTCAGCTAACAATCCGTCACAATTTCTTCTATGGTCAATGCTATCGGATCGTTTTCTGATACTCGCCTTTGCTTGTTGGTTAGGTTGATCTTGGAAAACTACGCCTCCATCATCATAATCGGAACCCATTCCAGAACCTCTCTCGACCTCCATGGTACTCTCGCCGGAACAGACTGCTCTGGTCAACATCATGGTCAACAGGAAAATCCGGATCACAGTCTCTAGGGGCAAGTCCATCTTTGAGGAGGAGACGAAGAAGAATGAGAAGGAGGAAAAATACATTTGAGGGAGAGGGGATGGGAAGTGGAGAAAACAATAAAAGGGAGTGGGGAGTCGACAACAGCTCTCGGTCTTCAAGGCTCAGGTGCCGCCTCAGTCCTCCTGGAACAGACACTCCAGTGATACAACCTCTACCGTCTGTTCCTTATCACGGGACTTCTCTGGATCAGCAACCTTCTTGCAGTGGGATGAATGGACCCAAGTCTCTCTCTCAGCAACCTTCAATGCCGTAGTGCTAGTCAATAAGACCTGGTATGGTCCTTCCCATCTGTCAATAAGGCAACCTGAGCGTAGAAAATTCCGTATCATTACATAATCCCCAGGTTCAATGTCATGACAATTACTATCAGGTAGATCAGGAATCACCAACTTCAGATTATCATTTTGATTCCTTAACTGTTTACTCATGTTAATCAAGTACTTTACAGTTACTTCACTGTTACATTTCAAATCATCCTGAGGGTTAATCATGACATGCGGTTGTCGACCAAATAAGATTTCAAAGGGGGACAGATTAAGAGGGGACCTGGGAGTGGTTCTGATACTGTACAATACAATGGGTAAAGCTTCTGGCCATGTCAATCCTGTCTCTGCCATCACTTTACTCAATTTATTTTTAATAGTGCTGTTCACTCTTTCGACCTTCGCACTCGCCTGTGGACGGTACGGAGTGTGCAGCTTGCTATCAATTCCCATCAACTTACACATTCCTTGAAAGACATCACCTGTAAAATGGGTACCCCTATCACTTTCGATTATTCTAGGGATACCATATCTACATACAAATTCCTGCACAATTTTCTTAGCTGTAAACATAGCGGTATTTGTAGCTGCAGGAAATGCTTCGACCCAATTCGAGAAAACATCTATACAAACAAGTACATATTTCAAATTCCGACAAGGGGGTAATTGAATGAAGTCAATTTGTATTACCTGGAAAGGGCCGCCGGCAGGTGGGATATGGGATGGTTCTGTAGGTATTGCCTTTCCAATATTCTTTCTCAAACAGGTAAGGCATGACATTGCTCTTTTACTCGCATGAGAGGAGAATCCTGGGGCGCACCAATAGGCTCTTACCAATTTGCACATCCCTTCCTTGCCTAGATGAGTCAGCCCGTGAGCTGCCTCAGCCAGACATGGAAGATATGCTCTGGGGGCCACTGGTTTACCATGTCCATCCGTCCAGAGTCCTGAGGACTCTTGGCCACATCCCTTTGCCTTCCAGACTGCCTTTTCCTGTGTGGAACACAAATTTTGCATTTCACACAACTTCTGTGTGTTAATGGTATTAAATACCATTAATTGTGTGGTGTCTGTCTGTATAGGGGTAGGAGCTGCTAACTTAGCAGCTTCGTCTGCTCGGCTGTTACCAAGTGATACCGGGTCTTGACTATATGTGTGTGCTTTACATTTGATAACAGCCACTCTGTCGGGTTCCTGTATCGCTGTTTGAAGCCTTTTTATGTGAGCTGCATGCGCTACCGGTGTACCAGCTGCCGTCATGAAATTTCTGAGGCGCCATAGGGCTCCGAAATCATGGACTACCCCGAATGCGTATCTAGAATCGGTGTAGATATTGGCTGACTTACCCTTAGCCAATTCACATGCTCTGGTTAGGGCGACCAGTTCAGCAACCTGGGCTGAGTGAGGTGGGCCTAGCGGTTCAGCTTCTATGGTGTCTTGGTCATCTACGACTGCGTATCCAGTACACAAGTCTCCCGAGTCTGACTGTCTGTGACAACTACCGTCCGTGTAGAACGTGAGTTCTGCATCTTCCAGTGGGTTGTCACTGATGTCAGGCCTTGCGGTAAAATTTTGGGTCAAATATTCCATACAATCATGTGTATCTTCCTTTGTATTAAATCCTCCTTCCCCAGCACTCTCACCTTCCACCCTTTGTGCCTGACCAGGCACACCTGGGAGATATGTTGCAGGATTTAATGCACTGCATCTCCTTATGGTGATGTTTACGGGGGCCATTAGTGCCAATTCCCATCTTGTAAACCTCGCTGATGAGACGTGTCTGGTTTGGGCAGAATTCAATAAGGCTGATACTGCATGTGGCGTATGGATTGTGAGGTTGTGGCCTAGCACGACATCTTCGCTTTTTGTCACTAGCAATGCTATCGCAGCAACGCTTCGCAAGCATGTGGGGAGGGATCGCGCTACCGTATCTAGCTGAGCGCTGTAGTATGCAACTGGCCTGCTGGCATCACCGTGTTTTTGGGTTAGTACACCTGCTGCGCAACCAGCACTTTCTGTTCCGTATAGTTCAAAGGGTTTCCCATAGTCTGGCATACCTAGCGCTGGCGCTTGCGTTAGGCACTGTTTGAGTCTCTCAAATGCTGTTTCGGATTCGTCTGTATGCAAAATCCTATCAGGTTTGTTTGAGGAGACCATTTCCTGCAAAGGTAACGCCAATATGGAAAACCCTGGGATCCAATTACGGCAATACCCACACATTCCTAAAAACGTTCTGATCTGTTGCTGGGTTTGTGGTAGGGTCATGTCTCTAATTGCTTGGATTCTATCAGCGGTCAGGTGTCTCAGTCCTTGTGTTAGACAGTGTCCCAAATATTTTACCTTAGTTTGGCATAATTGCAACTTGTCTTTGGAAACCTTGTGACCTGTGTCTGAAAGATGAAACAGGAGCTGTTTCGTATCCTTCAGAGATGCTTCCAGTGAATCTGAACACAGTAATAAATCGTCCACATACTGTATCAATACTGATCCACTGTTTGGTTGAAAAGACTGTAAACAATCATGCAAAGCCTGAGAAAATATACTTGGACTATCTATGAAACCTTGGGGTAATCGAGTCCACGTGTATTGGACTCCTCTGTATGTGAATGCAAACAAATATTGGCTGTCAGGGTGCAGAGGTACCGAAAAGAAAGCGGAGCAGAGGTCAATAACAGTGAAAAATTTGGCAGTGGGAGGAATTTGCATTAGGATGACAGCTGGATTTGGCACTACGGGGAACTGACTCTCAACTATTTTGTTAATCCCCCTTAGATCCTGCACTAGCCTGTAACCCCTCCCCCCACTCTTCTTAACAGGGAAGATGGGACTATTGGCAGTGCTGGACGTTCTTACCAGAATGCCCTGTTGTAGCAAGCGCTCTATTACTGGGTAAACTCCTAACTCCACCTCTGGCTTCAGAGGATACTGTGGGATTTTTGGAGCTATCCTACCATCTTTTACTTGTACAACTACTGGAGCTACGTTTGCCATTAATCCAGTGTCCTGTCCGTCTTTTGTCCAAAGTGACTCTGGTATCTGAGATGTCATCTCTTCTATTTGGGATGGATTCCTATTTGTCATAATGGTATGTGACATTAATTTTGATGGGGAGTCTAACATGTCTCGCACTTCCTGAGCGTGTTTCTCAGGTATGTCCAAGAATACACCTTCAGGAGTACAATAAATGACGCACCCCATTTTACACAGTAAGTCTCTTCCCAGGAGATTGGTTGGTGCCGATGCAGCCAGCAAAAAGGAATGCTTGGTATGCAAAGGCCCTATTGTAATCTCGGCTGGTTTGCTAACAGGGTAGTGCTGGACTACTCCTGTTACTCCCATGGCTGGAATTGTCCTACCAGTGGTTCTCATGCCCACTGTCGAATTTATCACTGACTTGGCCGCCCCTGTGTCTACAAGAAAGTTTAAAGTTTTACCAGCTACATTGATTGCGACCTCGGGTTCACTTTCAAGGTTGGCAATCAATTTCACTGGCTGCAGATTACAGGTATGGCCACACCCCTATTGGGTATGGTGACCTCCCTGAATCCCGCTGGCAGCAACTATTTGTGAGGGAGATAGTTGGGAACTACCAGAGGCATGCCAGTCTCTGTTTGGGGGATATCTTTTTGTTTCCCCTGTATGTGGCTCATAACTCCGTTTCTGCGGACCTTGCTCCCAATGTCGTGTGTCGTGTCGTTGTCTAGGGGGTTGGTATGTGTTTCGTGAATTCTTTACTCTACAATCTCGTGCCATGTGTCCCTGTTTGTGACAAGAATAACAAGTAACCATACTTGACTTACCCACAGGATTTGGTGATACAAACAAAGGCTGCCTTGTGGTCAGAGCCTGTATACTTACTGACATTAATTTGTCACCTTGTTGTTCCCTGTGTCTGGTGATGTTTCTGTCATGATCAATAGCAGCCTCTCTCAAAGTAGCCACAGACAGACCTCGCCAACATGGTTGCGTGGTCTGTACCCTAGTCTTCAATGACTCTTTTAAACCATCCATCAGTACCGATACTGCTACTTCCCGATGGTTTGTGTCTGTTTTAATGTCCTCTATACCTGTGTATTTTGCCATTTCTAATAATGCTCTGTGAAAATACTCTGCAGCTGTCTCTGACTCCTTCTGTTTAATGGAGAATATCTTATTCCATTTAGCTACTGCTGGGAAATACTCTTTTAGCTGCAAGTTTATTCTTTTCACATTATCTTGGTTGTACACATCTGTAAGAGGTACATCATGATCTAGTCCGCAATCAGCTAAAAATTGAGTTGCGTCGACATTTGAGGGTAAACATGCTCTCAGCAATATCTGCCAGTCTTTATTGTTGGGCTCTACAGTGTTACCTAAGTCTCTGATGTATTTTTGACTGGCAACTAAGTCTTTTCTAGGGTCAGGAAATTCAGACACTATGGTCCTTAATTCCATTCGGGAAAATGGAGTGTACATGGCAATGTTCCTAATGGGAGTGGCTCCTGATGCGTCTGTTTTCCCATTTGGCACTGCTATTACTCTAACAGGTGTAATTCTAACAACCTCATTCTGTGTAGATTCTACAGGCTGTGGTGAAATAGTTTCAGCATAATGCATGGTGCCGTACTTACCAGTTGATACGACCTCACCTATCCCTCCGCTAGGGGCCTTTACTAATCTCGTGGGTGGAGCTGTGCCTACTGTGGTCTCTGCTATGGTGGCTGCTAGAGAGAGCGCTGAAATCGTTGTCGCTTCGTCCTCTTGATCACACTCCTGAGGAAAGTTCAAAACAGGGTACAACTTGCACGGGTTAATACTTGCATGGGTTAATGGGTTAACATTATCATTAACATTTACACAGTTACTAAGTGATTTTGTGTTACACCTTAGTGCGTCTTTCTCCGTAATCAACTTCTCTCCTGATATATATGGTGGCGGCGGGGCCGTGGCAATTAGTTTTCTGTTAGAGCCAGATCCCGCCGCCTGAGCCAAACCTCTCTGTATCTCACCTTCCTGTTGCCACAACTGTAAATAATCATAATGCTGAATTCGTCTCTTTGTTGATTTTATGAGACATATCCTCCTCCTTAAATTTTGTAACACTTCTGAGCTGAAGCTCCCTATTCTCGGGAATTTCTCCCCGTCATGCACAGTCATTCTCTCCCATTCATCACATAAAGTTTCTGTGTGACTTCCATATTTCTCACACATGATATACCTGGCCGACCCAATTGGCCGGACCACTGAATCAACCCGAACCGAGGTTGATCGCCCCCTACCTGAACAAGTGGCCCCCATAGTTCGAAAGTGTTGCTTTATTTAGCCAACCCTTTACGAAAAACCAAATGCCAACAATAGGCTGACGGTGGCGGTTTACCGAGTACCCCACTCACTCGCCCACGCCGACCTATACGACCTGATCACACCGATATGGTGCTGGCGTACTCGACCTAGGGCCCCTGCGACCTGAACCTCTATTTACTGGAACCTGTGAGGGTTATCCGAAGAACACTTACTCTTTCCAGTAACTATTGGTTGCTGGATAGTTCCTGAGTGAGCAGCGAACTTCCCTTAAAATAAAAAAAATTACACAAATCACGTTAGAGTGTACAGATAGCGTTTGTGACCCCTTTACTCTAATGGTATTAGGTCAGATTACTAACTACTGCACACACTTACGTGCGGTCCAGTCGTTCAGTACACAAACAACTAAGCTTATGTACGGAAAGACCAATGGAATCGAAACTTACGACTGCGAATTCCTTCAGCCAGAGCTTATATGGCCTATATGGGTGTTGCACCAACCCTTTTCGGTGTTGTGCCTGTGAACTGTATAGCGGACTTCCTTGTCGGCTGTACCTGGACCTCCTGGTCTGTTATGACCTCCTGGTCTTGTTACAGTGTGACCTCCTGGTCTTGTTAGTATGACCTCCTGGTCTGCTATACTCTAATGCTCAAAATTGTATTTAACCAGAGATGCCTCCCTAGCCACCGTGCACGTCACTTACACGCATGTACCTCACGAGTACTCGACTTTTCTTGTGGTTCAACCTTTAAAAATTGTAAAAACACTCACTCATCACATGTACACTTTTGTTTCTATTTCTATTTCTGCGCAGAAATTTCCTTTAGCCCAGCTGTGTTACCAATTAGGAGCAGGATCTGTTAAACTAAATTTCAGACTTTCCAAAAATAGACTTGCGTTATTTATCGCCTTTTGCGCTATTTACCGCTTAGCGCTAACCATCGCCTTTGCGTTAATTATCGCTTTGCGCTAAAATTCAACTTTTCGTGATTTGAGCTACGTGGGCGTAACCGGACGCTCCGTTGCGTAATGTACGCTGCGTGCGTCGGCCTTTGGATTGCGTACGCTAGTCTTTGTTAGAGACACGTGTACGCAATGCAAAGATCCACCGTAACACAATATACTTTTATCAATGTAGACGATCCCTGATCATCTACCGCGTACCCCACTGGCTTTGCCTTATCTCCCAGGCAAACCTGTGTGTTTCTCTACACTTTTAACTATTACCTCTATTCTTAAACTATGAAATAACAGCAAGTCTCTTTTAGCACTTTTCTATCAACTATAAAATTGGCAAACAGGATAGTGATATACGAAAATGAAAAAGAAATGCAGATATATGTATGCGTGCGTGTGTACGCAAGACAGAAGACAAATAAACAGTTTTAAAAGACACAAGCGTTTTGTTCTTACCTCCGGTTCCCGGATTCCTTCAGCACTCTTTTATCTAAGCGAAGCAGACGCTTATCCCGTCAGCACTACGAGACAACCTCCTGCCCTTTGCTGAGGGATAATGTCTGCTGATCTACCTAGTGCAGATATGTGAAGGACAGGACGAGCCGCCAATTGACAAAGCTAAATATTTATCGTGTATATAACCCTTTATGAGGTCTAAGAACACTGTACGCTATCTACGTAAGAAGTACCGTAAGGGTACGCAAGTTGCGTATCGATCGCTTAGCCGTGATCGAGACGCTCAGGCATCACGTTCACTCACGGCCAGGTGATCGCAGGCAGGCAGACTATTGGCTGTTGACTTATCGTAATGATTCGCTATAGCGTAGCAGCGCTCGGGACCACGAGGAGATCACCAGCGATGCAGACGCTCACAACGTTAAACCTTTATATCTATACCTCTAACAATGAAATACACAGTAAACCTTAGTGTAGAGACAAAGTGTAAGTGCAACCTTGTGTAACCTGATTAACTACAAAGCTGCTTGATCGTCACCGACGCTCAGAGAATACTTAACACTATAAAGAATACACAGATACCTGGGCTTAGGGTCCGAAACCTATTATGTGTATTATGACTATTACTTGTAAAAAGAATCACAGTACAAAGCATACACTACAGTATAACATAAACCAACTAACCAGATAAACTACACAGGAAATAAAATACAATAAAATTTAAGGAAAATACGAGAGAAAGAGTAGAGAGAGAGGGAGAGATAGAGAGAGAGAGAGAGATGGCTCACAGTAAGACAATATGATTACGGAGAAAACTTACGCACAAGGGGAACGATCGCATGCGCCTCGATATCCAGCTCCCGATTATCAGCAATGAGAACCGTTGAAGAGAGTGAAGTTGGATATGGTCGGCCTGCTATTTATGCCACACACACAATACAATTCAATGGTCCCTACAATCTCATTGTTCATTGGACACAGGAATTCGGCTTCGCATTATAACAAAAGGTCATAGGTTGATTCATACAGGTGGGCTGTGACTATTTCCAACTGCTCAGGTGGGAGGGAAACTGGGTTTCCCGCCGCATGGGTAATAAAGTGCAAATAAAGTAAATGTTCATAAACTTCTTATGTCCATAACTATTCGCACGAGCGATTGATCTGCTTCAAACCAACACCGGAATATTGCTAATTTTATACTCTTCCGATGGATACTAAACACCACTGTATTACTCCTATCTGACCCTTCATATCAAACAAAGAGGGATTCCTCTGTTCATGAACATTCTATATTAACCAAACTTTCAGATTCTATCAAAGGGACCATAATCTACAAAATACATTATTAGTGAAAATATGTAATGGTTGAGTCGCACGCTATGATCGCATAAACTCTACCGTAAATACGCATACCATGCGCCTGCGGGTGCCCGCGACTGTGAGTATGCGCACGTACGGGAGAGCGTACGCATGCGCAGCACGGACCTGTGTGAGGTGCAAATATGGTAGTGTGCATAGAGATATTTTTCTGACTTTGACAGTACCCAATAGTGTTCTTTTTTTGGGTGCTGATTTGTCTGTTTTAAAGATGACTCCTCTAATAGACTCAAAGGGGTATATTTACTAACATTCGTAATTCTCCCGATTTGGTGGGAGAATAATCACGAATGACATCGAAAGTGTAAAACTGCAACTTTTTGAATTTGTTACGACGGATTTACTAAGCTGTCGTATTCGGGTTTTTCTTTTGTTCCGATGTCGATGTCATTCGTGTTTTTATTTTTATTTTTACGGCAGTGATTAGCAAAACACTGCCGACTTTTTTACAATGAATCTCGGCCGGATCTGTGTGATCCGTGCTGGGGTTCATTTTTTTTTTTTTTTTAAATTAAACACTGTAAAATCCTAAAAAAAAATTGCGTGGGGTCCCCCCTCCTAAGCATAACCAGCCTCGGGCTCTTTGAGCCGATCCTGGTTGCAGAAATATGGGGAAAAAATTGACAGGGGTTCCCCCATATTTAAGCAACCAGCATCGGGCTCTGCGCCTGGTCCTGGTTCCAAAAATACGGGGGACAAAAAGAGTAGGGGTCCCCCGTATTTTTAAAACCAGCACCGGGCTCCACTAGCTGGACAGATAATGCCACAGCCGGGGGTCACTTTTATATAGTGCCCTGCGGCCGTGGCATCAAAAATCCAACTAGTCACCCCTGGCCGGGGTACCCTGGGGGAGTGGGGACCCCTTCAATCAAGGGGTCCCCCCCCCAGCCACCCAAGGGCCAGGGGTGAAGCCCGAGGCTGTCCCCCCCCATCCAATGGGCTGCGGATGGGGGGGCTGATAGCCTTTTGTGATAATGAAAATATATTGTTTTTAGTAGCAGTACTACAAGGCCCAGCAAGCCTCCCCCGCATGCTGGTACTTGGAGAACCACAAGTACCAGCATGCGACGGAAAAAACGGGCCCGCTGGTACCTGTAGTACTACTACTAAAAAAATACCCAAAAAAAGACAAGACACACACACCGTGAAAGTAAAGATTTATTACATACATGCACACAAACATACATACATACTTACCTTATGTTCACACGAGGGCCTATGCGCTCCATTGTAACCAATGGTGGGAACTTTCTGCCCTGCGGTTGACCTAAAGTGACGTCACTGCTGAGCAGAAAGTTCCCATCATTGGTTACAATGGAGCGCAGAGGCGCTACATTGTAACACTGCCGTGTGCCGCCTGTCAGACAGTACAGGAGCACACAGCCGATCAGGAGGGTGCTACAACGTGGCGCTCCCTGATTGGCTGAAGAAACCCACTTAGACATCAGTCAGAGTGGGTTTCTGGCATTCGGGGAAAGGAGTCCCATGTGAAAACATGGGGCCCCTTTCAGTTCGTGGCTCGGCTCTCCGTTTTGTTATTTTATTCAAGTACCTGGATTACAAATGGTTGCCCCGAGGACCCTGGGACCCGGGATCTGGTGAGTAGAATTTATTCAACAGGTACCCCTTGGATTCTACTGGAGAAGAGGACAGACCCTCGTGTGAACATAAGGTAAGTATGTATGTATGTTTGTGTGGATGTATGTAATAAATCTTTACTTTCACGGTGTGTGTGTCTTGTGTTTATTTGGGTATTTTTTTAGTAATAGTACTACAGGTACCAGCGGGCCCGTTTTTCCACCGCATGCTGGTACTTGTGGTTCTCCAAGTACCAGCATGCGGGGGAGGCTTGCTGGGACTTGTAGTACTGCTACTAAAAACAATATCTTTTCATTTACAACAAAGGCTATCAGCCCCCCCATCCGCAGCCCATTGGATGGGGGGGGGGCAGCCTCGGGCTTCACCCCTGGCCCTTGGGTGGCTGGGGGGGGGGACCCCTTGATTGAAGGGGTCCCCACTCCCCCAGGGTACCCCGGCCAGGGGTGACTAGTTGGATTTTTGATGCCACGGCCGCAGGGCACTATATAAAAGTGACCCCCGGCTGTGGCATTATCTGTCCAGCTAGTGGAGCCCGGTGCTGGTTTTAAAAATACGGGGGACCCCTACTCTGTTTGTCCCCCGTATTTTTGGAACCAGGACCAGGCGCAGAGCCCGATGCTGGTTGCTTAAATATGGGGGAACCCCTGTCATTTTTTTCCCCATATTTCTGCAACCAGGATCGGCTCAAAGAGCCCGAGGCTGGTTATGCTTAGGAGGGGGTACCCCACGCAATTTTTTTAAGAAAATAATCATTTTCCCACCCCTTCCCACTGATATACATGCACGGATCTCATGGATCCGTGCATGCCTATACAATCACGGTAAAAAAAAGCAGGTCTGTTTTTGTTAAGCACTTTTTTACGAGTTGTAATTTTTCACGGCAGTGTTTGGTTTTTTTTTGCTTTGCACTTCTTAGTAAATTACCGAGATTCATAGTTAAACAGCCGCGTTTTGACCGATGGTGTATTCATTCGTAATTTTTTTGTTGGACTTCCAAAAAATTACGAATGCCCTCATCACTGCCGTGATTATTGCTTAGTAAATTACCGAGATGACACTTTGATGAAAAAACGGCATCTCGGTCAAAATCGGGACCTTAGTAAATTTACCCCAAAGAGTGAAGGTGTTCAGTGCTCTTCTAATGACTGATTCATATCAACTCACAGCACTTCTAGTAACGGTGGCACCTAATGAACTTTATTTTATAACACAGTGCCTAAACCTGAAAAAACAGACATAAGTTTTATTTATTTTTTACACACTGTGACTCACAGCACTTCTAGTAATGGTGGCACCTAATGAAAGTGATTTTGCAACACAATGCCTGAACCTGAACAACACACACAAGATTTATTTATTTTGTTTGCACACTGCGACAGTTCTAATAAATCATATTTTTGTAATTTTTTTATAGAGTAACATGATGCCTGCTTTGAACACACAACACAGTATCTCACAGTGCTGCAGCCCGAAAAGCCTGAGTTGGTGCTCAAACGTTCTCAGACATGGCAAGTTCTGGTGGGTTTGGTTTTCAGAAAAATGTTCCTCTTACATCTCTACTAGGAAGATATAGTACTCCTCTCAGTTATAAAGTAGGCACATAAACTATACTTGTGCATGTTAGTGTTAGGGTTAGGCTATAGTTATGGTAGAATTAGGGTTTAACTGCATCCATGACTAGTTTATCATGGTGTGCGTGCATATGTTCACAACCACTAATAGTGGCAGCCGGGCTCACTGTGTCATACCAGCAATACATTCACATGTGTGGACGCATCTTGGGTAAGACGGACATATGTAAATGTTATGTTGACATTTCACATATCAATGTTACATCCAAGTTGACATTCAGAATGAACACATTCAGACCAAGTTAAAATTGTAAATGTTTACAATTTTTACACACCCACCACTCTAGAATTATTTTCAACTTCAATTTTATACAACTTGTAATGGTCCTTGATTTTCTTCAATTTTTTAAATTTAAACTTTAATTACTGCTTTCAATAAATTCAGCAAAGTAAAAATCAAGTTAGAGTGTGATCAGAAAGAATTTTTCATGTTATAAAAAGGTTTACTTTATTTTTGCAACATTAGAATAAATGTTCTGTGCATATTAGACTCTATACTGTATTGCAAGACTTCAAAAATAATCACCTCCTACAGAATCAAATAATGTCTCTAATAATTAGAAAATGCCTCCGTATTTTTTCACAGGTTGTAATTTCTTTCTTTCAGGAACTGTATAGATACTGAGAAATACTGTCAGGAAAAAAATATATAATAAAGTAAAAAATACATTAAATATTTGGATCAAATCACACTCTTATTACACTGTAATTGTAGTGGAGTTTCCTTCATTCTATATGAAATATATTGAAGATATTGCAGAGCTGTCTATATATGTCAGCAATCTCCATTACTTTCTATGCCCCCAGAGATGGGCATTATGGCAAAGAGTAGAGGTACAGTAAGGAAAGTTACTTTAGAGCTTAGTATTATATAATATTAATTTTACTATCTATAGTTGCTTGAATTCTCAGGAATTAGTAATGCAATTAAAAGAGAATGGATAATAAACACACACACACACACACACACACACACACACACACACATATATATGTGTGTGCATATATATATATATATATATATATACATATACACGTATACAAGAATAAAGTGAAGAGAGGGTGCTCTATAGAGCATTAACATTTCAATTCATAATAAGGTACCTAGCAGCAACACAACTACTAATATATTGACGCTTGTACCCAATATAAAATAGTGTGGACTGGTTACCAGCGCCTTGAGTCTTGTTGGAGAAAGAGCGCTATATAAATAAAATTATTATTATTATTATTATTATTATTACTACATGGCTCACAGTATACTCTACCAGGCAATCACTAACCTTTTGATCCTGGCGGATTCCTGTATCTTGCCTCTAGCCACCTCAAGAAGCCGATGCAAGCCGGACCATACCAGCTCCATATTCAATGTTGGAATCACCAGGAGTACAGCACATCACAAGGTTCTGCACTAGTGCGTTTCGTCAAATACTTCATCAGAGGGCTGGTCTCAGTGACATGGTGAAATGTTTAAAACGCAGACATACCCAATCAGCTATGCCATTCATAAATATTTTGAATTACAAACATAATTCATACTGACCTTCAAAGTCAACTTCACCAATACCGTAAACTTTAATTCATTAGTAATTTGTATTAACATCTATAATTATCAGAAATGGGTTATGTGTAACATCTTACCATACCCGCAGTGTGCTGCAGGCATACACAATTACTTCCCCAATGTCTCAATTTAAGTGTCATGGGGCCATGACTTCCAAAACAGTTATTAGGAACTTCTTACTCATTAAGCATTAAAACAAATTCTACCATATACAAATACAATTATTACATTCCTATAAGCATGCACGGCATATATCAGAGAAGCTCGCTCTGAAGGTCAGTTTACATTACCAAACATTGTAGCACCACAAAAAAATGTAACCATTTAAACTGTACATTGAGGATATACACTCATT
The DNA here is from genome assembly GCF_028390025.1 of Pseudophryne corroboree. NCBI lineage: Eukaryota > Metazoa > Chordata > Amphibia > Anura > Myobatrachidae > Pseudophryne > Pseudophryne corroboree. The sequence continues at coordinate 477,249,527 of NC_086448.1, read as the reverse complement.
GTTACATTACAAGTTACTTTGAATTCCTCTCACACAAAGCGTCGAAAACTGATATTTTGTTGATACGCTGAAGGAAACAGTTATTACAACTTATTTGACTGGTTCGGCATATACAAAACACAGCAGTAAGTATATACTGTAGTAACAGAGTTACATTTTAACAAGTAACTTTGTAACAAGCTTAATGCAATCACTTCAACATGTTACAAAGTAGCAAACAATTAAATAATTTATTGCTAGATAGCCACAATATGCCAATAAATATGTATTGTCATACACTATAATGGTGTGTGCCACAAAAATGTATTTAGATTCACTATCACTTCCTCTCATTACCAAGAAATGCATTAGGACTCATACTGGCTGGTCCTGGTTTAATGATTTAAATGACCTAGCATCCACTGTGCCCTATTGAATGACTTCATCACTCTGAGGTGTAACTTATTGTAAACTTTTAAAGAGATTCTTGCATCAACTTTGTTACAAAGTTACTTGTTGCATTTTATCTCTGTTATTATATACTGCTGTGTATATGTGTTTTTATTTCTATTTATATTAAATTTTATTAATAATGATTACAATTGCACTCCCTTTTTTGTTTAAATTATTTCAGGTTTACTCTTAAGGAGTCACACAGAAAAAAAATGGTGGAAGCAGTGGGTGGCAAAGAGTAAATAGAGAGACATTAGGTGATGGAGATGAAGACGATGGTGGGAAGTGGCAGAGGGTGAAAGTGAGAGGCAGTGGATAAATGGGGAGGCAGTGGATGGCAGGGAGAGGCAGTTGGTGACTGGAGAGGCAGGGGTGACTTAGGAGGCACTTAGTAAGAGGAAGAGGCAGTGGGTGACAATAAAAGGCAATGGGTGACTGAGGATGCTGTGATCTAGTTGGCAGGAGCACTCAGTTACACACTGTGATAGTCACAGTGTTACTAAACAAGGTTTACTTACTGCTATGTGTAGCAGGCACTATATGATCTCCCCTATCCTTCTGCTTGATACCCAATAAGTTAGTGTAGCTTTCTCTGTATAATACCCTATTCCTCTGCCCTACATCCTGTCACTCTCTGTTGCAGTCTCTGTATAATCCCCAAATCCCTCTATCCTACAGTATATCAAGTCACTGTGAGTAGCAGGCTCTGTATAATCCCCCTATACCAAGTCAATTTGTGTAGCAGGCACTGTATATATTCACACCCTTACCTCTGCCCTAAAACCAGTTACTGTGTGTAGCAGTCTCTGTATATATACACCCCAATCCACCTGATTTATTTCCAGCCACTGTATGTAGCAGGCTTTATATAATCATCTAACCTATAGCCATTCATTGCATGTATGTATCTATGTGGCTGAAGTGACCCACCCACCACTACCACCCAAATTTACCCCTCTTCATCCAAAGTGTACAATTGAACATGTGTATATCCCACACCCAACTATTCCTACACACTCCTACGTGCTACAATCCATCCTGCTTTCTGAAACAGACAAGTAACTAGATTAAGATTACAAAATGCAGTATATCACTGTTTAGTTGCAGGTGAAACTCAGAAAATTAGAATATCATGCCAAAGTTCATTTATTTCAGTAATTCAATTTAAAAGGTGAAACTGATATATTATATAGACTGATTACATGCAAAGTGAGAAATTTCAAGCCTTTATTTGTTATCATTTTGATGATTGTGGTTTACATCTTAAAATAACCCCAAATCCAAAATCTCAGAAAATTATATTACATAAAATCAATAAAAAAAGGATTTCAAATACAGAAATGTCAGCCCTCTGAAAAGTATAATCATGCATATATACTCAGTACTTGGTTTGGGCCCCTTTTGCATGAATTACTGCCTCAGTGCAGTGTGGCATAGATTCTATCAGCCTGTGACACTGCTGAGGTGTTATGGAAGACCAAGACTTCAATAACGGCCTTCAGCTCTTCTGCATTGTTTAGTATCATGTCTCTCATCTCTCGCTTGGCAATGCCCCATAGATTCTCTATGGGGTTCAGGTCAGGCAAGTTTGCTGGCCAATCCAGCACAGTAATCCCACAGTCATTGAACAAGATTTTGGTACTTTTGGCAGTGTGGGCAGGTGCCAAATCCTGCTGTTAAATAAAGTCAGCATCTCCATAAAGCTTGTCTGCTGAAGGAAGCATGAAGTGCTCTAAATTGTCCTGGTAGATGGCTGCATTAACTCTGGACTTAATAAAGCACAGTAGACCAAAACCAACAGATGACATGGCTCCCCAAATAAACACAAACTGTGGAAACTTCACACTGGACTTCAAGCATCTTAGATTATGTGCCTCTCCATTCTTCCTCCATACTCTGGGACCTTGGTTTCTAAATGAGATGCAGAATTTGCTCTCATCAGAAAAGAGAATTTTGGACCACTTAGCAACAGACCAGTTATTTTTTTCTTTAGCCCAGGTAAGACGCTTCTGACATTGTTTGTTGTTCAGGAGCGGCTTGACAAGAGGAATACGACATTTGAAGCCCATGTCCAGGATCCATCTGTGTGTGGTAACTCTTGATGTACTAACTCCAGCCTCAGTCCACTCCTTGTGAAGCTCCCCCACACTTTTGAATGGCCTTTTCCTGACAATCCTCTCCAGGCTGTGGTCATCCCTGCTGCTTGTGCACCTTTTTCTTCTATACTTTTCCCTTTCACTTAACTTTCTATTAATGTGCTTTGATAGAGCACTTTGAGAACATCCAATTTCTTTTTCAATTTCCTGATTAGGGAGTAACACTTTGAGCATACAACATTGAACCTTTCACGGTATTCTAATTTTTTGAGATTTTGTATTTGGGGATTTCTTTAGCTGTGAGTCATAATCATCAAAATTATAAAAAAGGCTTGAAATATCTAACTTTGCATGTAATGAGTCTATATAATATATTAGTTTGACCTTTTAAGCTGACTTACTGAAATATATGAACTTTTGCACAATATTATAATTTTCTGCATTTCACCTGTAGATTAAGGACATGCTCTAACAGTGAGCTTAAATATAATTAACATAACATTCAAAACCAGGCTCTGATATGCTTGTGACACATAATCACTACCATCAATATTGCATAACACACTGTAGGGGAGATGTACAGTATCAAACTTTGGAGAGAGATAAAGTAGAGAAGTTGCCCAAAACAACCAAACAGCTTAAAGCTAATTGGTTGTTATGGGCAATTTCTCCATTTATCTCTCTCATAGGTTTCATACATCTCCCTTTGGGTAAATTTGGAGTTACAGTCACCATGCTACAGTCACCAAGTATACAGTATATACATACATAATTCAATAATAGATGTGAATTTAATAGAAAACATTCAGACAATGAAACGATCTCAATTGTAAACTGCAGGTATAGACATTATAAAAATTATAAAATGACAAAAAAGTATAAATTGTTTTTCAATACTGTCATTCAAACTTCTTGTACTATTTAAGTAAATATATGCAAATATTAGTAATTCACTAAATATACAGTATGTGTGAGAATATAAACTGAACAAATTCCATAGTAATTAGTGAAAATAGCATTCAAGCTTCACAATATGGAGGAAGTGAGTGCTTTAAAAAAGACACTAAATAGGGAAGTTACACAACCATTAATAAATTGTGACAATATCAAATACATTTTTTTATACACATACAGTATTATAAATGTAAACATTAACACTGTTTAATAAATTAAACTTAAAAAGTTTATTTGAAAGACGCAAAGAAAATGTTTTTATTTTTCTAGTAATTTGTTTAAGGTTACGTTCAAACTACAGTAGACAGATTAATACGTGCTATGATTACAATAATATGCTAGAAAACTTTTATTTTTAAACTCCAAATTATGTCAAAATGTGGCAAGTTGTGATTAAAAATATTTTATTTCTGAGAGCTTACCTTTACACCTTTATTATTAATAAATAATAGTTACTGTATGCTAGATATCTTTAAATATTACATTTGATTATGCCATGTTTGAGATATTCTATCTGTACTTTCATCTATTTTTCTAAAATGGGACTGATATTTAAATCACAGTCTCCTTGCTGATAGTTCATATTTTAAACAAAAAGAATATTTGTAATATTTTTTATATATTAAGACAAAATGAAATTTCAGCTTCATAGGCTACAAGCTGGAACAAGATAGATTGAACTTTTTATAAAATAAAGTTAAAAAAGTGATTTTCTCTGTGCTGTAATATATGTCTACCAGGTTTTCATTTTGAAGCTAAGAAAATGAGGAAAACTTTCATAAGACTATAATCTAGCCTACCAAGCAAAAAATAATAACCATCACTAAGAATTTTTATCTTGCCTTGTTAATGAGCCTCTGACTAAAGTTAATGCTCCTTGAGGACATGAGTCTCAGAAGCCCAGATGTGGAATAAAAGCAATGGACATTAGTTTGAGGCTTAAAACATTCTCAAGAGGCCCTAGTAGGTAGAAACTTAGCTATAAATTGGCAAGCAACCTTGTATGCCCTTCAGCTTTCTAGAGTTTATAAAGGAAATATGGTTGAAAGTTTTAAAAAATATTCAATGAATTGTTTACATTTAAGTAGAAATACATAAAAAACAAAACTTCTTATTATTATGCATACAATGTTTGCTTCAATTTCTAAAAAGTATTATAAGTGAAGTATCTACTATTTACAATAAATGTCATAATGATGATTTCTTCACAACATATGTACAAAACTATTACTATTCTATACACCATTCTGGGACATGCTCAGCACCCGTAAATCTAATTTTCCTCATTCAGTTAAGAATACAGACTTTTTAAAATTTAATTATTTTGTATCCTAGAGAGAATAATAAAAAAGCAGTACAGATGTAAAACATGATTCAGTACATTTTTCAGAAATAATGTAAGTTGATTTTCAAACTAAAAAAATGAAACTCTTTCATCAAATTTAGGGGATTATTCAGGTTTGTTAGCAAACCAAAAAGCACACTAATGGGCAAAACCATGCAACACTGCAGGGGGGGGGGGGGGGGGCAGATATAACATGTGCAGAGAGATTTACATTTAAGTGGTATGTGTTCAAACTGAAATCTAATTTGCAGTGTAATAATAAAGCGGCCAGTATTTACCCTGCACAGAAACAATACAACACACAAAAATCTTAATCTCTCTGCACATGTTAAATCTGCCCTACCTGCTGTGCAACATGGTTACTCTGAATGAATAACCCCCATAATTAATTATTAACTAATAACCTTAAACTGATAGCTGTCCTATGAAGTCTTCTTATACATGATCTGAAATTTAAAAAAACTACTGAATATTTATAGATGGAGCAACGCTAGTCGTGGCTCTGTCTGTGACTAGGCATGCCTGCCCAGGAGCGCCTAATGCCAAGAGCGTCTCCGCGATGGAGACGTGCCCTATACACTTGAATGGAGAGCATCCCAAGGTGGGTGTGTGTTCCCAGAATGGGAGCGTCTCTGTGCACTCCTGGCGTGACTAAGTGGATGGATCGCCTAGTCATGCCAGATGTGCACGTCTGCAATGGAGCCACCTCAGATGAGCGTGGCTTCATCTGTACAAATCAAACTCAAAAAAACATTCCACTTGGTTACAAGTTTCTTTTTACTCTCTACATCTACATTTTTCTGTATCCACATTTGCCTCCTACTAACATTCTGCTTAATAGGTAAAACTTTAACACTCTGTATAATGTCTATGCGTCAAAATAATTCTTACATCCATGCCACTTTGTCTTCTCCCATTATCATTGCTCTATCTTCTTCCATGTGTGCTTCTCTGTCTTCCCCTTTTCACGTACTCTGTCCTAATTTATAACTCACACAGTGGGAGCTCCCATTGCAGCACCCCCTGTGTCCATGCCTGTAGCCATATCTATAGATCCTAGCAGGGGCGGATTGGGATCAAAAACAAGCCCGGGAAATTTATGGAAGTAGCCCTTATAGGGGTGGGGTATGTTGAGGGGGTGGAGTCTGTCAAGTGGGCGGGATTACTGTCCAGAAGGCCTGATTAAATGCAGGAATAAAAAGTGCGCACTGAAGGCATGCAGCAAAATTTTAGGGGCACGGCTTTGTGGTGAAGGGGCATGGCCACATAATAGTGCCAATTCACATTACATAACACCACACAGTAGTGCCGCTTATACACATTGCACAAGGTAGATCCTCCTATACACACTGTGCCAGGTAGAGCATGTTGTACATATTGAGCCAGATAGAGTACCTCTACACTTTGCGCCAGGTAGAGCATGGTATACACTTTGCGCCAGGCAGAGCACATTATACACATTGCACCAGGTAAAGCACATTATACACTTTGCGACAGAAAGAGCAGATTATACACATTGCACCAGGTAAAGCACATTATACACATTGCACCAGGTAAAGCACATTATACAAATTGCACCAGGCAGAGCACATTATACACATTGCCAATCTGCCGCTGCACAGGCAGATAAAATGCCTATCAGTCTGATAGACATTTTATCTGAGATTGCAGGGTGAGGGTGAGGGTTAGGGTTAGGCTCCAGGAAGGGTCAGGGTTAGGCTGAGGGAGGAGGTTAGGGATAGGCTGCAAGATGGGAGGTTAGGGTTAGGCAGTAGGAGTGGAGGTTAGGGTTAGGCTGCGGGAGGGAAGGTTAGGGTTAGGCTGCAGTAGGGAGGTTAGGGTTAGGCTGTGGGGAGAAGTTATGGTTAGGCTGAGGGGTAGGTTAGGGTTTGGCTATGGGGGGAGGTTAGGGTTAGGCTGAGGGGGGAAGGTTAGGGTTAGGCTGTGGGGGGAGGGTTAGGCTATGGGTGGGGACGGTTAGGGTAAAGGACTAGACTAAATTGCACACACAGTAGTAATAATGCCTTTTAGATACAGTATATTGCACACACAGTAGTAACATCCCATGCACATTTAGGAGCACTGCCACTGTGACACATAGTAGTGCCCTGTCACTGCCTCTCCTCCCTCCCTATAAACCCATTTGCTGCAGCAGCAGCACTCACCTGTGGAGTCGACAGTAATGTTGCTTGTTGCCCCTCATTGGCTGGCCGTCACCACCCCCTATGCAGGCCGCCGCCAGCTGCAGCCGTGATCACGCAGTGTGAACTGAAGCTTTTGCGCATGCGTAGCTGCTCCGACAGTGGCCATTTTTTAAATGCTTCACTGAGCTTCTGCGCATGCGCAGAAGCTTAAGTTAAGGCTGCCGCGATCACGTCTGCGGCTGGCGGTGGCGGCCTGCATAGGGGAGTGACATGCTAAACTTTAGTTCAGAACATCTAATAAATTTTGACTTGTAGACTGTTAAACACAATGTACCCCTTCTCATATTCATAATGAAGGCATACTTAATAACAAACATTTTGAATATGTCTACAATGTTAACATATTGCTTGTTAAAATTAACAACATGCTGACATTGTGATGAAATTGAGTAAAGTGTTAGATATCCCACCCCCATATTCTTTATAAACCATTGTTTTGTGATAATAATTTTTCATGTATCTTCCTTAATAAAAATGATTGGGGAAGTAATTTATTGACTCCTCGTGTCCCCCTTTGGGTTAACCCTTCATTTGCCCTATCCTTTTCCAACAGCAATTTCCTTTTCTGGCATGATAAGGGACCAACTCACACCTACAAAGTACGGTATTTGACCTGGGGCAAGTTATTTTAATTTTCTGATCTTCAAGATAAATTCCATCTTCCACATTCTCACTTCTACAAGTTTCTCCAAGGAAGAAATTACATATTTTCTTTACCACCATTACAGTCTTTCTCATCAGGCTCTGATCCTTTGCTAACTGTACTGAAATTATGTGAATGTGCCCTATACCAAATTAGATATTTTTGCTCTGAATGTGCTAGTATTTCATTTAAGCCCAGCTGGGATAAATTGCTTTCACATTGGCAAAAATACAGTATATCCTGTGTCTTTCTTTACAGTCTCAATTGCACATTTATTATGACTCTACTGTACATTGAGGATCCTAAATTCTGCATATAGATAAGTCCTGCTACATTTTAGCTGTGTTCAGTATAGCAGCGTTCTGTTGCAGGTCCTCATTGTGAACATATTGCGGCATGCCACTGCATATTCATTGCTTGCTGGCTCCCATAGACTTTAATGCTCATGTCAGCTTTCATTGGATTCAGTGCAGAGTGGGAGCATACGCAATGTGTATGCCTTGCTTAATCGGGACTTATGTGCCACAATGTAAAAGAACATTATAACAAGAAAAATAATCAGAAACCCAAGGCGCAAACACACTTGTGCAGCCACTTGAGGAAAAAAAGGGTCAGCTCACCCTTACAGAGCAATATACAAAAAACAAATACTCAAAAAGGCGCTCAGTGTTGTTTCATGTAAACAAATAAGGTGAATACTTAAAGTCCATATGTACGGCAAGGGAAAAAGAGTCCAACTCCAATGAGAGCCTCCTTTATGGATGTTGACGAATCTTCTAATCCACAGATAACTCACGGTGATATGCAATGGAAAAATAAATGAAATATCATGGTATAGTAAGTCCAGTAATCTGAATGATATTCTCTCAGACAAATGCTAGACCAAATGTTTAAGGGTAGTGTATCCCACTCACAATGGATAAAATTAAGCTCCACACGTAAAGGTATCTTTTTAGGCTGGACTGTAAGAATATTCCATAACAATGGATGCGTTACATTACTCAATTAGAATCAAGCGTAGATCCTCCCATAACGGTTTCTTTTATGTCCTGCTCCAAAAATGGATGAGGGAGTGGTAATATAAAACACTATTTATTTAAAAAAAAAATATTGACAGGAGACCACACATATACAACTCAAGGGTGGCAATGGAAAAGCCGGTGGTGGCCGCCGGCCGAAAACGGCAATACCAGCCAGATGTAATGCACAATCACAACCACAAGAGATGAGTAATGTGTGATACTACCTATCTGCACCCTTCCAACGCGTTTCTCCCCATTTATGGGGCTTTTTCAAGGAACAAGAGTGCCCTTACCTGTCTGTTATTTAAATGAGATCCCCGGAAATTGAAACAAAGAAAATGTAATTAAGCCTGATTAAAACAGCTGTGTTGCCTTAGCAACACGTGTATTTGTGGGGCCAGCATGCAATGCACAGAGTTACAATTGCCTATGTCCTGTGTGGGCATCGTCGTCCACGGACGGAAAGCACACTTCCGCCTGCAGCGACGTAACTTCCCGTGTGTGTTGCCGTCGCAACCCGTAATACCGCGTGATGCCGCAGAATGCAATGGATCGGCTCTATATCCTTATTGTACCGTATATCTATGGGACCAACAAACAATACAAAGTGTAGTTGATACTGAAATTCTATATAAATATTGTCACTAATGGACGGAAAGATACTACCGCCCATAGTGACAGACTTCCTGTCTATGTTGCTATCGCAACCCGTACACTTCCGCCCTATCTAGTAAGGGAAAATTCACCCATCACATAGAGGAAGCACTATCCATCCCGATGCGGATAAGCATGTATATATAGAATCACATGCACATATCCACAAACATTCATATGGTAAAAATACAGGACATTGCGCTTATAATGTATGTCTAACATAAAAAAAAATATTATTATGGGCGGAAACATACACTCGCCCATACTAGTGTTACCATGGTAAAATAAAGCAAATGGCCGTCCCAACTAATAAAATATGCATATCATATAAGATGACCCTATAAAAAACTATTACCACCCACTTCTACTATGGAACGAACTCCTGCTTGAGGTTGCAATTATGCATCACAACTATAGCAAGAAAAAGTACAACAAACTTATAAAAACTATCTCAACTCAAATTCATGATTTAAACCGTTAGGTGTTAGTGATTGACAGACTCTAATACCTACATAAGTACAAGGAGTAACCATTTACCACAGTGGTTGAAAAATGTCCCCAAAGGGCAATTTACCCAATTACGACGGAATTGCTCAGAGGACAAGAATTACACTGCAGAGGCGCAGATCATGAAGAAGAAATTTATTGAAAAAGGGTATAAACCTTATTGTTTACAGGAATCATTAGAGAAAATAGCAGAGGTGGATAGGGAAACTCTCCTTAGAGCAAGGATCAAACCGCAAGTGGAAACATCACATAATTTAGCTTTTGTGACGCAATACAATGGTTATCACAAACTTATAGAGAAGGTGTTCCATAAGAATTGGTATCTCCTTTAAAGGGACCCGGTACTAACATAAATTTTACCGGATAAACCGAAGTTTATCTATAAAAGGGCACCTAATCTTAGGGACAAATTAACGGCAAGCGCGTTTATAGACAAACCGTTAGGGGGCATTGTGAGGAACCAAGGTTTCCACAGATGTGGGGATTGTAGTATATGCAAGAGCTGTCCCTCCAAAATAAGAAAACGTACCTCTTTTGACTGGAAAGGAAAAACATACAAGATCCAACAATTTATCACCTGTAATAGCAAATATGCTATATGTGCCATACAATGTTCTTGTAACAAATTATATATTGGCAAAACCAGTAGAAGTTTAAAAATCCGCTGGGCAGAACATCTACGAAATATACGCAAGGGGTTAATTACCCACCCATTTTCACTTCATTTTAAGGAAACCCATAATTGTTCCACTGATCACATCATGTCTTTTTGGGGTATAGAGGTGACCAAAGATCAATGGTGTAACAATAATAAAGAGATCAGATTAGCCAGAAGTGAAGTGAAGTGGATTTACAATTTGCAATCACTAACACCCAACGGTTTAAAACATGAATTTGAGTTGAGATGGTTTTTATGAGTTTGTTGTACTTTTTCTTGCTATAGTTGTGATGCATAATTGCAACCTCAAGTGGGAGTTCGTTCCATAGTAGAAGTGGGTGGTAATAGTTTTTTATAGGGTCATCTTATATGATATGCATATTTTATTAGTTGGGACGGCCATTTGCTTTATTTTACCATGGTAACGCTAGTATGGGTGAGTGTATGTTTCCGCCCATAATAATATTTTTTTTTATGTTAGACATACATTATAAGCGCATTGTCCTGTATTTTTACCATACGAATGTTTGTGGATATGGGCATGTGATTCTATATATACATGCTTATCCGCATCGGGATGGATAGTGCTTCCTCTATGTGATGGGTGAATTTTCCCTTACTAGATAGGGCGGAAACGTATGGGTTGTGATAGCAACATAGACAGGAAGTCTGTCACTACGGGCGGTAGTATCTTTCCGTCCATTAGTGACAATACTTATATAGATTTTCAGTATCATCTACACTTTGTATTGTTTGTTGGTCCCATAGATATACGGGACAATAAGGATATAGAGCCGATCCATTGCATTCCGCGGCATCACGCGGTATTACGGGTTGCCACGGCAACACTCACGGGAAGTTACGCCGCTGCGGGCGGAAGTGTGCTTTCCGTCCGTGGACGACGATGCCCACACAGGACGTAGGCAATTGTAACTCTGTGCATTGCATGCTGGCCCCACGAGTACACGTGTTGCTAAGGCAACACAGCTGTTTTAATCCGGCCTAATTAAATTTTCTCTGTTTCAATTGATCTCATTTAAATAACAGACAGGTAAGGGCACTCTTCTTCTTTGAAAAAGCCCCATAAATGGGGAGAAACGCGTTGGAAGGGTGCAGATAGGTAGTATCACACATTACTCATCTCTTGTGGTTGTGATTGTGCATTACATCTGGCTGGTATTGCCGTTTTCGGCCGGCGGCCACCACCGGCTTTTCCATTGCCACCCTTGAGTTGTATATGTGTGGTCTCCTGTCAATATTTTTTTTTTTTAAATAAATAGTGTTTTATATTACCACTCCCTCGTCCATTTTTGGAGCAGGACATAAAAGAAACCGTTATGGGAGGAACAACGCTTGATTCTAAGTGAGTAATGGTACGCATCCATTGTTATGGAATATTCTTACAGTCCAGCCTAAAAAGATAACCTTACGTGTGGAGCTTAATTTTATCCATTGTGAGTGGGATACACTACCCTTAAACATTTGGTCTAGCATTTGTCTGAGAGAATATCATTCAGATTACTGGCCTTACTATACCATGATATTTCATTTATTTTTCCATTGCATATCACCGTGAGTTATCTGTGGATTAGAAGATTCGTCAACATCCATAAAGGAGGCTCTCATTGGAGTTGGACTCTTTTTCCCTTGTCGTACATATGGACGTTAAGTATTCACCATATTTGTTTACATGAAACAACACTGAGCGCCTTTTTGAGTATTTGTTTAATGTAAAAGGACATATCTGTACCTTCAAAAAATATGTTTACAGACATTACAAAGGGCATATATCTCCCAGCTAAACATGCAAGCTTTAACCCTATTAAGTCTGGGGAATGCCCTACATTTTTTTTCCATTGTATTTGGTAGTGCAGTAAAATTAGATGCTTTTGGAATAAAAGGTTATCTTTTACCAATGATCTTCTATCATTAAAACTACAACCTGACCATTTAAGTTGAATGTGTGAAAACATCTCTGGTTGGAATTTAGGATCCCTCAAAAAATCTACAATTCCTATTCTTACTTTGTTGGTCACTGTTTCCAAAAAAGTATCTACAGTAGCTGTACCCCATCATTATCTGATGTGAAACAGAAGATGAGTTAACGCCTATACTTTGACAGGAAATCAACACAACCAAATGTTGACCAAGATATTATAGGATTCTATAGAAAATGGGGTTTGTATATTGATAAACTAGACCAAAGCACCAGATATTTAAAATACTTGAATCCACTGAGTGGGTCTTGCACAGGTGGTTTCTAGTGGAGGCATAACCTCTTCTGTTCTAGAATATCTTTTAGCTGACACAAGTACCTTAAATGTTTAAGAGTGACTAGAAATCTATCGCTCCATAGGTAATGTAATTTTATTTCATTTGTTAATTCCCCCTCCCTTACCTAATTCCTTGTTTGTGATCCCCCCTCCCCTCTTTTTCCTTCAATCCCTATCTTCCATTGGTCATTGTCTTCTTATTAATATTGTCAGGTATTGACAATTTTATCTTCCATACGTCCCCATAAGTTAGTAGCAAAACATTACTGTGTCATGCTGATTGGACCAATTAAGTGATGGACTTTCATTTTCTTTGGATACAGCTAGATGATCTTAGCAATATTATTGACATTCGGATCTGAACCCTTTGCAGCTGGCACCTATTAGGTATGTATATGTGTCATTATGATACAATCTCTTTGATACTTAGATAGCTTACTTTCAGGAGTGAAGCTGCAGGCTAGATTTTCAGGCAGTCTCATTTGAGGGCACCGCCGACATTAGGTGGGAGAATGTCTTCAGCTGCCACAGCACTTCCAGCAGCACCCAGCCTTCCACTGCAGATCCTGTCTGCATTCTGAGATCAGTTTGTACGGTGCTGATCTCCCCTTTGATCTGCTGCCCAGGGCATAGGCAAATGCAGGGGGGGTTCTGGTTGCACGGAAACCCCCATCCTCTTTGCAAGTGGCTAAAATTATGACAATAGCAATGGTATATAATACGATTACTAGAACTGCTGCCACATCATGCAGTTTAAGGGACAGAGCAGAGCTGCTGCACATGCCCAATGTGGCAGCTTCTTCTACCAAATTTTCTGTGTGTGTGGATCTGAGAATCAGTGTACTGGACCAGATAGTAGCTACCAGGAAGAAGTGACAGGAGCCTTACCATGAGGTGGGCGAATGTGTGCTTAGAAAATGCAGTACTGGTTTTATTATGTTTGTGTATTTATTTCTTATGGTATGCTAACCTTTACCTGACCACTTATCTTATGTATATGATTTAAATATGTTTGATATAGCCTGATCTAAAGTTTGAAATATTAATATAATTCAACACAGTATCCAGTATATATAAAGGCCATTCTTTACATTAATGTCCATGGTCATTACTGGGTTCTTCTACCACTCCCCCAGACTCCCGCTCTTGCTCCAATGTTTCGCAGAATGGGAGATTGTGGATTGCATTTGGAAACCCCCCTCTAGAAATCCTGCGTTTGCCACTGTGGGGGATGGTCATCCCAAGAACTGGCCCTCCATCTAAACTGTTACTGTTTTGGGACTGCTCTGACCAAAGAACTGCTCCATGCTGGTTTTAATGAGAGTGCTAAAAAGATCCAGTTACCATCATCTTCCACATGGGCCCAATATAAGCTGTTTTAGTTTACTTTTTATTTTCTTCATTTGAAAACTTTCAACCCCTCCCAACCCCCTCCCCACATACACATTTGTTATAATCATGGACTTTTACTTCTAAAAACTTTTCATTTACTTACAGTACTGCATGTTTATTTTTTGTATTGGATATTTTTGTCCTATCCTGATACTGCTATGTTCTCTCCCCACATGTTGTACCTACACTATTTGCACACCCTGCCAGTAGCAACATACTTTGTGCACCCCAGATGGCTGCTTCAGATGGTTACTGCAGGATGTACTATAAATGTATTTATGCATACAGGGTATACAGTACTACTACACATGTGTGTCAGTTTCCCATATATGCATTGGGTCCCTGCCGGGCTAATTTCCCCCAGTGTAACCTTGTGCAGTGTTCCCACTTCTAAAGGTTATACAGTATATTCCACCCACAGAAGGTACCAGGATAGTCAGACATCTTGGGCACACTACATCGACCTACCCTGGGTGGTATAGGCCACGCTCAGAAGAGATAACACAAAATGGGTGGTTGCAGCTTTTTATTGCTAGCAGTATGGTCCCAACATAACAGTAAGGTCCATGTATTTTTCATCCCATCCACGAGCATACCAGGTGAGGCAGCTATATTGGGAACATTGTTCACCAAAATGTCTGCCCCAACCCTGCAGTATGCTTCCTTGGTTTTCTTCTCTTTCCTTTATTTTCTGTGTATTACTTAAATCTTTTGTACTAAGTACTTTGTTGTGTTTGTTTTCGATGTATAAAATTCATATTTTTTTATTAGAACAAAGCTTTATATATATATATATATATATATATATATATATCCTTTCTTTTTTTTGCAATATGAGTCACACTGGCTATAAGTATTATCAGTCTGTCTCAACCCTCATTTAAATATAGTATATGTACTTTTGATAGAAGAAGCAAACAACCTAGATACAAAATGTGGATATGTACAGCATATTTCATGATTCATAGCAGAAAAAGTAAAGTGTTAGTCCCATTATCGGTTTTCAAAAAAATAATTTTATCCTATTTCTATATTGAGTAGAATATTTCCTGAATAGAAAAGCGGTTGCTCTTTGTTGTGATGACTGTCTGAGCTGCAGTGTTGTGGAGATTGTCTGGGCTACAGCGATATCACAGAATACACGATTGTCCCCCTTAGAAAGGATAGATGTCTTTTAGTACTGACCTGCTTATTTCTAACTGAAGTGGAGCCATTTCCTGTTGCATTTGTAACCAAGATGGTTCCATCACAACCGTCACATGAAAGGCTCTCACAAAAAGGAGACCTGCATGAAAAAATCTCTCTAATCAGTGAAGTTTTTATATTTCCCACTAAGACATCATGGAAGTCATGTGACTGGCCTCCACAGAAAGGAGAGCTGTGTAAGAATTTTAATTAGAACACTTTTTGATAAAAACATTTCTGCCTTATCTCAGAAGGTGTGTAGATCTGACCCGAGACCCTGTTACGTTTATAGATTGAACATACATATGGTTAATGAAATTAATCTGAAGGTTTTAATCACATACCCGGGAATAAATGTCTGAATCTTTGTTATTATAACTATAAAGATTTGGTTTATCATTATGACACCAATTAAAATTTGGGGCTAAAAAGAATTTATTGCAATTGACTTTTTTGATTGTTTATAGTTTTTATAGACTTACTTTAATTATGTTCAGATGCCTTTAATTAGATAATTACTGTATAGGGATATAATCAGTACTCCATTATACAAACACTACCACTGGCAAAATATTTTCTGCAAAGAAATGCATTATGTCTATTGAGATGACATCCACCTCGGTGATTTCTCAGTAGCATGTACAGTATGTTGAGATATTTCATATACATAATGTCATGCTGACATTTTTTTCTATTTAAAGTGACTTACTA
Organism: Pseudophryne corroboree; assembly: GCF_028390025.1. Lineage (NCBI taxonomy): Eukaryota > Metazoa > Chordata > Amphibia > Anura > Myobatrachidae > Pseudophryne > Pseudophryne corroboree. The sequence continues at coordinate 477,233,451 of NC_086448.1, read as the reverse complement.
ATATAGATGCACAGTCTAATATTAACATTTACTTTATATCTGGACAAATAAGAAATCATAGGCTCTCACTTATGAATATTGTTTACCATAGCTATCAGCAGCTGAATGCCAAGCTTTAACATTTTACTTAGTAGGAGTTCTTGGATTAAGTATATTCAACACTAGTGTGATCAATAGTATTGGATGCAGGTTTACAAAAAACAATGTTTCTAGCATAGGGGGTCATTCCGAGTTGTTCGCTCGCAAGCGGATTTTAGTAGATTTGCTCATGCTAAGCCGCCGCCTACTGGGAGTGAATCTTAGCATCTTAAAATTGCGAACGATGTATTCGCAATATTGCGATTACACACCTCGTAGCAGTTTCTGAGTAGCTCCAGACTTACTCGGCATCTGCGAACATTTCAGTGCTTGTCGTTCCTGGTTTTACGTCACAAACACACCCAGCGTTCGCCCAGACACTCCCCCGTTTCTCCGGCCACTCCTGCGTTTTTTCCAGAAACGGTAACGTTTTTTCCCACACGCCCATAAAACGGCCTGTTTCCGCCCAGTAACACCCATTTCCTGTCAATCACATTACGATCGCCAGAACGATGAAAAAGCCGTGAGTAAAATTCCTAACTGCATAGCAAATTTACTTGGCGCAGTCGCAGTGCGGACATTGCGCATGCGCATTAAGCGGAAAATCGCAGCGATGCGAAGATTTTTACCGAGCGAACAACTCGGAATGACCCCCCATAGTGATTGTATTAATCAACCAAGAGCTAGTAGTAGTTAGAAAGGAAGGAAACAGAAGAGAGTGGCTATTAATTATTTGCTTTTGTAACATGGCATAGGAAACAAATCCTTTAAGGAGTTGTGCTGATTAAATATATCTGAGATCTATATGTCAGTTGATCAAATTTAAAAAAAATGTCAGGGTCTGAAAAAGCAAATTACTTAAGATACAAATTGAACATTTGGTGTGTTATTCGGCTGTTATGTTATGCTTTACCGGTAATGGTGTATGTCTGTATTCAAACCCTAGAGTGTGTTAAACTCTAGTTTCTAAACAAATTATATTGCCCTTTTAGAAAGTTTCACTGTACAGTATGTGCAATATGATAACAAAAATAAAATGCAGTGACATGAAGCTGAAGGGAAACATGGTAAAATTATTCTACAGTGTGGGGAAGAATCAATACCTAAGGTATTATAATAATAATTATAGGAAATGGTAGGATATGTGTCTGTGGCTATTGTATGGCAAAATTCACTAGTATTACATAATCACTGGTGGTAGTGTAGAGACAGAAAAGTTGAATCATTCACTGTAGAAATGTCAAGATAGTATTGATGACAATGATTCTGTTCCTTTACCACTTATCACAAATAAATCTAAGATCTTCAACTAAGTTCTGGAAAAGGTTTTTGTTGTTTTTTTGGATTTTAACTCCTGTGGACATCTAGCAGCTTTGAGAACCTGTGTCCTTCTCGTCATACTCACTGCTGGGCAGAGAGCAAGGAAAATGGATCCCCGTGTCCACAGGGGTTATTTTGCATAATATTGTCACCAAAGAGGCTATGTAGTTCACCAGCAGAGAAACAGACAAGGAAACAGTTCAACTCTATGGGTCTGATTTCGAGTTAAATGTATGATTGTTGTCTTGGCACATCATCTATGTTTGTGCACTGTATATACTTCAGAACATAGGTCCTAATTCAGACCTGATTGCAGCAGCAAATTTGTTAGCTAATGGCTAAAACCATGTGCATTGCAGGAGTGGCAGATATAACATATGCAAAGAGAATAAGATTTGGTGGGTTATACTGTTTTTGTGCAGGGTAAATTCTGGCTGCTATATTTTTACACTGCAATTTAGATTTCAGTTTGAACACACCCCGCCCAAATCTAACTCTCTCTGCACATGTTATATCTGCTGCCTCTGCAGTGCACATGGTTTTGCCCATTAGCTAACAAATTTGCAAATTTGTTGCTGAAATCAGGTCTGAATTAGGCCCTTAGTGTATGCAAACACAAGTGATGTTGAGGTGTACAAATTTAAGTACATTCAAAGTTACAGAGAAGGCATATCTGGAATTTGCACTTGAGCTTTGCACCTTGCATAGGGTTAATGCAAGTATACAAATAAGATGATGACTAGCAGCAAACCAAACATATGGATATGAGGAAGGTACTCTGCAAGTTATCTCATGATGAAATTCTTCAGTGACAAAGGGGTTAATGTATTAATAAGTGAAAGGAGTATAGAAATTGTCCACAGCAACCAATGAGCAGCTACCTATCATTTTATAAAATCTAATTCAGAAATCCCTAATTGAAGCTGATTGGTTACTCTGGACTTCTCCACTGCTCCATTACTCCAATATTTTCACTGCTTGATACATCAACCCCAAATTGTGTTACGTTACCACAGGATGACTTCCAGGCACCCTATTCTGTTCTCTAAATATAAGACTGTTTTTATCTTCTTTTATGTATGATTTTTTTAAGAATAACTAGGCTCTTATGAGAGGAACTGTCACAAGTGAGAGGTGTCCAGGAAACACCTACCCCTCCAATGCAGCAGACGCTAATGCCTACAGTTTATGTTGATTCATATATGGGGTGTTTGAGCATATAGCTAAGTGGGTTAACTGGCCACTAATATTTGGCCTTTATGGCTAGTGTCCTTTTTGTCCAGAGAGGCACAGGGAAAAAATATAGACCAGGAGAAGACCGGGTCACTATCAACAGCTGAATGTCAATTCTAGCGTAGAGTATATTGAGGTCAATGGAGTTGGTCAGGGCCCAAAGGTACAGTATACTGATTTGTGATTGTCCAGGGACAAGCCTATCTGTGATCAGCTGGCTGCGTTAACAAAACTGCCCAGGAAGTGGTTGCAGCTGGAAAAATGTAAACCTTTCCAGATGATAGCAACCCTGTAAATAGACTATTGCATATGAGGTTTAGGTAAGGGACTACAAAGGTGGGTGCTGCAGTCTAAAGTCACTTAAAGACCTGGCTACCATGGTCAAGCGATATGATGCTTTGCAGCACAATGCTAACTCACCCTTGTTTTTTCTAAGAGATATACCTAAACAAAAACCCAGACAATGGAAGATTGGAATAAGGACCTGTGGAAAAATTCAGTGAAAACAAAGAGATACTGTAGCAAACATTTTATTGGTTCTAGTCTGCTATTAATATGGGAACCCAATGATTGGCAGGCACAGTGCCCTACATTACAAGAGACCATGGACTGTTCACTGATTATGGTGGGATAAAGATTTCCAAACTGTCCATGTGGAAAACCAACTAGGCTTGGTTCTGTAAGTAAGCTGTCCTTGGTCTCCATCATAGGGGCCCCAAATGCTATAGCCACTGGGTTGTCCAAAGTAAAGGTTCTATGTGTTTATGGAGCTACTGAGTATAAAAGAACTCTCCTGCTGATCTCCATCAAAGGGCAGATGGTAAAAATTATGGTTGCATTGCTCCCAAACTCCAATATTTGTTCATTCTCAGCAGATAATTTTGCCTATTTAAGAGGTCCTCCAAGAGCATGTCTGGTTGGACATGTTGGCAATTAAAACACAGGCTAAAAGTCAAATGTTGAAATACCTGTTTAAGGGCCATGTGGATGTTAACCTCAAACTGACAGAATTTTCCTTTTTGAATGTGGTCCACCACAATGTCTTCCCAGATTTGTTGGAGTACTAAATGTCTGGTAAGTTCAGTGTCAACAGCTCTTGGGAATCTTTGTCAACTGATGTCATGGACAAGGCTTCTACAGGCCCTGTTAATGACTATTACTGTTTATTACTACCACTGGGGTTTTCACTGAAAAGACTTTGGATAAAATCAACTTTTTGATGCTGTTGTTGAAAATGTCTTTAATGTGGTAGAGGTTAATGGGGTAGAGAGAACTGCTCATCCAGTAAATGATGTGACCTTTTACATTACCAAAACAATACAATGAGTAATGCACAAGGTAAAACGTTTGAGAACTTTTTGGTGAAATGGCTTCATGTGCCAATAGTCTCAGAGGCTGCACATACATCTCTTTAAGGAATCACTTAGTGGATGAAAAGAATGACGCTGATGTTTGTGGTGAATATTCTTAACAGTAAAGAAGTACTGTCAGTACTGATTTGCTTGTCAGATGTCCTGTCCTAAACCGAATTATATGGCACCCATGAACCGCATTTTTGTAGTCCAGATTCCCTTGGAATACATAGGCATGGTTTAATTAGTCCTAGCTCAGGGGGGCAAGTATTTCCCAGTAATCCTTGAGTGTGCAACCTGGTTACAGAGTAAATTTCCCTGAGGAACATTAAATCTAGCACACTTGCTAAGGTACTTCTCCTTGAGTATATCTGGCTGGGAATCACAAAGAAGATCCTGATGGACAAGGGTACAGTACCTCCTTTATGTTTTTTTCTAATGAAGGACTTCTGACAGTTGTCAAATCTGAAGATGTTGCTTACTGCGGTTTACCACCCACAGACTGATGATACAGTGGAAAGCTTTAATGTAACACTGAATCATATTGTAAAGAAGGCCGTAAGCATCCCAAGATTTATTAGCCATTGTGCAGTTGCCTCACTTAACTTTGACATTTGACTCCTAATTTGACCACAGTAACTCTGATACAGAGGAATTATAGTTTTTCTCTCTCTATTTGTTAGAATTGGACTATCCACTTAACAGCATTATTAGTTAGGGATTTCCTTATGGGATGATAACATTATTTTATAACAGTGATAATGTCATTTGGATAATTACATATATATATATATATATATATATATATATATATACTGTATATATCGAACAATGGTCAGCCTTGTGCAAATGATCCTTAGGATATCAGAGTTTTTTTTCACATTATCCAAGTGCCGCTTCAATCCACTCCATGCCACCAGAGTATCATAAAGACTAGAGAACAAACGGAGAGCGCACTCATGAGTAATGAAAAGATACAATTTTTACTTAAAACATATGCTCACGTACATCAAGGTTAAAAAAGGTCAGCATGAATGGCACAGTCACTTAGCCATTCTACAGTGATGTTGTGGCTTGCTTCTCAACCGGCTCTGATTCCAGCAGGTGACGTCTCAACGTCCACGTCTCAAGCCACATCCAACACATTTCGTACAATAGGGACTTCGTCAGGGGGTGTGGTTTACCTCCATATGATGTCCCTATTTTTACCCTCTCTGGGCAATACTTTTGAATCATCTGTTTGTCATTAATCACTTAGAGCAGGCATGTCCAAACTGTTGAGAAACTACACATCCCAGCATGCCCTGACACAAATTTAGCATTCTCTGACAGCAAAACTGTGTCAGGGCATGCTGGGATATGTAGTTTCACAACAGCTGGAGGGCCGCAGTTTGGACATGCCTGACTTAGAGCAACTCCCTTCTCACTAGAAGCATTCAAATAACATGACATACTTTTAGAAAACAAAATGTAAAAAATAAAGAAAACTGGATCTACTAATTATTTTTATATTTAGAGTTCCTTCACAGCACTGTCTATTTTTTTCAATTGTATTTGTTCAATCAGTTATTGTAATCTAATTACTATTTTGGGTGTAGAAACCTTAGCTGCAGACAGGCACCTTCCAATTTATTATATCTATTTGAGTGCCTTTTTTAATTCCTACTCTGTAGGTTTGATGTGTCATTATCTGGGACTACCTTCATCACAATGTGTGTGTGTGTGTGTGTGTGTGTGTGTGTGTGTGTGTGTGTGTGTGTGTGTGTGTTTGTGTGTGTGCTTGGAAAACTTATGCATTTTTTTCCATGCACACAGTATAGGAACACATGCACCCAATCTCCATCTTACTTATTGTCAGCCCAACTGGGTGCTGGAGTTATCCTGAGAAAAGATATCATAAGGTCTGCAAAATAACCCTGTCCTTGGTATATCCTTGGCACCATCTTTGATTTTTTTACTGCCACTAAAAATGTTGTATATTGAATTTCATATATATTAGATGACTAGATGGGAGGTTGGGGACCAAGCTTAACTATAGTGCAGTCAACCTCAATGTCCTTGCATGTTTCATTGTTTTTTATCTTCTTGCCTATTGCACAATTTAATTAGCTCCAGACTACAGCCATATGTGCAGATTAATTGCCCCTAAACCTATCTTTTGCAGCACTGTGCAATGATTACTGTCAAAGTCAGAAAAATATCCCTATACATGCTGCCATATTTGCACCGCACACTGGTCCGCGCTGCGCATGCGTACGCTCTCCCGTGAAGGCGCATACCCACAATAGCGTGCACCCGCGGGCGCACGGTATGCGTATTTACGGTAGAGTTTATGTAGTCGTAGCGTGCGACTCATTCGTTACACATTTTCATAATTAATGTAGTTTATAGATCATGATCCCTTTAATAGTTCCTGAAAGTTTGGTTAATATAGAACGTCCCTGAACGGAGGAATCCCTCTTTGTATTGTACGAAGGGTCTAACAGGAATCATATAGCAGTGTTTGGTACCCATCGGAAGAGTATTTAATTAACAATATTCCGGTGTTGGTTTGGAGCGTATTAATCGCTCGTGCGGATAGTTATGGACATAAGAAGTTTATGTCCATTTCTATTATTTACTCATACTCAGGTATGCGGCGGGAAAACCCAGTTTCCCACCCACCTGAGCTGTTGGAAATCGTCACAGCCCACCTGTATGAATCAACCTATGACCTTTTGTTATGATACGGGGCCGAATTCCTTCATCCAATGGACAATGGGATTGTAGGGACTATGAGATTGCATTGTGTGTGGGGCATAAATAGGCAGGCCGACCATGTCCAACTTCACTCTCATCAACGGTTTTCTTGCTGATAATCGGGAGCTGGATATCGAGGCGCATGCGATCATACCCTTTGTGCGTAAGTTTTCTCTCCGTAATCATTGTCATACTGTGAGCCAATTTCTCTCATCTCTTTCCATTTCTCTCTCTCTCTCCTTTCTCTTTTCTCTCACATCTCCCCTAGACTAGTATTGAATTGTATTAGATAGTATTGTATATTGGTTAGGAAGAATCTGTTATACTGTAGTGTATCATTTGTACTGTTATTCCCTTTTACAAGTATATTAGATATAATACAGTTAATAGGCTTTGGACCCTAAACCAGTATCTGTGTATTTCCTATAGTGTTGTGTTCACTTGAGCGTCGGTGACGCTCAAGCAGCTTTGTAGTTAGTCAGGTTACACAAGGTTGCACTTACACCCTGTATTCACATTAAGGTATTCTGTGTATTTCATTGGTAAAAGGTTTAGACATAAAGGTATAGCGTTGTGAGCGTCTGCGCCGCTGGTGATCTCCTCGTGGTCTCGAGCGTCCGCTACGCCATAGCGAATCATTACTCTAGTCATAGCCAACAACGTGCTGTCCTGTGATCACTGGGCCATGAGCGAACGTGACGCTTGAGCGTCTCGCCCACAGCTGAGCGATCGTTACGCAACTAGCGTACCCTTACGGCACTTCTTAAGTAAACAGCGTACAGTGTTCTTAGACTTCACTAAGGGTTGTTTATACGACAAAAGAATTTAGTATTGTCAATTGGGGACTCGTCCTGTCCTTCTCATATCTGCACTAGGTAGATCAGCAGACATTATCCCCCAGCAAAGGGTGGGAGGTTGTCTCGCAGTGCTGACGGGATAAGCGTCTGCTTCGCTTAGATAAAGAGTGCTGAAGGAATCCGGGAACCGGAAGTAAGAACAAAACGCTTGTGTCTTTTAAAACTGTTTATTTCTCTTCTGTCTTGCGTATACACGCACGCATTCATATATATCTGCATTTCTTTTTCAATTTCGTATATCACTATTCCTGTTTGCCAATTTTTATAGTTGATAGAAAGAGCTAAAAGAGATTTGCTGTTATTTCATAATAGAGGTAATAGTTAAAGTATAGACCAACACACGGCTTGTCTGGGAGATAAGGCAGTCAGTGTGGTGGGCGGTAGATGATCAGGGATCATCTACATTGATAAAAGTAGAAATTGTGTTACGGTGGATCTTTGTTTTGCGTACACGTGTCTCTAACAAAGACTAGCGTACGCAATCCAAAGGCAGACGCACGCAGCGTACATTACGCAACGTAGCGTCCGGTTACGCCCACGTAGCTCAAAGTCACGAAAAGTCGAATTAGCGCAAAGCGATAATTAGCGCAAAGGCGATAGATAATGCGACGCGGTAAATAACGCAAATCTATTTTTGGAAAATCTGAAATTTAGTTTAATAGATCCTGCTCCTAATTGGTAACACAGCTGGGCTGAAGAAAAATTTCTGCGCAGAAATAGATATATAAATGAAAGTGTACATGTGTTGAGTGAGTGTGTTTTTGTATACAAGTTTATACAACTTAGAGGTTGAACCAAAAGAAATCGGGTAGGACACACGTGTAAGTGACATATACGGTGGCTAGGGAGGCATCCCTGGTTAAACATAATATTTGAGCATTAGAGTATAGTGGACCAGTACAAGACCAGGAGGTCAGACCAGGAGGTCGTACAGACAAGACCAGGAGGTCATAAGGAGACAAAGAGGTCCGCTATAAAGGTAAGAGGCACAACCCCGGGGGTTGGTGCAAAACCCATATAGGCCATAAGCTCTTGCTGAAGGAATCGCGGCCGGAAACATCGATTCCACTGATCTCTCAGTACATAACAGGTAGTGCTTATGTACTGAACGATTGTACCGCACGTAATTGTGTGCAGTAGTTAGTAATCTGACCTAATACCATTAGAGTAAAGTGGTCACAAACGCTATTTGTACATTCTGACGTGATTTGTGTAATTTTTTATTTTTAAAGGGAAGTTCGCTGGTCACTCAGGAACTATCTAACAACCCCACCTTTACTGGAAAGAGTAAGTGTCCTGCGGGTAACCCTCATATGTTCCAGTACACAGAAGGTTCTTTCTGGTAGGGCCCTGTATCGAGTACGCCAGCACCATATCGGTGTGATCAGGTCGTATTGGTCGAGGTGGGCGAGTGAGTGGGGTACTCGGTAAACCGCCACCGCCGGCCTATTCTGAATAATTTGGTTTGCTGTAAGGGTTCGCTGAAGACCGTGATATAAAGATCAAAGGAGTAGTAAGCAACACCTGCAGATTATGGGGGCCAATTGTTCAGGTAGGGGGCGATCAACCTCGGTTCGGGTTGATTCAGAGAACCGACCAGTCGGGTCGGCAAGATACATCATGTGTGAAAAATACGGAAGTCACACAGAGGTTTTATGTGATGAATGGGAGAGAATGACTGTACAAGACAGGGACAAATTCCCAAGAATAGGTAGCTTCAGTCCAGAAGTGTTACAAAATTTAAGGAGGAGGATATGTCTCATAAAATCAACAAAGAGACGAATTCAGCATCATGATTATTTACAGTTATGGCACCAGGAAGGTGAGATACAGAGAGGTTTGGCTCTGGCGGCGGGGGCTGGCCCTAACAGAAAATTGATTGCCACAGCCCCGCCACCACCATATATAGCAGGAGAGAAGTTGATTGCGGAGAGAAACGCACTGGGTTGTAAAACACAAACACTTAGTAACCCTGTAAATGTTAATGATGTTAACCAAGTAACTGATGCAATTATTAACCCGTGCAAGTTGTACCCTGTTTTGAACTTTCCTCAGGAGTGTGATCAAGAAGACGATTCAGCAACAATTTCAGCTCTCTCTCTCGCAGCCACTATAGCAGAGACCACAGTAGGCACAGCAACACCCACGAGATTAGCGAAGGCCCCTAGCGGAGGGATAGGTGAGGTCGTGTCAACGGGTAAGTACGGCACCATGCACTACACTGAAACAATTGTACCACAACAAGCTGTAGAATCTACACAGGAAGAGGCTGTTAGAATTGCTCCTGTAAGGGTAATAGCAGTTCCCAATGGAAAAACAGATGTGTCTGGAGCCACTCCCATAAGGAACATTGCCATGTACACTCCATTTTCCCGAATGGAATTAAGAACAATAGTGTCCGAATTTCCTGACCCCAGGAAAGACTTAGTTGCTAGCCAAAAATACATCAGGGATCTAGGTAACACTGTAGAACCCAACAACAAGGATTGGCAGATACTGCTGAGAGCTTGTTTACCTTCCAATGTCGACTCAGTTCAATTCTTGGCTGATTGTGGACTAGATAAAGATGTACCGCTTTCAGATGTGTACAACAAAGATAACGTAAAAAGGATAAATTTACAGCTAAAGGAGTATTTCCCAGCCGTTGTTAAATGGAACAAGATATTCTCCATTAGACAAAAAGAGTCCGAAACGGCAGCAGAATATTTCCACCGGGCACTATTAGAAATGGCAAAGTACACTGGAATAGAAGACATTAAGACCAACCCAAACCATCAAGACGTAGCAGTATCTGTACTGATGGATGGTTTAAAGGAAACATTAAAGACTAGGGTTCAGACCACGCAACCATGTTGGCGAGGTCTGTCGGTGTCCACATTGAGAGAGGCTGCTATTGATCACGACAGAAACATCACTAGGCACAGGGAGTCGCAAAGTGATAAGTTGATGTCAGTAAGTATACAGGCGCTGACCACAAGGCAGCCTGCGTATGTACCTCCGAATCCTGTGGGTAAGTCAAGTGTAATAACATGTTTTTCTTGTAACAAACAGGGATACTATGCACGAGACTGTAGAACAAAGAGTGTACAAAGATCTTTTCAACCCCCTAGACAACGACACGACACACGACATTGGGAGCAGGGTCCACAGAGGCGGAGTTTTGAGCCACATACAGGAGAAACAAAAAGATATCCCCCGAACAGAGACTGGCATGCCTCTGGTAGTTCCCAACTAACTCCCTCACAAGTAGTTGCTGCCAGCGGGATTCAGGGAGGTCAGCATACCCAATAGGGGTGTGGCCATACCTGTAATCTGCAGCCAGTTAAATTGATTGCCAGTCTTGGAAGTGAACCAGAGATTGCAATCAACGTAGCTGGTAAAACTTTAAATTTTCTTGTAGACACAGGGGCGGCCAAGTCAGTGATAAATTCGACAGTGGGCATGAGAACCACTGGTAGGACAGTTCCAGCCATGGGAGTAACAGGAGTAGTCCAGCACTACCCTGTTAGCAAACCAGCCGAGATTACAATAGGGCCTTTGCATACCAAGCATTCCTTTTTGCTGGCTGCATCTGCACCAACCAATCTCCTGGGTAGAGACCTACTATGTAAAATGGGTTGCGTCATTTATTGTACTCCTGAGGGTGTATTCTTGGACATTCCTGAGAATCACGCTCAGGAAGTGCGAGACATGTTAGACTCCCCATCAAAATTAATGTCACATACCATTATGACAAATAGGAATCCATCCCAAGTAGAAGAGATGACATCTCAGATACCAGAGTCACTTTGGACAAAAGATGGACAGGACACTGGATTAATGGCAAACGTAGCTCCAGTAGTTGTACAAGTAAAAGATGGTAGGATAGCTCCAAAAATCCCACAGTATCCTCTGAAGCCAGAGGTGGAGTTAGGAGTTTTCCCAGTAATAGAACGCTTGCTACAACAGGGCATTCTAGTAAGAACGTCCAGCACAGCAAATAGTCCCATCTTCCCTGTTAAAAAGAGTGGGGGGAGGGGTTACAGGCTCGTGCAGGATCTAAGGGGGATTAACAAAATAGTTGAGAGTCAGTTCCCCGTAGTGCCAAATCCAGCTGTCATCCTAATGCAAATTCCTCCCACTGCCAAATTTTTCACTGTTATTGACCTCTGCTTCGCTTTCTTTTCGGTACCTCTGCACCCTGACAGCCAATATTTGTTTGCATTCACATACAGAGGAGTCCAATACACGTGGACTCGGTTACCCCAAGGTTTCATAGATAGTCCAAGTATATTTTCTCAGGCTTTGCATGATTGTTTACAGTCTTTCCAACCAGAGAGTGGATCAATATTGATACAGTATGTGGATGATTTACTACTGTGTTCTGATTCATTGGAAGCATCCCTGAAGGATACGAAACAGCTCCTGTTTCATCTTTCAGACACAGGACACAAGGTTTCCAAAGACAAGTTGCAATTATGCCAAACTAAGGTAAAATATTTGGGACACTGTCTAACACAAGGACTGAGACACCTGACCGCTGATAGAATCCAAGCAATTAGAGACATGACTCTACCACAAACCCAGCAACAGATCAGAACGTTTTTAGGAATGTGTGGGTATTGCCGTAATTGGATCCCAGGGTTTTCCATATTGGCGTTACCTTTGCAGGAAATGGTCTCCTCAAACAAACCTGATAGGATTTCGCATACTGACGAATCCGAAACAGCATTTGAGAGACTCAAACAGTGCCTAACGCAGGCGCCAGTACTAGGTATGCCAGACTATGGGAAACCCTTTGAACTATACGGAACAGAAAGTGCTGGTTGCGCAGCAGGTGTACTAACCCAAAAACACGGTGACGCCAGCAGGCCAGTTGCATACTACAGCGCTCAGCTAGACACGGTAGCGCGATCCCTCCCCACATGCTTGCGTAGCGTTGCGGCGATAGCATTACTAGTGACAAAAAGCGAAGATGTCGTGCTAGGCCACAACCTCACAATCCATACACCACATGCGGTATCTGCCTTATTGAATTCTGCCCAAACCAGACAAGTCTCATCAGCAAGGTTTACAAGATGGGAATTGGCATTAATGGCCCCAGTAAACATCACCATAAGGAGATGCAGCGCATTAAATCCTGCAACATTTCTCCCAGGTGTGCCTGGTCAGACACAAAGGGTGGAAGGTGAGAGTGATGGGGAAGGAGGATTTAATACCAAGGAAGATACACATGATTGTATGGAATATTTGACCCAAAATTTTACCGCAAGGCCTGACATCAGTAACAATCCACTGGAAGATGCAGAACTCACGTTCTACACTGACGGTAGTTGTCATAGACAGTCAGACTCGGGAGACTTGTGTACTGGATACGCAGTCGTAGATGACCAAGACACCATAGAAGCGGAACCGCTAGGCCCACCTCACTCAGCCCAGGTTGCTGAACTGGTCGCCCTAACCAGAGCATGTGAATTGGCTAAGGGTAAGTCAGCCAATATCTACACCGATTCTAGATACGCCTTCGGGGTAGTACATGATTTCGGAGCCCTATGGCGCCTCAGAAATTTCATGACGGCAGCTGGTACACCGATAGCGCATGCAGCTCACATAAAAAGGCTTCTAACAGCGATACAGGAACCCGACAGAGTGGCCGTTATCAAATGTAAAGCACATACATATAGCCAAGACCCAGTATCCCTTGGTAACAGCCGAGCAGACGAAGCCGCAAAGCTTGCAGCTGCTACCCCCATACAGACAGACACCACACAACTGATGGTATTTAATACCATCAACACACAGAAGTT